>NC_135274.1:24710803-25037053 GCF_051311805.1 Agelaius phoeniceus | reverse complement strand
GCAGTCTGGCTGCTGGGGGTAACTGGGGATTTTTTTTGGTTTGGAATTCAGCTTCTGATGTGCTCAAATTGGCCCTGTAATTCCTTAATTCCGGGTTCACAACCCTTATTGTGAGGATGTGGGGAAAAGGAAATAGTGAAAAAGGATATTAATTATAGATAAATAAAAAAATAAATAAAAATCTTAATTTAAGATTTTAATTTGTTGGGAAACACACAGACTTTCCCTCCCAATATATTCAGTGGAGACAGTGCATATCATCATAAATATGGTGCCATGCTGGGGTGAGCTGTTATTGATCATTACCCATAAAAACTGGAATAAAGACACTTTAATCTCATGTCTTTCATGTTCCCAACCTTTTCTCCACGAGCTGTGCATCCCAGCAGGAAGGATCCTGTGTGCATCCCTCACAGTACACAGAATACACCTTGGTTTTTCTCCTGCAGCACTGCTGAAAAAGAAGAATTGATGTTTTTTTAAATATTGATCTGTCCTAAATGAGTGAAATGTTGGGGAAAGCCCCATGTGGATTTCAGTGTGGATGCTTTACTCTGACCATAACTTATTTCATGTCTATCCCATGAGATATTTGCATATCAGTACAGCAATGTATTTTGTACTTTGGTTTTGGTGCTAGATGATCTTGGGCAGAGCACAAAAGGTGATTCTGGTGGAAAATCACACAGAAATACAACTTTCTCTGTGCTGGCCTCCTCTGGATGGATGCATATTCCAAATCAGGGAGCTCATCCCTGGAGCACTCATTGTTCCTTGGTGTTAAAGGATGAGAAATTATCTCCACAAAGTGGGATACCTGCAACTGGAAAATATTTCCTTTTGGTATGGATATCTCTAAGTGAAATAGAAGATGGTAGAGCAGGCAGTGATTTTGTTTTAGATCTGCAATTCAGACAATTGGGTTTTTTTCCTGAAAAATGATGTCTATATTGAAAAATGAAGAATAAAAGGAAGAAACGAGTGATCATTTTAACTTGGGGTTTAACACATAATTTATACCCTCATTTGAAGCTGTATCATCTCCTGTATAATTCCTGTGAGCAGCTCTTTTATTGAGAAGTATTGCTGCTATCAGTGCCACTTTTATCTCAGAATCTTTTTATACAATGCAAAGCTGGGAAGAAAAATGCATTCTTTCCTTCAGTCACTCATCCCTGCAAACCCCAAAGACAAACAGCTGAAATTCCTGGGGGTGAGGCAGAATCATTTATCACTCCACATTCTGGAACACAGAGCCTGGGAGATCAGGCTGAATGCTGAGAGACAACTGACATTCCACTCGAGGAAAAAAAGAGGAAGGGAAGGGTGGAATTTACTACAGAGATTTCACAGTGGGGAGGAAAAAACAACAACAAAAAAACAACCAACCAAAAAAAAAAAAACCGAAAAAACCCATCAAAACCCCCAAAAAATAAAAAATAAAAACTAACTCCCCAAAATCCCACACCACTGAAAAACCCCCCAAAAGCCCAGGGTGCAAACCTCACGTTCCAGAAGTAGAGGAGAGATGAGATTTACCTGGCACTGCTTCTTTTAAAGCCCTGGGTGAGCTGCAATGATTCTTGAGCAGTGGGTTAGGGCCTGTTGAGTTTTATTTAATAACCCTCAGTACCACGGCCAGCTCCGATCCCGCAGCTCATATGGAGGCACCTCAAGGCAATGGGAGTTTTATTTTCACCCCTTTGTTATAGATAAGAGAATTAAGGGAGGGAAAGGTGAAGCTGGGTGGCAGCAAGAGTCAGAACAGGAGCCCTGAGGGTTTTTCAGTGTAGCTTCCCTGATCTTGTGTAATTAGGAGAGGTCACTTTATTGTGAGAGGAATAATTTAGTTCACTGCGGAGTAATTGTTTGGAGGGCAGGGTGGTGGAAGCTGATCCTTGCATGGATGTTTTCCCAGTCCTCTGGTGCCTGTGCTGGCTGGGAGAGGGGGATGAATGGTCAGTGATCGAGTGTTGTGAACTGGGACTGCTGGCAATTAAATTATTTAACTCCAGTTCATCTTTGAAATATGCACCTACATCTCCAGGAAAGAAACAGCTCCTTTTTCAAATGGCTTTTGACCAGGTATTTTAAAAGTATTTTTTATTGTTTTTATTTTTAAAATATTTTAATAGTTTTTCTATTTTTATTATTTTTATATATTATATATTCATATATTTTATATGTTTTAAATTTTAAAGGTTTTTAATTTTAAAATTATTATTATTATTTTATTAAAATATTATTATTATTAAAATTATTTGAATTTTAAAATATTTATATATTTTAACCTTATATAAATTTTTTCTATTTTTTATATTTTTAAATTTTTATATATTTTCATATTTTTAAATAATTTGTAATGTTTTTTTAAGATATATTTTCAGTTCTTGAGCTGGCATGGACACTCTTGGCTTTTTTTTCTCTCCACTCCTCAAAGTTCTCTCAGTCCTGCCTGGCTGCAGAGCCACGAGATCTCCCAAACTCAGCTGCATTAACCCAAAACAGTGCTGAAATCTTTTGTTCTGTCTCCTCTTGCCGTTAATTCCATGCTTTCCCAGCTGATTCTTTAACCTCCAGGCTGTTCTTTTCACTTGAGGAGAGAACCATTTGGTTTTCAGCTGAGGAAGGGAGATTTGGAGTGCTGGGTTGGGGTGGGTCCTGCTGGATTCTGGTGGGGTTGTGTTTATTTTTGCTGTGGTCCAGACCCTTTTCAGTGCTCTCATCTTGTTTGATTTTCCCTGATGGGATCAGTGCAATGCCAAAAATCTGTGAAACAACTCTGTGTTTTCATAGGGTCATCATAGAATCCCAGGATGGCTTGGATGGGATGGAAGGGATTGATTTGGTGTTATTTTTCCAACTATAATTACACTTGTAGTAAAATTATTGATATATCAAGGAAACACTCTATTATCAATAATTCTATGCCTTGAAACTTTCATCTTCCCATGTCCCAGTGTTAGACAAGGTGTCCTCAAGACCAATCCTAAAAATCCAACTTATTTTAGTGACTTAAGGAGGAGGTTTTGCCCTTGAATTGTATTTCAGTAATGTCTGTTGTGACTTCTAAATATCTCAGGCCAATATCAGAATTATGGTACAAGGCATCTGCCCTTACCTTGCTCTTCAGGTTTTTTGAGCATTTTCCAGCCCATGGCTGTGGCAAAATCCCTTCTTGGAGTTCTCTGGACCAATCCAGATCCATACCCCAGGAAAGGTGTGATGCCATAACTTCCAAATAGATTCTGAATCCCTTGGCTGACACAGGGATCACCAGGAGGCCTTTGGAGAGCAAATGTGGATGTGCAGGCAGTTGTGGAGCCAGCTCCTGTTGATAAATGAAGTGCCAGATCTTTAATCATAATCTTTAATCCCATGTCCAGCTTCAGGTTAATTATTCAGAGCTCTTGGAATCAATTTTGGAATGATGCACACACGCTCAGGAAAGCACTTCAATCAAATCCAGGGCTATACATGTGTGCTTGGACAATTCATTAAGTGGGGGTTTTTGCAGAAATATTCTGTATTCTTGAAGTCAGGTGCTTAATTGAAAGGGGAGGTTGTTAGGGAGAAATAAGAGGAAAATTTAGGGCATTTCTCCAGAGGAAATCTCTTTTCCTTGACCAGTAGTGGTGAGACTGAACACAACTTGGCCAAAAATTCCAATGAAAAATGTTACATTTACTTATTTTAGGTATTTTTGAAAGGATTCCTTGGTGATGGGGGTGGGTGGTTTGGTTTTGGTTTATTTGTGGGGGTTTGCAGTTTTTCTCTTGGTGGTTTTGGTTGTTTTTGGGGAGTTTTTCCCCACATTTCAATAAATGGTTGGGTTTTTGGGGATGAGTGAGTTTTGAGTCATTTGTAGCAGTCACCTGCCAGTGCATGGAGCATTTTTCCCACAGCCAGTGGTAAATGGGAGCTGCTCTCCAGAAATGTGATTTCAAACTCCTGACGTTGAGTAAATCCCCCCCAGGAATGACCTGAAAAGTGAAAAACTTTCAAAGTTTTTAAACCCCCCCTCCAGGTGGACGATGGAGAGCTTGAAATGCACCTTCTATAGCCACGAAAATCCAAACCCATTTGGAAAAATAAGAACATTTAAGCCTGATTATTTGCAGTGGTGCCTCCTAGAGGAACATGAATTTGTGTGGGTTTGTTCCATGTATTTGTAATCCCCTAAACATCCATGAAGAGCACTTCATGGAGTGTTGGCATTCCATCACAGGACTGTGAATGTAGTTGTACATTTAAACAAATTAATTCTAGAAGTCCCTAACAGAGAAATGATTTTTTTAAAAATAGATTTGAATTTGGTAATTTCTCTACAGCTTTTTATTTGCTGTCACCTTTGTGGCAAAATTCATTAAACTGAGTTAGGAGAGGAGTGTCACCCTTTGCAGGATATGTTTCGTTGTATTGTCCCAAACCCAGGGTTATTTTGACAGAGGAATAATGGAGATAGCCATGATTTAAAGAAGAGCAGGAATTCCTGACAGGAATGGGGATCTGTCCTTGTTGGGAGCCAGCCTGGGGTACTTGATCATGGCTATTGATTCAGCCCATCAAAATTTGATGTAGGAAATGTAATTTATGCTGCGACCTTCAGACGGCTCTCAGCTGAAATGGAAAAGCATGATCCTTACAGATGGCTCTGCTTATCACTGGCTCCAAGGAAATGCAGGATGGAGGGAGGAATTCAAGCAGGCTGGAAGGACTTTCCAGTGGAAAACAACATATGGAAATATCTGTTCTGTAGGCACTGCTTCACATAAAATTTTGCCATAAAACTCCTTCGATAGAAGAATTGCATCTCTCAGAAAGTAAAAAAAACTCTTCCTTCCTCCCCTTTTCAAGTCTGTTTTATTGTTTTCATTATAGATGTGAGGTACTGTTAGTTTTGTTTTGGTTTAGGCCAATTGAAGGTCTGGGGATGGTGGAGGTGCTTGGGGAAGGTGCAGAGGAACAGGATTTGAAGGGTTGCTCCTACTGTAAGGGTTAAAGATGAATTTAAAGGAGCAGAGTGATGGGGAATGACTGGGAATGGGATAAACTTCACTGTAAAGGCAGGGAAAAGAGCAGGGACTCCTATTCCCAGTTTTGGGAAAGTAACCTGGAAGGGAACCTGTTAGCAGGATGATCCTAAGTATCTGTTTAGGATCCCAGAATGGTTTGGGATGGAGGGAGCCTTCAACACCATCCCACCATGGCAGGGACACCTTCCACAGGTGCTCCAAGCCCTGTCCAGCCTGGCCTTGGGCACTGCCAGGGATTCAGGGGCAGCCACAGCTGCTCTGGGAATCTGTGCCAGGGCCTGCCCACCCTCACGGGGAACAATTCCCTCCCAAAATCCCACCCAAACGTCTCCTCTGTCTGTTCAAAGCCATTCCCCTTGTCCTGTCCATACCAGGATACTGTGTCCAGTTTTGCTCCTCTGCTGTTCAAGAGGAAAATCTGCAGGAGAGCCAGAAGAGGGACATCAGGATGATTAGAGAGCTTGGGAACTTGACATATGAACAAAGATTTATGAGTTGGCTCGAGAAGTTTATCTTTGTAGTAACTGAGGGGGAAACGAAGTTTGTTCCTCAGTAAGGATTTGAATCAGAGGCACCAGGTACAGCCTGGTTCAGAGCAAAATCTGAGTGCTTGGAAGAAGGAGGAGAAAAGGAAAAAAGGAGAAGGAAAGAGCCATTAACCACTGGAGTGAATTTTCTGGGGAGGTGTAGGGCAGTTCCTCGCTGAGGTGTTGATGGCTGAACAGGGATCTGGATGAGGTAGGAGCCAGCTGGATGTGATGGGCAAAGGGATCTCCACAGCTCCTGCAGCCCACAGGACTCTGCCCTGGCGCCTCCCACAGCAAAGTTTTGCATCCCAGGAGGTTTTTGCTCTCCTGCCACCCCTCCCCACAGTCAAATGTTGTCACATGCCTCGGGGTAAGAGCGGTTCGGAGTCGCTCGCGATGTGGATTTCCGTACATTAAAATGTTTAAGGAGTTTAAAAGTGGAGTTTTCTAAAAACAGACACCCTCAGGCTTCTGCTTGAGGAGCTGAGACAGGAATGCTGTTTCAAAGCTGCTTCAGATGCTTGATGGCTGTATCAGAAACTGCTCCTGCTGATGCAGGGCTGGTGCCTGCGGTGCATTCGAGCAGCCGAGCGCCTCCAGCCTTTGTGTCTCTTGGATCTGGAACATTACAAGTTTTATTTTGGGGTATTTATGTACAAGGCTGCCGTGTCTGGAAACTCAAGAATTAGTATTATTAAAGATATTTCCCTTCCTCTGCTTTTGGTAGGGATACAGATGCAGTTTTCAGTTTTGTTGGAGTTGAAACCCCCTGGGTTTGGGGCTTTTCCCCAAAAATGACAAGAGTAATCAGCACTGTACATTTCAATTGCTCTGGAATTAAATTTCAAGTGGAACAGCATGGTAGCTATTTCATTATCTCGGAGTTTATTCCAGAATTAGGAACCAACGTTTTCAAATTTCATTTCCTTGTGCAGCTTCTTGAGCCAGCCCCTGTCTGTGACAGGCTGAGCTCCAGCAGGAATGGGTTTAATTTATTAATTGGAGGCAGCAGGCATTGAAAGGTTCTGCATTTGGACATGAACACATCTATATTTGCATACCTTAACTAGAACAAATGGATGTCACTGCTCAGCCCTGGATTTTCAAAGGAGCTCAGGAAGATACTTTTCTCTTTGAAAGCCCTAAACTTCAGAGGAAATATTTTTTAAAATTATTTTTGCAGTGACTCTGTGGTGTCATAACCATCAAGAAGAAACACTGATTAACTCAAGTTTAGAGACTCTGTCCTTCCTTAGCCCAGCTCCTTGGACTGATCTTGGAGATTTTGTTCTGTTGTTGTGTCCTAAGTTTCTCAATTCTTCTCCAGCAGTATTTCTGAAATCCTGTCCTTTCTAAACAAATGCCCAGCATCTTATCTGCTATCAAGGCTGTTGGGGCTTCATCTCCCATCCTTTATCTCTTATCCCTTCCAGTCCTCTTGGAAGCTGCTGGATCGTTGCTGCTGTCTCTGGCACTGACAGCCCCATCAATTCTCCATCCCTTCACTGGTCCCTTTTCTTCCTCCTGCATCAAGATAAGCTTTTATTTTCATTTCTGAAGACATTCTCTTTGTTTTCTCTTTGGTGTCAGCTCCTGCCACGTTGTCCCCTTGCTGCCGTCTCTGTTCGTGTGGATGGTTCCAGACCCTGGGCATGGGCTCCTGAGTCCACCCCTCCTTGTTTCAGGCACAGTTTCCTGTCCTCTGCCCTTCCCTGCTCTGCAGGGGCCGGAGCTTGGTTAAAATTATAAAAATGCAGTGGTTAAGGTTGACCAGCTCGGTTTAGCCCTCACCAAAGTGATCACAGGCAGCCACTCGCCTTTCCAGCCCGAGGGCGTGTGCTGGGGGACTCAGAGTCCCATCAAGACTCTCCCCTGGCACATTTAGGGAGTGTCATCCTCTGCAAGAGCATGGGAAATGCCAAGGAAAGCTTGGTGGTGTAGGGAATGCTGCCTTTCCCAGGCAGGTGCTGGGAGGATGGAGATTCCTGCTGCCCAGGAATGCAGCCAGTCTGCTCTGTGAGCCTTGGTTTGTGAGCTGAAGTTGGATTTTGTCACTATCTCACTGCTGGTTTTGTTGCACAGGCCTCAGTCCTTTATTTCTGGTGAATTTGCTGTTGTGAGTGTGGTTAAAAGTTTCTTCACTTCTCATCTCACTTAAACCCCAAAACAGCTGTTTATTCCAATGGAAACACTGATTTCATCTCTGCTGTCTGAGAACAATCCCAGACTGATGCAGAATTTGAAATCTGAAGCCTGGCAAAGTGCTGAACCCTTTTGGTTCCTGACCCTTTTGATGTCTTTGTGCCTCACTCCCTGCGGGCTCACCATGAGCCTCTCCTTGGGGAAGAATCCTCTTATTTTCACTGCTCACACTCAAGACACTTTTTGCTTTCTCCAGCACACCCTGGGGAAGATATTTAGGGGACAATTTCCCTCTCAACATTCCCAGTTTCTTAACCCCATTCCAAGGGCAAACAGCTGTTTGCAATAGCTGAGGGTAACACCTAAATGAGCAATCTGGTTTGTCCAAAAAACCCCACACAGCTTCCCAAAACCATCATGGCCTAAAAGGCATTGGATAATTCCCACCCCCTGGATATCTGAGTGTGCAAAGGTGCATTTGATGCCATTCCTGTAAAGGCCTGATTACATGATGGTAATGAGAGTTTTGGGAGCTGCATTGTTGTTACAGGAAAGCTCCTTTTGAATTCAGCACAGCAATAATTCGCTTCCTTTGATCAGGAGAAATGTCAATTACATTCATATTTGAGCTGGAGTTCGTATAAACAAGCCTGGTCCTTTCACTAGTGCATGGTTAACACAAAAAAAGTAATTAAAGCACATCAATAGCATTTCTGAGAAAGCATGGGTGGGGGCTAACAACAAAGGACAGACTCTTACCCTGCTTCTCATTATTCTCCAGGTTAATAAAAGGTGGTTTTACATCAGCTTGGTGCTTGTCCACATATTCAAAACATTTTCCTCCCTGGTAATGTCAGATATTCTTCCTTTTCCACCTTGTCCAAGAGGAGAAAGGCACCTCTGGGAACTGAACTGCTACTAAACCAAGTTTCCAGGGGTTTTCAGAGCTCAAAATCACCTGTGAACTCTCTTGTTATTGAATAGAGAACTGGGCAGGGTTTTATAATTCAATTATAACATTGAGTAAAATAGCAAATATATTTCATATTGTGGCTTCCTGAGAGAAGAGCCTGGAGGGACATGGTCAAGTTTTTGGTCTGTGTGCAGCACGTGGGAAACTTTGAAATAAGCTGCTGGGGATCTGAATTGTCCTTGTTTCTTAAGGTGCTTTTTTGTTTTCAGCTAAAAATAAATGGGCTAAATCAGGGTCAAGAGTTTCTATCTGTCCAGGCTGGTGTGGAAACAGCTCTCAAGAACTCACTGCAACCATCTAGTGTAGGATGAAAGGATTTCATAGATCTTTATTCTGCCCCACAGTGCTGCTCGTGTGTGGGTTGAGAATTGTGGGTGCTGTGTGGGAAGAGGGAGGACCTGCTTTTCCTCTGCTCCTCGGTCCCACCACACAGAAAGGGCTCAGGAATGATGGATTTGGCATTTTTTGGCTGTGATCTGGGTGCACAAAGTCCCTAGATTCATTTCTACAACACTCTCAGGCATGGGGTGTGGTTTTCGAGGTGCCCTGAGCAGGATCAGGAGTTGGAGTTTGAACCTTGTGGGTCCCAGCTCAGGATATTCCATGATTCCCTAGATCAGTGTCTGTGTGGTGGTAAGGAAAGGGGTTAAAATGAGCTGGAGAAGAAATGATGCTGAATTGGGAGCTACCAAATGTGTGCAAGTTGATGTGTGGTGCAGTAACCACACTGTGCAAATTCCTAAGGAAAATATTCCTAAAAAGAAGCAGTTTCAAGGACAACAGTTAACCACTTCTAGGACAGGTTTATAATCCAACATGGAACACACTGACTTAAGTCTTGACTCTGAGCAGTTTTATGGCAAGAAAATAGGGGAAATATTCCCTCCTCTCCCTTGCAAAGCATCAGATGCATTCCATGCACTCTGCTAGACAACTTTGAGGCACAGCAATAGCTAGGATTTTTTTATTAAAAAATGATCTCCAAATCAATGGCCAGAACTGGTTAACTGGGCTCTGGTGGGAGGGATCCACGAGCAAAAAGCAGGAGTGTGTTATTCCAGGACAATTCTTTCAGTGCTCAGTGCGTCTATCTCAGCGAGCAGACGCTGCTTTGTGTCACTGGCCAAAACTGTCATGGTCTGCTTCAGCAGGCAGACTTGCAGAATAACAAACAAGATTTCTGTATGTGTGACTGCAGCAAATACTTGTTGATGGTGACTGCTGTATTTCTTTCAGAGGTCCTGCCAGCTTTAATTAACTCAGGTTTATTCTGAACCGTGCCGAGATTGGGAAGTTGTTTGCCATCTATTTGCGTTGTAATACACAGCCCAGAACATCTCTCCCTGTGCCTCCCTGACTGCAAACCTGTCCTCTGCCTTTCCACGAGTGAATTTGAGCCCTGGCCTCTCTGCTCCGTTTAGCTCCTGCTTTTCCAGCCCAGGTTTGGGGACACTCGCTGGGTCTGAGCACTTGGGGGCAGAGGGCGATGGCCTGCCAGGCCTGTCAGAGCCAGCAGCCATCAAAATCTCTGCATTTCTTTTCAGATGTGCTTGTGTCACATTTCAGAGTTTTTCCACATCGCCTGCTCCTCTTGCCTTTTGTCTGTGAGCACCTGGGGTCTCAGATTGAAGGGTTGGGGCCTCCTCGAGGCTGGAGTTGCCTCCAGCTGTTGCTGTGCAGTGCTTGGAGCAGGGGTTGGATCCTGGGTGTGGTTTGGGTGTGTGAGCTCGGCTGTAATTACACAAGAGTTGTCCAAACACACATTTGTGTCTCTTCCATAAGGCTCCAGCACAAATTCTTCCAGTGTTTCATCATTCACCTGCAAGGACAGGCTCTGCCAGGGATGCTGCTGCGCCTCCTGCTGCTGCTCCCGGCCCTGATCGCTCTGCTCTCAGCAATCTCCTTAGAATTTAAGTTCTGGGTTAATGAAACAGAGCAAAGCCTGTTCTCCCTGGCAGCACAACTGGCCAAAATGACAGCTCCCACTCTGGCTGGGACAGAGATTGATGTTTGTGTGCTGTACAGGAAAAAAACTCCAGTAGTGCTGGGAGAGAAGGGAAAACAGGGACAATGGAAATGGAGGGTAAGTAAGTTCTGCTGCCAAGTTTATTAGATGGTTGTGTTGGATTGGCTGGGACATGATTTGTTTTCTTTTTCAGGGGAGGGGAAAAGTTCTTCCCACCACTGATCATGTAGTTTGTAGTGTAGGGAAATTGGTTTCTAATGCTTGAATGTATTTTAACTCACCCCTTCAGCTTTCAGTACTGAAACCCACAATTATCTGTATGGAAATGTTTTCATGACAACAGGCCAGGCTGTGATTTACCCAGGAGGTGGTGTCAGCACCTCTCCAGGGCCACTGGGAGCTGTGGTTACTTGTTCTCTGTGGAAAAAGAGGAGTTTTACCTCATGTCCCTGTCATAAACTCTCCATCCCTCTGCTGCCCACCCTGCCACCCTCCCACCCCTGGAAGAGAAACCTGCCCCATCCAACTGGGAAAAGCTGAGCTGTGGCCAAAATAGTGCTGGAAAGGGGATTTTTAGTGCAGAGCTCTCCTTCACTGCTGCTGCTGCTCCAAGCTGGCCTGGGTCAAGTGTTGCACTTAGCAGTGAGAGCCTCGGTGCTGGGAGCAGCCCCAGGAATGGTCCTGCTGGGGGGATAAAAGCCCTCAGCACACAGGCACTCAACGTGGGTGGAAATGGAGAGCTCCAGGCTTTTCAAAACAAATATTTCTGGCCCTGCAAGCCAGAGACAGCCCAGCCAAGGAGCCACCTGCTCCTGCTCTCGTTTGAAGTGGAACTTGGGTCTCCGCTCGTTCACAAATGCTTTGCCTCACTGCCAGCTATCAAATACTAATATTATTTTATAGAATGGAGCCCTTTGTGCTCCTCTGAAGGACCAGCAGGGCTATAATCATTGCCTGGAGGGCTTTAAAATTCCAAGTAATTTTGCTGGATGGTTCTGGGAGGTTTTCCTTTGAAAGATGCCCTGTGCCAGGGGAGCTGCTCTGCTCTCCACAAGCAGCAGCACAGGAACCCCTTGTGACACTAATGGCAGCTGTGCCTGCATGAGGTCCCACTGAGAGATTCCACAGAACAAAACTCAGCCTCCACAACACAAAATGCAACGGGAAAAAGGTGAAACTGTAAAGGGCCTCCTCCTGATCTTGCCCAGCATCAATTTGAAGGCGATGGGGAGCGGGAAATTGCCGTAGATTCACTCTCTGTGGTAAAAGCAGTTTGTTTCTTGGATTTCTTTCCCTTTCCTGCAGCCAGCCTCCCTGCCTGCCTCTGCTCAGAGGCTGCTGGGGTCCTTGTGGTTCATCCCCCAGCCGTGCCCTGAGGCCAGGCTGCTGTCACCTCCAGAGCTCCCCTGGCTGCTGCTGCCAGGCCCCATCCATCAAGGGCACAGGTTGGAGGCAAACAGGAGCTGCCAGCCTGAAATAAATCACAGCTCTGAGCAGCACCAGCTCCTCACTCCTGCCTCACCCCTGCCTGAGAGCTTCCCAGCTCCTGGCATGGCTCTGGAAGGAGCTTGGCTTTAGTGCTGAGACTTCTTTTTGGCTTTTCCCTGCCAAACAGGCTGGGAATGGTGGGGCTGTGGGATCTGGGTCTGCTCAGACCATGGAGGCAGTATTGATTTTGTTATTTATTTTTATTAACTGCTTCCAAGTGGGAAAACAGGTTCCATGTCGTTGTATGACATGGAATGATCCACAACCAGTGAATGGCATGAATGTTTCCCTTTCCCTGATTAAGGAATACCAGGGTTTCTGTGCTGTGTTCGTATTAAATTTGGAGGTCCTAATTTAGTTTGCTGATGACTGGGATGCCTAATGAAGCTTCCAGCTCTTGGTATGGCTCTGGAAGGAGCTTGGCTTTAGTGCTGAGCCTTCTTTTTGGCTTTTCCCTGCCAAACAGGCTGGGAATGGTGGGGCTGAGGGATCAGGGTCTGCTCAGACCATGGAGGTGCAATGCCTTGTGTTGCTGGGTCATCCCTGTGCCAGCTGGGAATTCAGGGCTGGAAGGTGCCCACCCCCGGGCATCTGGAAAAAAGTGGCAGTATTGATTTTATTATTTATTTTTATTAACTGCTTCCAAGAAAACCATTGAAAACTCATTGAAAACTGAGATTCCATGTCATTGCATGTGATCCACATCCAGAGAATTACATTAATGTTGTCCACAGGCATCCACAGGCATTTGGAAAAAAAGTGGAAATATTGATTTCATTATTTTATTTATTTTTATTGACTGCTTCCAAGAAAACCATTGAAAACTCATTGAAAACTGAGATTCCATGTCATTGTGTGTGATCCACATCCAGAGAATTACATTAATATTTCCCTTTCCCTGATTAAGGAATACCAAGGTTTCTGTGCCATGGTGGGATTTCTGGGATTAAACTTGGAGGTGGTAATTTAGTTTGCTGATGACTGGGATGCCTAATGAAGGGAACACTGCTTAATGTGGTTATGAAAGGTAGTAAACAAAACCATGGAAAATAATTCAAATTTGTTGGTAGTGCTTTTGCAATTGTTGGACATCAGAAAGTCAATGGTACAAGACCTACAAAATGTAAATTAAGGGAGGAAGAGGAGCCCTTCCCTTCCTCCTAAAAAATAAAAAAAAATAGAAGAAAACAGACTTGGAGTTTTGAAAACATGCTGTTTTTGATGAATCACAACCCCTCTCTTGAGTGACTTTACTTAAAGGTACCAGTGCATTGCAAGTTTAAAACTCCTCTGGTTCGAAATCTTTCTTGAAGCTGTTTTGCTTCAAGGAGCACTCAGTGAGTCTGGACAGGGTGGAATGAAATGATGAATGGTTCTGCAAACATCCCTGATGGTGGTGCACAAACATGGGAACACTCATGGATTGCCTCGATGGAGGAGAACCAGGAGCAATGCAAGGTGTGCATGTGTGAGCCAAGCTCCTGTCAACAAAAAGACGGTTTAAGTCATTTTTAAATTTCAAAACATTTTTTAGTTTCTAACATTGAATTCTGGACGTCTAACTTAAACCCACGCCTGCTTTGATCCTTTTTTTTTCATGTTTTTATTTGTTTTATAAGATTCATTTCAGTCATTTTTACCCCACCAAAAGGTAAACTCGTGGTTAGCACGACACCTTTAATTTTCTCCTTTTCATTTCTCCTTTTTATAGCACACCTTGGGACGCCTCTTTGCTCCACACCTTAATTTTAATCATGCACTGAGAGCAGCCTTTCTATTATTCAGGCAATCTTGGTGGAATAAAAAATGGAAATTGTTATTTGTCCTTGATGGCTCCATTTCCCGGGGAGATGTAAACACGCCAGGCTTCACTTCCCAGGTTCTAAAGCCAGACTTCCAGGTGTGTCAGGATTACACATGGAGCATTAGGAGGTTTAAAATGTTTTTCCTGCCAGGATGGGAGTCACAGCAATTTTAGGCATTTGATGCAAGGCCCCATCCCATGCTCGCTCTAATAGGGGTCGTTATAATGCCTGTTTTGGAAGTGGGGTTATTGATGAGCTGCAGCTCTGCAGAGCCCAGATTGCCTTTCCAGTCTGCTTTCTGCTCACAAGTTGTTTTCTCGGTGGGAAATAAATTGTTTTCACTGTGGGAAATGTTGGTTGTTTACTAATAAGTTGTTTTCTCGCTGGGAATAGATTTTGAATGTTAAGATGGAAGATGGGGTTTTGCTTTGTGCTGGTGAAGGAAACACAATAAGCTTCAAGTCCCTGAGCTATGGGGACTTTTTAAACAGAAGATTTATGATGTCATGTGTCAGTCTTGCACCTTATGGGGTTTTATGAGGACACAGGGAATGGTTTCGGGGCAGTCACTCAGGACTGAAGGAGCTGCGGTCAAGCAGGCTCCTGTTGATGGAAGAGGAGCGTGGATTTCACTGGAACTTGTGCTCATCTGCAGCTCTTCCAGGGGAAGCTCTGTGTCTTTGATCTGTGTCTTTGTCTCATTTCTATCATGGAAGAACAAAGGTTGGGAAAGATCTCCAAAGCTGAGCCCAACCTGTGGCTGATCCTCACCTTGTGAGCCAGACCAGTGTTTGTAGGTGAAAGAGTCCTGAAATCCCCCCAAAGCGCAGCTGGATGTGGTGTGTGTTTGCTTCCCTCCCAGAAAACCTCCCTGGATTCATTAAAACTCCAACAAAATCCCCGCTGTGTGCTGGTGGGAACACTGGATTGAACATTTTCTCCTGAAGGTGTTTGGACAGAACAAACTCTGACTGAAATATGTTCAGTGGAACAAGGGTTTCACAGCTGGAAAAATGGGATTGAGTGGGAAAATATTCAGAAATTAATTTATTTCCTATATTTTTCTTCAAATTTTGTTTCTGTAGGTCAAAGTAACATTTTGATTGCAAACATTTATATGTTTGTAATCAAATATGTTATTGTAATATGTTATAAACATTTTTATGTGAGATTTCATCCTAGAATTCATAGAATTGCAGTAGAATAATTTGGGTTGGAATGGGACCTCCAAATTCATCTCCTTCCAACACCCGGCCATAGGTAGGGACACCTTCCACTAGACCAGGTCATGGTGTTCAGGAGGAATTTCTGCATGGAAAGGGTTGTTAAACATGGGAAGGAGTTTGGAGTGCCCATCCCTGGAGGTGGCACTGAGGGCTCTGGGCTAGGGACAAGGAGGGGATGTGGAACAGGTTGGACTTGATGGTCCTGGAGGGCTTTTCCAACCAAAATGTTTCTGGAATTCTGTGATAGCAGTGAAGTAAAAAAGACCCAATCCCATCCAGGGAATGCATCTTCCTTGTATTTCTTGGATACATTGGATATTAGGGAATATTTCTTGCAGTGGAGTCACCATCCCTGGAAGTGTCCAAAAAAATGTGTGTATGTGGTGATTTTGGACATAATTTAGCAGTGCTGGTTTAATGGTTGGATTTCATCTTGGAGGCCCTTTTCCAACCTTAATGATTCCATGGTTCTGGGAAACATTAAAGAAAGGCTGTTACATGTTTTCTGTAACACTTCTGTTCAGGTGAAAGATGAGATTTGTGTGTTTGCAGGAGGTTTTGAACGTGTTAATCATTTCCTTGTGATCAAATGGGATAAAAGTACTGGAGAGGGCTTTTCT
The DNA here is from genome assembly GCF_051311805.1 of Agelaius phoeniceus. NCBI lineage: Eukaryota > Metazoa > Chordata > Aves > Passeriformes > Icteridae > Agelaius > Agelaius phoeniceus. The sequence goes on along the minus strand of NC_135274.1, from coordinate 25,021,270 downwards.
GAGGGAGGAACAAGCTGGTTTTTCCAGCAGCCAGAACTGGGATGTGCAAACACACTGCACACTTGGACATGTGTGGCTTTTAAATGGGGAGAAAAAACCAGATTGTTTTACCTGGAGGGAACTTGTTTGACTGGGTAGAATACATATTCCCCCCAAAAATGGTCTTCATGATCCCCATTTCCTTTCCTGGAACGCTCCCAGAAAACCAAAAGATGTCAAAAATTAGAGATTTTGCATCTATTGGAGAATTTGCATAGAGTAACTGCAGTTCCTGCTGTAATTCATTGGGTGCCTTCTGTGAGCACAGATGTGAGCCCTTGGTGCTCTCCATAAATTTAAAGAATGACAGCAAAATGATATATCTAAAAAAAATAAAACTAAAAAAAGCAGATAGAACCAAGGAAAAATCTGGGCAGGGGGTGAAGAATTTGCCAGATGTGCGGAAGAGAAATCACAGCAGTGAAAGGCAGCAGCTGCTGGAGGCTGGGATCTTCCTTCCAGGCTGGGAGAAATTCTTGGGGTCAGCTTAGGGCCTTGCTGGGCCACCAGAAACTTCTACCTGATTCCTGAATCATGGAATCATTCAGGCTGGAAAAGCCCTCCAAGATTTTGGAGCTGAACCATTCCCCAGCCCTGCCAATCCCACCAGTGCCCCCGAGTGACACATCCACACGGCTCTGAAATCCCAGCAGGGATGTTGGGAAAGGAAGAATTTTGGAGGGAAAGGATATTTAAATGCTTGGAGTAGCAATTCAGATTTGGGTATGTAAAAGAAAGTAAAGTCCAGGTCCTCTGTGTGGCAAAAGGGAATTTGAATTTGTTTTCTAAACTGAGGCATACAAAATTCTCTTCTCAACCACAGGATGCAAAGGAGATGGTTTAGGTTACTTTCCTTTTTCTTTTTTGGTTTTTTGTTTTTTTTTTTGTTTTTTTTTTTGTTTTTTTGTTTTTTTTTTACCTTTTTAATTTTTTTTTTTTATATATATTTTTTGGGGTTTTAAATTGTATTTTTTTCTGTCTCCATCCTTGCAGCTCTTTGCCTTTTTGGAAACTCCTGTGTTTCCATTCAGGTCTCTGCTCTCTAGAGCCAAAAGTCCTGGAATTATGGAACTCTTTAGGCTGGAAAAGCCCTCTTGAGTCCAGCCCTTAGCCCAGCACTGCCAGCCTGTGTCCCCACTGCCACCACTCATTTCTACCCAGTTTTGGTGGCTTTCTTCAGGTTTTTCTCCATCCACTCTGTATTTTAACAAACTGGGATGTCCAAAATGCAGCTCGGTGCTCCAGGTGATGACTCCCCAAGGACACAGGGAGAGGGAACATCCTTATCTCTCCTTCCCCTTTACTTTTGATATCAGTTTAGATCTGTCTGATAAAAAGCTGTCACCACCTGAAGTCACCAAACTGGGCTGTAGGGGGGAGCTCACACTGGCATTTGGATGTCAATAAATATTTAGAAAGGTAAAAAGGCTAAAATGGGAATTTTGTGGCATTGGAGCAGAGGAACAGATGGATTTCTGCTGTGGTTTCATTTAGGTCAAGGGAAATCTAATTAACAGAAATTACAGCAGTTGAGTCTGGTATTAGTGCTGTATTCACAGAAACTATGATTTTTACATTAAAAAAGGTAATTATCTGTTCCTGTGAAGCAGTAGAGGAGACATAAGAGCTGTCAGAGGGCATTTGGTGTATTTTACCATGGAATTTTAGTGCTAAATCTAATTATAATAATGAATTTTTTCAGTGATGGTGAGACTGAGGGGATTGCTCCTGAAATGAGGGGCAGTGATTCCTATTTAGCAGTCTTCCAAGGAATTTATCATGGCTTCTTAGGCTTTGTTTTGTGGGCATAGCTGGGAAAAATAATCCAAGTGGATTTTTCAAATGGGTTATTTGAATTGAGTTTTGAATTGTAGACAACCAGAGCTTGAGAATTCGAGTCTTAAATTTGCCTTAGAGATGAATTAAGCAAAACTGAAATAAAGCTTTGTTAATTCTGAATGTCTGAGAGGCTTCATAGCTGTTAAGGCAATTTTAACTAATCCCCTTTAACTTGATATTTCCAGTTAATTTGGATTTATATCTCAGTGTCTCTGTGCTGACAAACCCTGATATAAAACCCATGTTAAAATGAGCTTTTTGTAGGGATAAAGTGGAATTTTGTTGTGCATCTCAATGGAATGGTACCACTTTTCTGAAATCCAGGGGGTTTTCCCTCTTGCTGGAATTGTGACAAGGCAAATATTTGGATGACTAATTTTAATTGCTAATTTCTAATTAATTGATTTTTCAGGGATGTCCTTGAAAATTTTTCTTTTCTTTGGACCGAGCCTTACCTTTCGTCAGGCAAAATCCAAAATTGTGAAATTTTCCTGGGAACCTTGAACGTTTTTTAATTTAAAAACGTGGCTTTTGTACATTCAGAGATTACCTCTCGTGCAAAACTTTACAAACATCCCCGGAGAAACAACTGACAGAACTTTATAAATAACGCACCTTGAGAAACAATTTACAAACACCTTTTAAAAAATCCCTCTGCTGGAGAGGCTTGGCCTGAAAAGCTGGAGAGAAAAGCTCAGCTGGTGCTGGTGCCTGGGTCTGAGCCCGTTCAGGAAGAGCAGAGGCACGTCCTGGGTGGCATTTAATGATTTTGTCATTGTTTTGACATTGCCGTTTATTTATCCAACCTGCCTGAGGCGCCGGGGCTCGCCGGGAGCTCTGACGCTCAAAGTTCTCCCAGGAACAGATTTGGAGCCAAGCAGGGCTCGTGGGCTTGCTGGGCTCTGTGACAGAGGATGATCCATGGGGACGAGCTGCCCCGTTTGTGTTTCTGTGGAGATGGCCAAGGTGATGGAATGAGCTCGGAAAGATCCGGAATGGCTCACTGGGGATCCAAAGACCTTCTGCTTAAAGACTTCTCACTTCATTAAGAAACCCAAGTCAGTAAAAGTTAACTACTCAATAATCACTGAGTTCTGAAGACAATTTGCCATCAAATTAGGTGGGATATTGAGAGGGAAGGGCTGTCTCACACTTGAACTCCTATAAAAGCACTTTGAGGGACGTTTTTCCTCCCCTGGTGAGCAGCACATGTTCAGATTTATCCAAGAGACGTATCCACCCTGGCATATCAGCTGGGTGCCCAAGAAAATCTTGCCAATCATCTTCCCACTTGATCTTTGGGGATAAATTGGGAAGTGCTATTTTCCCTGGGTTTCACGTGGAAGGAAGGCAAGGGAGCTCAAGGATGTGAGATGGCTCCTGTGGGTTTGGCTGGCTCTTTTATTCCTTTGAAATTCCAACATCTCTTCAGTGGAAGAGTTTGGGAGCTCTGTTCTCCACCATTGATCATGAGAAGAGAAAATTCAGGGTCAAATATTTTTGCAGCTCAAGATGAATTTGTGGAAATTTCAGGATGAAGCTGTTTGACTTTGGCACAGCCCCTTAAGGTGTGATGAATTTGGCAATTTTCCTAAATTGAGACAAACAGGACTCCAATACCTTGGAATAAACTTCACATCTTAAATTTTTCCAACTGCTGTTAGCACCTGAGTAACTGAGCTGCTACTGCCTGAACAAAATTAAATGTCAGCTAAAACAAGTGTTACTGTTTAATGGCATGAAAGAAACAGCTATGGCTCAAGAATTGCTGGGTATTGATATTCTTTAGAAGATTTTTAGTGTATTTTAGGGTTTAGAAGGTTTTAGAAGATTTAGTTGTTACCCTTTCATTAATTAGTGCCACTTTTTTGATATTATATTGGAATTCCTTCTCACCCCACTATATTTTTACTTCAATTCTTAGCCTTTTTTTTCCCACATAATAAACTTCATTAGCAAGTAGGATTTAGCCTGATTTTTTATGTAGCTTATCCAAACTGAAGCACATCAACCAGGAGCTCTAAAAACGCTGGAATGGGGATGTTTACAGACTTCTGACAAATACTGAGCTGTTGATTGCAGAGATATTTTTATGAGTGAGTAGCAAATGTTTCTGGAGAGATCATTTACAGTGAGGCTGCTCTGATTGAGTTATTTGCTGCATTTCTGTGGTGCCTTTTTTTTTTTTTTTCGGTTGTTGTTTGTTTTTCTCCAAGGGAAGTCACAATAAAAGATGAGTCTGAAAATAGGCCCCGTGTCTGGTGGTAATGGATGCTCTGCTATAAATAGAGGGACTTCTGGGGGCTTTTTGGATGTCACAATGAAATCAATCTTGGGATAATTATGCTACTCTGAAGGAGCTGGAACATCAGCTTAGTCTTTTATGTGTGAATGTATAGGAGTGACTTTATTGATAGTACAATAATTGGGCATTATGAAAACTGCCCAGCATCTTCCCTAAGTGGGGAAGTGCCTGTGAGGGTAACAGAAACTCAAATTTGATGTGATCCCAGCAGCTTTTCCATAGGTGGGGAGCTCCTTCTTTGCCCCTGATGAAAAATGCAGTTTTTCATCATAATGCAAGCAGCAATCAAAAAGCCTTAATATTTTTGTTTCCTTCCAAAGGGAAATGAAGTGTGAATGACATATTTTGTCCCATTTTGCCAATACATGTGTTAGAAATGTTTTCTTACTAAATGGCTTTAGGAGGGGGCTCTTCTTATCTGTGGTCTGAGTCTTGTGTGTCTCATGTTATATTTTTACACCAAAACAATTATTAAATAAGAGCTTTTTTGGTTAAAAAAAACCCCAATAATCCTAGATTAAATTTAGAATCTGAATCTCTTGTGACTAAGAAAGTACTGGCCCAAAACAACCAGTAATATTTATGTTTATATTTGCTTTAAAGGGAAGAGAGTTTTGGGAACCCCAGGTAAATTCCTCCACTAAAAATGTGGGAAGAAGTTTTGTTTTCCTGCCTAGCTTTGCTCTGGAATGTGCTGCTAAGAGAAGGAAAAGAGATGCCTTGTTAATATTTTGTAATTATTTTCTAGTTCTGCAGCAAGGGTGTCAGGTTTTCATTGTACAGGGCAGCTGTACATTAAAAGCTGGAAAAGATAATGGAATGACTGGAAAGAAAAGGATCTTGGGGATGTCTTTAAGTCCTTCCCATGGTTGGCGTTGTGGAGATTCCTCCTTGGGCCAGTCTGGCTGATGTCACTCAAATGTTTGGGTGCCTCCCAGGAGAAATAATCACTGATTTTACAGCAGAGAAACTGTTAATCTGTTTCCCTGCCTTATGTACATGTAGATTTTATATGCATATAGATTCAAGGAGAATGAAGACTTCAGGAGAAAGCTCAAAAATGACATTTCTTACACCTTCATGGCTATTAAAATAAGAGCATTTGAGTCCAGCCCTATCTATAGACAAGTTATAAATAGGCTACAATGAGCAAAGGATTTGTCACCAGCAATTATTAAAAACTTTCCAGTTAAATCCAAGCTGTAACCTCCTCCTTTAAAAACAGAGAGGGCTGAATTATTATTTTAGGTTTCATCTGGGTCATTTTCAAACATGAATAAAACATTTCCCTTGCACAAGTCGTTCATCTCCGCGAAACCTTCAGCGAGGGTCGCAGAAATGACCAGCAGAGGTGAAGATGTTCATGCAGATTTCGTGGTGATGGAAAAGCTCTTTTTGGAAACGAGGGGAGAAAGCAGAATGTGAGAAGAAATCCATCAATGGAGGGGGGAGAAATGAAGTGCTTTACTCAAATGGCACCACGACTGAATCAGTCAGGGGCTGAAGGCTTATTTCCAACCAAATATGTTCACCCAGCTATTAAGAGTGTCCTCGTGAGGAATTCCTGCTGTGTGGGACATCAGTCACAGGCAAATCTCCTGGCTTGTATTGAAATTGCTGGGTGAAAAGGTGATTTCAAGTCTCCAGTGATTGTTACTGGATTATACATCAGGGCAGAGTGAAATGGCAAAGCTTTATTGTCTGATACTGCCTTGCAAAATTGGTATTAGGCTAAATCACCTTGGTTGGTCATAAATCAGAGACACGCGGGTGAAAAATGAATATACACAAGCCTTTATTGCTCTGGCTTTGTTTGTGGCTTTTTCCACTAATTCCTGCTTAAAATTCAGCTCTGGCTGCTGGAAAAGCAATCCCAAACCCATCAGTAGCTGTAAGGACCTGATAGGAGCCGGGGTTTGGGGGAGCTGCTGCAAATATTTGTGAGAGGGCGCCGGCTCCGCAAAAATCATGGAGGAATCGTTTGTAAATAGAATTCACAGAATTTGCAGAATTTACCTGCAAAGCTCGTCTCTGGGTGCTTAATTCCTTGATCTGATGGGGATTTCAGGGGGAATAAATCAGGAAGTTGGACACTTGGACTCTTCCAAGGATGGGGCGGCCACAGCTTCTCTGGGCACCCTCTGCCAGGACCTCCCCACCCTCAGAGGGGGGAATTTCTTCCCAATATCCCATCAGTCCCTTCCCTCTGGCAGTGGGAGCCATTCCCTGTGTCCTGTCACTCCATGAACAATAAAACTTCATCAAAAAATCAATTCACCAATGGCATCACTGAAGACAAGCCCAGAAGCTTTCCTCTGGGCCTGTAGCTTGTTCTGGCTAATATTTAATGGTTTTAGGCAAAAACAAAGCGAGAAAAATAAGTTTATGAAGGAAGATTTAATTGTTTTTTTCCTTTTACATTATAATATCTTGGGATATCTGGTTAAAATTCAAGAATCTCCTCAGATTTTTATGTATTTACTTTTTTGTGGTCACCGTGCAGGTTTTGGTAGCACTAAAAAGAGGTTTTGCCTGTAAGATTGGGGTTCCACACCTGACTGCAATAATGAGTCATAAAGTCCACATAGAAATTATTTTTAAAATCCCCTTGCTATTAATTGGAGTGATATTATTTCTCTGTGTGTTATTTCATTTGGGCTTTGGAGGATTAATTTGCTGGAAGTGTCTGAATTGCAACAGAAATGCTGATTGTACTGAAATTACCTTAAATGAGCCAGACAAAAATGGGTTTTTACAGTCAAGCTCCTTTTGCTCCTTTTCTTTTTCTTTGCAAATTTTTCCTGCTTTTCCACTTGCTTTTTCCTATAAAAAATATTCAAATTCTAGTTGCTTTTTGGAGACCTGGAAAGTCTTAATGCAGCTTGATTTGATTTTAAATGCTCAGCTACACTCAGGGTTTGTAATTGGTATCTAAATATCTGTGAAGGGAAAGTTTGGGGGTCGGAAGTGGAGGAAATTCCATGGGAATGAGCAGAACTGGGAACCACCTACGAGCACCAACCTCTGGTCTTGATTCTCCCTGTTGTGTTTTTTTTTTTTAGCCATTATTCCAGAAACTTCAACACTTAAACAATCTGTGGTGCCTCTGTGTTCCACAAATCAATTTTTGTTTGTGTTCGTGACTTTTTGCTCAAATATGTGTCAGTGGTGATGACAGATTTATGGGATGCAAGGACCTGCCAGCCATCCTGAGGCTTTCCAAGGATTTTTTAGTGTAACGGGGACGTGCTTCCCTATTAGTGTTATTATTTTCCCCCCTTACCTTGGCTCAGCTGGCCAAACCAAATCGGTTTTACAGCTGCAGCCTGAAATCTTAATTCAAGCCCCTGGTTCCAAGCAGCGCTTCTGACATTTCTGTTCCTCCCTGTGTCAGTTTTTGGGTAATTGCTGCGTGTTTATGGAAGCGTTGGTTTGGAAAACCTGGGAAGCTGGAGTCCATAGCAGCCAATTAACACTATTTAACAGCTGTTCAAAGGGATAATTGCCTGATGTTAGCATCACCTCACGTTATTTTTAATGCTAATTATGCCCAATTTACTCTCCCAAAACACGGCTATGTTTCCAAACGTGACAACTGCAATATTTGTGTTCCTGCCAGCTGCACACGGGAGCTGGAGGATTTTGGGGCTGTGCTGGTAAATCAGAATATTCCTTGTTGAAGGATCCTCTCCTGGATGGAGTTGTCGGGGTGTCACATTTATCCTCCTCTCCCTGGGGATTTCTTGGTAGGATTGGAAAGCCAGAAGGAAACAAGCCACAAAAAGTTCCACAGCCCAGCAGAGAGCTCAGTTTTTGTTGATTTTTCCAGAAATTTGGGACAGCGGAGTAATTCCCACCCTTTTTAATGAACTTTATGCTGTTTCATAGTCCTGCTCACTAGAAATTTCTTGGAGAATTACAAGATTACATCTGGAATTTTTCTTTTAAATCCAGCCTCTTGATCTCTGTGAATTCCAGAAATGTGGTTTTTAGATTATTTTTTTAAAGATTTATTTGCTCCATAACCTCCTGCTAACAGCAGCCTAAATTTTACCACTTTACATAAATGACTTGCTCCTCAGCTTCTGTACAGTTTTACAAACTGAATAAAGCAGCATAAATTACCCATTTAGGAAAGGTCTTATTGAATGTTAACATTTTACATCCAGGATCAAATTGCAATAATTGCCTGAAAGGAAAACGCCTAAAACAAATGATGGCTCTTGAAAATAGAAATCATAGTTTCAAATAAAAACAGATAGAGAGCCCTTCAGAAGCTGTGGTAAATGAAAGGTTGGTTTAGTTGGGAAGTGGGGATTTATTAGCTTGGGTAGATTGTGATGAAAGATACCTGTGAAAATAATTGGTCTCATTTTGGGGAAATCAGGCAGTCCATTAAAACTGCTGCACACCACGATCACAGGAATACTAATTTGGCCTGTAAATTCCTGTGGTTTTTAGCACTCCCCGAGCCAGTGTAAATCCCAGCCAAGAGAGGAGAATTCAGATCACCCGGAGCCTTTTGTTTGTGCATCTCAGTAGCCTCAGGGAGATCCTTGGGTGGGAATGGATGCTGTGAATCCCTCTGAGCCCCTCTCCTGAGGTTCCACGTGCAGGCAGGGACATAGCAGGAGTTGATGTGGGGTATTTACAATTAATTTGAGGGTGAAATGAGACAGAGAATGGAGTTTACAGTGCCTGACCCACACCCATGTACAGAGCAGGATGAGCTGTGTGAGTTTTTGAGGCAGGAAAGCAGAGCTGGAATCACCAGTTAGGGCACAGGGAAATAAAATTCTCCTTTTTGCCTTTAAAGATGTAAAAATAATTCAGAGAGATAGAAATAAAATATATGTGCTTTGGTTTTAGGACAGAAAGAGATAAAATAATCACTATTATGGATAATAGAAGCTGGGGTGGAAATGCTTCATTGGTAGCAATGTATTTTCTGTAGGTTTGATGGAGACAGGAAAATACTTTTAGTCTTTTCAATCATGATTGATATCAATCATCTAAACATGCAATTACCCAGGTACACAATTAATCAAAACACTGTGAGATGAACAGAGTATCATTATTTAATTTCACCAATAAATGCCTCGACAGAATCCGCTCTTGAAAGATTTTTCCAACACTGGCTTCAGAATTGGTTTCAAAATAAGAAATGATCTCCCAGATGGAGTCATTTGTGAAAGTGTTGCTGGTTTGGAGTGTGGGAATAGTGAAGCCTGTGGGTGTTGCATCTCCTACGGCAAAAAAGGAACATGAACCTGTGGAGCCAGCCAGAAAAATGTACAGGGCGAAAGTCCAAGTGAGGAAATAGTGGGTGAGGATGAAAATGTTGCACTTTTCTACATATTTCTGCACTTAGATTACTTATAATAAATGATATTCCCTTTCCCAGCCGGGTCAGGGCTGAGCACTGTGAATACCAACCTATCCTGGCAGCAAATACATCTGGAAATGCAGAACTAAAAACCTTTCTAACACTGATTTGTAAATCCTTGTGCCTGTTCATTCTGACCAAACACAAGGGGTTTGTTGCCCTTCCAGTTTTTGAGCTCTGCTGTGGTTGGACAAGTGAGATTTGTTGCTCTTGGTGCCAGGGAGAGAATTTTGTGTGTGGAAAATGAGCAGTGAACAAAGAATGACTTTGCTTGGTGTAATTTTGTGGAGCAATTCGATGGCTTTTGAAGATTCTCTGTCATCCTTGAAGCATCACTTTCTGTGAGAGAATTTGATTTTGATGTTCATATTTTCAGAGCCCAGTCTGAGCTCATACTTTCCCCTCTGCTCCTCTCCTGCCTAACCTGGAGCACTGCTAGGATTTCCCAGGGCCTTCTGTTTATGAAATGCAGAGCAAATCTGAATCTTTCATCAAAATTAAGATTGAGTTGTGCCTTATCTCTCTTTCCTCTGCATCTGGTGGATTTGCAGGTGAGCATATTTCTTTCCTGGGTAGTGTAGGAATGGGAAGTGTTTTATTTTTAGTGAAAAATCCAGATTAATTCCACTGTAAGGCCAGCTCATATCTCCAATGTAAAGCCTTCTAAGAACATGGAGTCAGATTCATCATTCCCTCCCTTCAGTGGGGGTCTCAGAAAATACCACAGTGGAACTCCTCAATTTTTTTCAAGCTGATGAGCGTGGAGCCCTCTTCTGTCCTCAACAGTGTCACCAAAGAGCAAAGTCACCTGGTGGAGGCAGGGACACTTCTCAGTCAATCTCTCACTTTAAAAGGTGATGATATTCACAAATATAACATCCCAAGGCCATTTAATAAGTTTATATATATATATATAATAAGTTATATATATATGTATATGTAGATATATATGTATATATATATAAAACATGAGTTATATATATAAAACATAAGTTATATATATATAAAACATAAGTTATATATATATAAAAACATAAGTTATATATATATAAAAACATAAGTTACATATATATGTATATATAAACATATATATATGTTTTATATATATAGATATAAACATTATATATATACATATATATACGTTTTATATATATATAAATGTTATATATATACATATATATACACATTTATATATATGTATATATATACGTTTATATATATATATGTATATATATATGCGTGTATATATATATATATATCTATAAACGTTAATTATGTAATACCAGGGTTTTTACAACACAAAAAGATGCTTAAAGCAAATACTGACCAAAGTTTTAATACAGGTTTAAGCCAGACCCTACGTTTCATTTCTGCTCTGCCCCTCCAAGTGTATCAGAGGGAAGCTGTGATTCCTCTCTGGAACACTGGGTTATTCCTGCAGTGCTGCCTGGGAAATTAAATAGGCTTTCTCCAAACTCCTTTCCCAAGCTGAGTTTCGTGCAGGACATGGTCAAATGCACATTGGAGCTGGAAAAGGACAGGCAGGAGCGTGGAGGGACCACCTGCTCTGCCTCAGTCCTGTCTGGAGCCAGGGAAGTCCAGATGATTTGTATTTGTATTTAAAATGAGATCAGGAATAACAGATCTGACAGAGCTCACCAGCTCCAGGGCTGGGACGGAAGACAGAAATCCAAGAATTCCCAACACAGAGCTGGGAAATGATGCTTTCAGGACAGTTGCAAGGGAATTGCTGTGAATTTCCAGCCTTGAAATTTCAAAGGGTGGAGAGGAAAGTCCAGTTCAATGCTAAAAAATCCAGAGGTGGCCTTGCCTCTTGCTCTGATGGCTGCCAGTGCTAGGGTTTGTTGGAATTGCTTAAAATTGGGGAAGTGATGAAAGTGAGTTATTTCAGAGCCTGGAAATGCTGCAAAGCCACAGCATTTTGGTTCTTTGTCAAAGAGCACTGCAAGTCTGAGTGTTACTGGTAAAAACAACACCAGAAAATGGTGGTTTGGGCTGGGGCCTCTTCTGTACACCCATGTATCAAACAAGGTATTTCCCTCTGGGTAAAAAAGCACTGTTTTTAATAGAGTGGAGGAGAACCTTTGGAAGCTGTGCCTGGCACAGCCTTCATTAAATGCTAAATGTATTTAGACTGATAACTTCAGCAGTGTTGCAACCTGTGTTTTATATTTCTGATAATGCTGGAATGGGAATATTAAACATCTCTATATTCTGCCCTTTGCCTCGACAGATGTCTTGGCCAGGATTAAATTAATTGCTAAATGTCTTTTCCTGCCTGACAGCTGGGATTTTGAGGCTTCAGAGGTAAATAGGTTTTGAAGCAATCCAATAATAGGCTTACAAGGCTGAGAGGCAACAGAGCTGAAAAGTGAAAAATCAAGAGGCTGGACCATTAATACCTCCTTGAAAAGTTAATCAGCCCATGACAACAGGCTGGAGTGGAAAGAGTGGCTGTGCTGAGGGGTTTGGCAGGTCAGTGTTTTGCCCCAAGCGTTCAGGTTTGGAATATTTATGTAGTTATGTGTTGTGTGGCAGATATTTGTAGTTAATTAACTTTGTAATAACGTTGTGAGGGGATCTGAGCAGGTTTTCCTCTAGAGAAGGGGTGAATGATCTCAAAGTGCTCCTCCAAAGTTGGTTGTCACTGCCTAGCAGGTGTTGTCTTGTATATCCCAAATTTAGGGGTTTTTCCTGTATTTTGGTTCAGTGCTGAGGCACAGTGGAGTTGCTGACTCCAAACACCCACAGGGGATGATTCCAAAGGATGGGGAGGCTGAGGGTGGCTCTTCCAAGCCTTTTCAAGGCAAATCTCAGTGCTGGTGGCTGTGGTTTCGGTGGGGACAGGAGGGAAAACAGAACATTAGAACAGAACATCGTTATTACAAAGTTAATTAACTACAAATAACTACCACACAACACATAACTGCATAACTACAAAGCCTTGGTGGCTTTGGGCACCAAAGGCTGCGGAAATCAAGGTGGTGCTGGAGAAAGGGCAGAAGTCTGGGGTTATATCAGAGAAGGAAAGTGATGGGGAGGGTTCAAACATTAATGATGGATGGAGAAGGAAAACCTTGGGGGTGACAAGCCTACATGACAATGTCATTATTGAAACAAAAGTAACGCTGCTGAGAGCCTCCACAGCATTTTGCACCAACTGATAAAATACCAGTGCCCATCTGCAAAAGGGGCTGTGGAGGTTTGTTTTCCTGTTGTCTGTCTCCATGGTAATTTAGTTTCCTGAGGGCTGAAATCCATTTGTTTAATTACAATCTTTCGTTTTAATACGGCGCTGGCTCTGCGTCCCTAATTGCTCTGGCTGGTGTGCAGATGCAGAGAGACCTTTCTCCATGAAATGGCTCCAAAATTCTGGGGGTGTTCCCAAGGAAAACATTAACATCTGGAGCAGGGTTTGGCTATTAAAGCTTCAGATGAAATATTCAGCTTTAAAGCATGCACCTGACTGTGAGGAACGAGGGCAGGAGGAGGTCTGGGAGCCTGGCAGCCCAACAGATGCCACTGAAGTGTGCAAAAGTGCAGAACTAAACCAATCTGGGCTTTTTGGTACCAATTCAGGGACATTTGTGCCACTGAATCCCTTCCTTGTGGATAGAGCAGCCATGAATTTCCATGGAGAGGGGGAACTTCCAGCCCTGCTGGTGCTGGGAACTCGTTTTTACCCCCACCCAGCCCTTTTGCCACCTGTAGTGAAAGACCTTGGGGGAAAACGGGATTTTTAGCAGGAGCAGGGATGGATGGAGCTGGTGGAAACTCTGGAATTATGATGGATTCTGCCTCTTTTAGCAGGAGAAATGCCTTGGCAAACACATTCCTGTTCTGTTATCAGCTCCTAAATTGTTTCTTCAAGGATTCCTCTTTGCAGGAATTGCGGGTGAATTCCCTGAAAATGGGAATTTAGCTCTGATTTGGATAGGGGAGTGTCATGAGGGAAGGGCTCTGGGAGCACTGCCCCTGAAGGAGGAGATTGTAAATTATTTATTATTATTATTATTATTATTATTATTATTATTATTATTATTATTATCAAATCCTGTCATTTCCTGGCAGGTTGTAACCTTGGTCTAGTGACTTCCTTTTTATTTGAATAATTTGCCAGGTGAATTTCTGCTGACACTATTTATCATGTCCTTCTATGGGTAATACTGGTAATTCTGGAAAACAGCCTTCAAAAGGAAGGAGTGAGCCTTGTGAATCTTAATTGATTCATAATTAAGTGTGGATCAGATGCTATTCCCAGAATATTTTGTCTGGGTTCAAGTATGGTTTAAGTTTTGGGGTTTTTTAATGGGAAAAATTATGAAGGAAATCTCTCTTTAGGGATTTCTGAATCCTATTCTATTTTCTTTAGTAATTTCTACCTGCATGGATCTTTCCTGTGAATATTCCAGCTTGGATGGGGATGGGACAGTGGAAGGTGGGGATGGAATGAGATGAACTTTAACGTCCCTTCCAACCCAAACCATTCTGTGATTCCATGAAGAGCATGGGGAATGTTACAGAAATGAAGTATTGGAGGTAAAACTAAAGGAATTGTCCTCTCATCCTGTCACTTGCCTGGGAGAAGTGGGAAAATTAAGCCCAGCCTAAAGCCGTGAGTTATTCCAGAGTGAAGAGCAGCTGGAAGCGGATATGTGTGAGTTACTTGTGTCAATTAAAAATATTGTCCTGCCCTATTTATATTTTTTCCTGTGGAATTTGACCTAAAACTGTAATTCCCATCCTTAATTTCCCCTTTAGCTCTGCCTTACGAGCCAAATCTTGATGTGCCTGGGTTTGATTTCATGGCGCTATCAGGAGAGTGTGAGAAAAACAGGGTGCCTTTGCATTTTCTTCCACAAAATGCCATCTTTTCCCGGTTACCCCGTGCTTTCCTGCAAGATTTGTGCTGGTTGGGCCCCCAGCTCTGTGACAGGCAGCATCTGCTGGCAGCCTGGAGCTCAGGCTGGGCTGGCACTGCCATCCCCCCTCCCAGATTCACTTCTGGCCATCTGGCTGCTGTCTCCTAAGAGCAGGGAAAGAAGGCAAAGACCTGAGAACTGGCAGCTGGAGGGGCTGAGGAGTGGATGTGGGACTGTGTGTGGAAAATGGACTTTGCAGAGCTGCTTTCTGTGCTAACCAGGGTTTATTTATTTATTTATTTATTTGGGTTTTTTTTTTCAGGCAGCGGGTTTTATTTTGAGTTTTTCACCAGCTGCTGTGGAATATTTGGGTTTTTATTATTTACTTATTATTATTATTTAATTGTTTATTATTTTTGTTATTTATTTTATTATTTAATAGATTTATTTAGATTATTTATTACGAACAATTATTTATTATTAACTACTACTACTGCTACTACTACTACTACTTATTATTATTATTATTATTATTATTATTATTATTATTATTATTATTATTATTGCCGAAAGAGGAAGTTGTGTTTCCTTTTCTTAACGTACAGTTGCACGTTCTGTTTTAAAACCCCTAAAGGGAAACCTCACCTTGTACTGATGGAAGTGTTTTTTCTTTTCTGTATGAGAACATGCAGAATTCCACACCCGGATGCTACATTTCATTCCAGTGGATCCTCTGTTAGGCTGTATCAGATGGAAATGAAGGCGTTGAGAAACATTAGTGGGGTTTTTTTAGGGTAAAGCAGGTGGAGCATGGCCTAGCCAGGCACAGGGCACTGATGCAGGTAAATCATGCAGATAAATGATAATTCCCATGTCCATCAATTAATAGGAGGCATTTCCCCTCCATTTCAAGCTTTGATTGGGCAGCTAAGACTTAGGAATCAAAACTAGTTTCTTCTGCTGTCAATTATGATAATAGACCTTTGTCTTTTGCCTCTTCACAGATCAGTAGCAATTTATCATCCACTTAATTGCATACAAGAAAATTCTGTTCAGCCTTGAGTTAACCAGGAAAGCAGATCCTTCCCTTTGATCCTGAGGATAGGAGCTGCAGTGGGGAATTTTCTCCTGCCTCAAAGCCAGACCTCACCTCATGACTCACTTGCTTGAAATGAGCACTGCTTAAACAAAAGGGAAATTAAGTCAGGAGGCCCATGTGAGGATGATTCACAATTCATATTAAAAATTGCCTCGTCATTTAGTGATATCAAACCAACGTGCATCCAGATCTTTTTGGCTTCAAACACTTCCCTGGTGAATAATTGCATCTTTCCAGCTTTGCACTTCTTTTACTCTGCAATTTCCAGGGCAGATGTGCCTGGAGGAAAAGCTGAGCTGCGTGCTCTGGGCATTTTCTATTTAAAGGTAACCAAATGCTGGTTAGAAGGTTCATGAGAAGAGACAAAAAAGCTTTCCTGGGAAGTGGGAGAAGGATGTGAGAACTGGGATGGGATTCTTTAGGGACAGCGGGGGCCAGCTCTGGGTGATCCCACTGCAGATCCCAGTTTGAGGTGATGTCTGGAAGCTGAGGGATTGAGGGAAGGAATGGCAGGGATGCCCTGTGCAGGCTGCCCTGGAGCAGAGGCTGGGCAGAGCTCCAGAATAAAGCAGGGATTCATTCCAAGCATCTCCTCCATGGATCCACCTTGGGCAGCACCAGAGCCCAGCCAGGGCTGCACCCAAGATGAACCAAAATGGCCCCAAAATGCACCAGCGCTCCCGGGCTCTCTGCCTTGGGTCAGTTCTGCTCCATTTGCATCTTGCAGTTCATTGTCCCATCCCAGCTTTAGCCCCTGCAGTCCCACCCTGCTTGTTTTTCTCTCTCCAGCCCACGGGGTTTGTGCTCTGGGGCTGAGATTTGGATCATTTGTCCTTGGTGCCCAGCTGGAGCAGGAATTGTTTTGTCTCCCTGCTCTGTGCACAGAGCTCAGCATCCCAAAATGTGAAGCTCAGACCCACACACTAAAGCAGCACAGAATGTGAAAAAATATAAAAGTTAATACTTAAGTCCTCAGGAGGACCTTTGGAGAGTGCTGTATCCATGGATGCAAGCACAGCATCCTGGAGTATCCAGCTCCCTCCTCCCAGTGTCCTCATGGTGTGTTCAGTGCAGGCATTTTTCTCCTCACACTGTTTCTACACACCTGAGTTTACTGTGTGCTCACTGATGGAGAAATTATGTGGTATGTCAACGCAAACATTCCTGAAAACTCCCTTTGTCCTTTCCAAATGTCCCTGCTGTGCTGTGACACGCCCCTGGTACAGACTGTGGATGTGTTGAGTCTCTAGATTTTACAGAATCCTGGTACCATTTTCCATCTGAGACTGGAAACTCGCATTTTCCAAGGAGATCAAACCCCACAGCAGTCTCTGTGGAAGGGAAACTTTTCCCATTTAGGTCAAGCTGGAACTGCTAAAAGTGCTGGAAAACTTTTCTCATTTAGCTCAAGCTGGAAGTGCAAGGAGTGGCCAAATGCCAGCTCGTAAACACCAGAGGTACCAAGTGAATAAAACCCACCCTGAAGCAGAGAGGATGTGGAATTACAGAGCCAGGCACATCCAGGTGGGCACCCAGGAGCTCTGGGGCTGCAGGGAAGATGGACAGAGCCCACAGCCCTGAGTTTTGCAGGCCTTGTGTAATGCAGGGGTTTACTGGGATGTAAACCAGGCAATGGCTCCTTGGAGAATGGGAAGGGAGATGCAAAGTGCATTGATGTGAGCAGATTAAAGTCAGCCCATTGGCCTGCCAACAAATACTAATTTTATAGCTGCTGGTAAAGGAAGTAGATGTGATAAAACTTTCTACACTAGTCTCGTTTTAAGTTGGTTTATTCAGTAGCAGACCACAGGCAGGGTTTATTTCTAACTCTAGGTCAACAAAGGCCTTCAGCTTAGATTAACACACAAAAAAAAAAGAGCTTTATAATTTAGGTGGTTATTATGTGTTAGAGAGTGTCCAGAGAAGGGAATGGAGCTGGGGAAGGGGCTGAGGGAGCTGTGAAGGGGCTGAGCCTGGAGAAAAGGGGGATCAGGGGGGACCCTGTGGCTCTGCACAGCTCCTGACGGGAGGGGACAGCCAGAGGGATTTGGGATCTGAGCCCAGGGAACAGGGACAGGGGGAGAGGTGGACAGCAGGGCCTCAGGGTGGACAGCAGCAGGAATTTCCCCATGGAAAGGGTGAATAAACATTGGAACAGGCTGTCCAGGGAGGTTTGGAGTGCCCATCCCTGGACAGGGCACTCAGTGCTGCGGTGGGGATCAGTCACAGCTTGGACTCAGTCTGGGAGATCTTTTCCAAGCTGGATATTTCTCTGTGCTCCCTCTCTATGGATGAGGCTGCCCAGACAGACCCTGGGCTCTGCTGTCTCAGCCCAATTGGCTTCAAGTCCTGTTCAAAGTGAGCATTGACTGCAGGAGCAGCCCCAGTGCACCCTCCCTTGCCAGGGCCGCAAACCCTGCCTGTATTTAATGAAATATGAAAGCTCCCATCTCTTATTCATGGCTGCTGGAGGCTGCTCAGCAGCAGCCTTCAAACACACCCCTGCAAGCACCTCACTCTACAATTCATGTGACAAGGAATGACATGCAAACATCTTTGAAAGTTAAGTATTTGTGTTAATTATTGAGGAGAGACATTCCAAGCGACAGAGTGGATGAATGGCTCCGGCCTTGTGTTAGGGAGAAGGAGACTTAGGGGAAGCTCAGGGAAATGTTTAACTCTGGAAGTTGGACTCATTCCAACCCCCCTGCTGTGGTCCCACCTTCCCAGGCTGTTCCAAGCCCTGTCCAGCCTGGCCTTGGACACTTCCAGGGATCCAGGGTGGCCTCAGCTGCTCTGGGAATCCCATCCCAACCACTCTCACAGGGAAGAATTCCTACAAAATATCCAACCCAAATCCTCATTTAGTGTGAAAATGTTCCTCTTTCCTGTCACTATCTCCTCATGGGAAAGTCTCTCTCTTTTTTACAAGCTCTGTTCAGGTCTTGGAGGCCACACTAAGAGATCCTTGGATTCTTCTCTTTTCCAGGCTGGACAATCCCAGCTCTCTCTCCCAGCCTTTCTCCAGGCCTAAAAAAATCCCCCCACTAAGGTCATTGCTGTCAGTCCATGGGCTCTGTGCTATATTTATAAATTCTGGAGTTTGGGCTCTCCTTCCAGCTGCTCTGAGGGTGTTTATCACCACATTTCAATGAGAATCCTCATGGAAACATAGAAGTGAACAAACCTCCCCAGTCCTTTCCAAATTTGTGCCATGGTAAAGGAAGAAGCTTTTGTTTCAAAGGTCTTATTAGGTGCTATTAAAATTCTTTACAAATAATTCTATGTGCTACTATGCTGTTTAAGTTTTGTTCCTTTTTTAATTCCAGCAGGCTGCAATATTCCCAGAAATAATAAAAAAATCAAAGCAGGGATATCTCCCATGGCAAAATTTCCAGCTCTCACAGCTCCTTTTTTGTTGAACTTATTCGAAAATCTCCCTTTCACCACTATAGCTCCTCCCTGACACAATCTGCAGCATCTTTTGTGTCATCCTGCTCAAAATTGTGTCTTCCAGGGAAGGAAACATCCACTGGACATGAGAACACTTTCAGGCTTTTGTAGGAATACAACAATATCAGGAACAGGGGGAGATGCCATAGGGAATGTGATTTTCAAACTTATTTCTTTTCTGCCTCGGTGCTTTGAGTGAATTTGTTCCCCTAATTTGATTTGTTATGTGCTTGTTGTGGTTTGAAGCCTGGTTCTCAACAATTGTAGAAAT
This sequence comes from Agelaius phoeniceus, assembly GCF_051311805.1. Lineage (NCBI taxonomy): Eukaryota > Metazoa > Chordata > Aves > Passeriformes > Icteridae > Agelaius > Agelaius phoeniceus. The sequence goes on along the minus strand of NC_135274.1, from coordinate 25,001,995 downwards.
ATTGAGGCCATGTCAAGTAATTTTCTGCTTTAATTTCAAAATATAACTTCTTTTATCTGCTGGTGCTCAGTGATAAACATCAATATCGTCATCAAGACCACTCAAAAGATAGTGGGGTGTGTGATAATAATGTAAATTCTATAAGATTTATCTGGAAAATTGATTGAGGGATGGGGCTGTACAAAATCAGCCTGAATATTTACTTTGTGTTTTCTAATTAAGCAGTTTTCATTGCTGAATGAAAGCAATGAAAAATTCCTCCACAGAAAATTTTTATCAAGATTCACTGTCAGTTTTTCTTCCTGAATTTTCTTCCTGAATATTAGAACAAAATGAATATTTTTGATTGTCCAAGGAGCTATAAATATATATATTTGTATATATTATATATGTAAATATATTTTATACATTATAATATATAATAATTAATTATAATTAATTATTAATAAAATTATTTTTTATATATGTATATATATTTATATAAGCCCGCTAGTGGAAGTGCCTGGATTTGTGTGGTTTTTCTCTCTAAAAGCAACCTGATAATTTGATTTCTTTAGAGTTTTTCAAGGAATTGAAGTTCCTTCACTCTTCATTCTTGAAAATGTCTGTGTTTCTACATCCCTAAATAGAAATTCTACATGTTTATGACTCAAATGCACTTTTTTAATCACTGGCTCTTTAAAAAAGGGAACAAACCCAGATGTTTGATCTCCTGGGCATCCATTGTTGATATTTTATTGCACTTGTGGAGGCAATAAAAATGTTCATTAAAAATATGTTTGCAGACTCCCACACTGATAATTTTTGGGGAAGTGTGGCCAGTGTTATCTTTTCTGCTACCTGGCCTAGTGATATTTATTTGTAGATATCCAGGAAAAACATGAAAAACATGAAAACATGAAAAACAGGTGCAGGGTTTGGAGATATTTAAAAATTAGGGCCCATTTAGGCTGAAGTGGTGGAACATACCCTGGTTCCTGCTCTCCAGAGGAATTTTAGACGATGTGAGAGATTTGTTATGGCCACAGAAATCTTGTGGGTTTCGAGGTGATGCTTTTCATTTATTTCAATCAAAAATAAGGTTTCCCAAAGGACCCAGGCTGACCCAGGAGAAGGAAATGCTGGATTTTCTCAGCCACGAGCACAGATTGTGCCAGGAAAACTTTTCTTCACACCAATTGTTCCATGGGTTGGAAGCTGCTGTGTGCGCTTGGGCTCTGTCAGGAATTTTAGCTCAATTTCAGGGAGGTCTCTGTGTGTTTGGAACATCATTCATGGAAAGGATTCCATATTTTTATGATGTCCCCAAATCCCACGTTTGTCAGTCCTAAAACTTTTACAATTCCTGGGCATTCTGTGAATACCAATTTTAGTGGAGTCTCCAAGGGGACATTCCCATCTGTGGCTTTCTCAGGACATCTCTAAATCCCCAAAAATTCAACTTTGTACAGAATTTCTGTGGGAGATGAGAAGATTCCCTGGCTCGATTGCTGATTCCTTGTACCCCTAAATCCCCAAAAATTCAACTTTGTACAGAATTTCTGTGGGAGATGAGAAGATTCCCTGGTTGGATTGCTGATTCCTTGTGTTTAGGAGCTCCAGTAGTACACAGTTCAACTCCACCTACTCGAATTTACCTTTTGTGTCTTTAACATTAATTATTATTAATTTTTAACTTCTGCCTTCCTTTTGTGACTGGGTAATTACTGAAAATCATGGAATCATGGAATGGTTTGGGTTGGAAGGGACCTTAAAGATCACCTTGATCCAAGTCCCTCCATGGGCAGGGAAATTTTCACTGGACCAGGTTGCTCCAAGCCCCATCCAATCTAATTTCCATTATAATCAGTATCAATCTCAATTATTCCACATCCAGGGAATTACTGGAATCCCAACAAAAGGATCAGTCTTTACTCACTTTTCTTCCTTTGCCATTGTACAAAAGCTCCTCAGTGCTGTGCTGGCTTTCAATAAGGAATGAAGCTCCAATTGTCTGTGAGGAGCTGATATATCAATTTAAATATATTTGGCCATTAATTAAGTCCCCTTCTTTTTGCATGCAAATGGATTTCTCTCCAGGGAATTAATTACAGAACAAATTTCAAGCTAATCTATCTTTGCAGTCCAATGCAATATTGTGCTATAAAACCCACTCTCAAAATGAAGCTGCTCCAATTTAATGAATTGCTATCAAATTTTTCTAAACAATTTGGCACAATCCAGTTAAACAAAACCAGGAATCTGCCTGGAACTGACTTCTCAACATCCCAGTGCAGTGGCTCTGGGTGATGGGATTGCTCAGGGATTTGGGAGAAGGGCTGATGGCTTCAGAGATGGTTGCATGGGGTTTTTTTAAATGGTATATTGAAATCTGGACTTAATTTGGGTTTTTTTTATATTATTGACTGTAATAGTAATTTTTCCATGGGAACAGATTAAAGCCCATGCTCACAATTTATTCATTTTCTAAAAGACTAAATCTTCCAATAATCCTTCTGTTCAAACTGATAGTGATTATTTTTCTCAGGGCATGAATATCCTTTCTAGAGGAGTTCCTCCTCTCCTGGAATGAGGACTAATTTTAAAATAAAGTTTATCCACGTACTTATATTTAGTAATGTCAGGAACAGTTAGGCTGGGTGAGACTTTACTTTCTGACTCATCCACCTTTCTTTAAAGGCAGGGAAAACTCTTTGGGTGTCCTAGATTGATACCAACTCCCCCCCATTCCTGGCAAAATCTTATGCTCTGGAAGGAAATTAGGATGAGTGTTTATTTTTTATTTCTTTTGAAATATTATGGCTTTGTCTAATAACGATTATTGGTCTGAAGACCTCAGTGGTGCAGTGCAGGTGCAAATCCCTTCCAAGCCCCAGGGATGCCCCCAGCCATTCCCATTCTCCTCCTGCCAGTCCCAAAGGACAGGGGAATGGCAGAGCTGCTGCTCTGCAGGGATGGCAGCACAAACACCCAGCACCAGGGCAGCCCCTTCTGTCACATCTGGATGTGTCTGAGCTCACTGGAAAAGCTTTTGCTCCCATCTGATTTATTTTGGCTCCGAGCATTGACCTTTAGGCAACTTTATCAAGTGGAATCACTCTCCTGATTTGCTGCTGCTTTTTAACAGCTTTCTGTTCCACTTGTGTTTTCCTCCCTGGCAGAGGTTAAGTGGAGGTGACCCCAATCACATTTCTCTCATTCCCCTCTTCTCTCTGTCCTGGCACCTCTCTCCTCCAAGGCAGGGTTTATCATTACTGATCTCATTTAGTTTGGGCAATAACACAGGACCTGCTCTTCCATTTCCTTCCCTATCACTCTCCCAGCCCCAAAGCCGTGTCCTCTGTCGCTCCATTATCGCTCCTAGAACAACTCCAAGTCACTGACTAAAAGATTTGTTTGTAAATGGGTGCTTAAAGCTGCTTTTTAAAGCACAGTTTGTGGCAATTCAGTACTTGTTGCAGACAACTTTTATGGAAAATCCTTTCCTTAGGATTGTTCCTCCTGAGAAGCTGAGAGGCCTCAGGAACAAAATGTAACCAATGGTTATCTGCTGCTGTGGAATGCAACAGGGGCACCTGGGATTGGTCTCATGTGGTTGTTTCTAATTAATGGCCAATCACAGTCCAGCTGGCTTGGACTCTCTGTCCAAGACAGAAGCTTTTGTTATCATTCCTTTCTATTCTTAGCTAGCCTTCCAATGAAACTTTTCTTCTATTCTTTTAGTATAGTTTTAATGTAATGCATAAAATAAATAATAAATCAAGCCTTCTGAAACATGGAGTCAACATTCTCGTCTCTTCCCCAATCCCAAAAACCCCTGTGAACACCATCACAAGCGCTCACAGTTTTTTTGTGGAGCTTCTTTCACATGGGAGTTTGTGGAGTTAGCTCTGCTGACCACCTTCACTTAGGAATTTGTGGTTTTTACCTGCCTGGAGAAGAGGAGGTTGTGTGGAATTGCAGAGCAACCTTCCAGGGTCTGAAGGGGCTGAGAGGGAAGCTGGAGAGGGGCTGTTCATCAGAAACACGTTATGGGGAAAGGGGGAGTGGATTTAACCAAAAGAGGAGTAATTTAGGTTGGAGATAGGGATGGAATTGTTCCCTGTGATGGCAGCGCAGATTCCCAGAGCAGCTGGGAATCCCTGGATCCCCTGGATCCCTGGCAGTGCCCAAGGCCAGGCTGGATGGGCTGGGAGCACCTGGGACAGTGGGAGGTGTCCCTGCCATGGCAGGGGGCTGGGAATAGATGATCTTTAAGGTCCTTCCAACCCAAACCATTTTGGGATTTTATGATTAAAATAAACGAGGTGATAGCACCTGACAGCAATGCTCAGTTTATTCAGCTGTGTTGGCTGTACCTCTTTCCAACAGCTGAAAAGTTTCAGATTTATTTCTCCTACTTTGAGGGCAGTTTTCTTTTTCTTATCAGTACAAAAACAAAGTGAAATCCTGCACTTTTTCTACTGTGGGGCAAAACTACCTCAAGCCTTGAGGGAAAACCCTGAAGGGTCTGGATAAGTTCTGCACTCACCTTGGGGCAATATATTTTAAGCACCTTCGGATCGAAGTGATATCTAAAAGAACAAAAATAAAAAATCTCCATCTGTTTTAGCCTTGAAGACAGACAGGCTCACAGAGCATCAGGAGCTGTAATAAAGCTGGAAGTTTTAGTAGTTATCTGGAGAAGTGAAAAGGTTGAAAGGACAGAGCAGGAGATGGTGCCCTGGTGAGAGAAAAATAGCTTTTCTCCAGGACATGTTTAGTGTGTTGTGACCCTGGGAAATTGTGGAAAAGCAACTAAAATGCAGCTTAGCATTGTGGTTGTGATGTAAAACGGGAAATAATGCTATTAAAATATGGATCTGTATGAATAAATGCATATAGACAGACAAATACATGTATATGCACATATTTATTTGCCTGAAGGGGGTACCAATGGAGATGAAACTGCTCAGATGCTGCTCACCAAATATAAACAGAGGGGAAAGGAGGTTTTGGGCTTTGCAGGCACAGGAGGAATTTGCAGCTGCAGCTCTGTGAGGTAATGTGCTGGTCTGATTTTTCAGCTCTTGGATTGCTTTGACAATTTTATATCTGTGACCTCTGACAAAATGTATGAAAAGGTCATTTTGCAAAGCTGGAAAATGAAAAGTGAGAACGGTGAGGGGGCAAATTGAGATGGACAACAGTCAGCAAAGAGAATCATGGATTGTTTAGGCTGCAAAAACCCTCTCAGATCGAGTCCAACCCAAACATTTCCAGCTCCTGCATTAACCCCACTCATTTCTGAGCCCTCCCAGGGATGGTGACCCCACCACTGCCCTTCCAATGCCTGACACCCCTTTCAGTGCAGAAATTTCCCTTAATATCCAACCCAAAGCTCTCCTGGCACAACTTTTCCTCTTGTTTTACTTCTCATTCCCTGGCAGGAAAGACCAACCCCACCTGGCTGTGTCTCAGCTTGGACTCAGCTTCCCTCAGCAGTTGGAAATCTTGATTTTCCTTCTGTTTTCCCTCATTTCAGGTCAACGTTGGGCTGGTGCCGCGTGGGCAGCAGGAGGAAGGAGGGAAGAGGTGTTAGAGCAGCCCAGGAGGGAGCAGAGGGACAGACTGACAGCCACAAATGGCAAATGATGCCAATCAGAGCCCAGAGCACCCTGTGCCTGGGAAATAAACTGCTTTGGGTGGTCAAAAAACGAAACAAAACACAGCAAACCCAAAGGATATTTCCTAAGCAGAAAGCGGACTGGCAGGCGTTGGGTAGAAAGTAATTGTAATTTCATTTTTAAATGGGATAATGGAGTGTGTGTGCCTCCAAAAATAGGAGAATTACCTCCTTGTGTGTAAATGGGCAGTCTAAATAAGACTGGGAATTTGGTAAAAATTGAAATTTTAAGCAGAGCTTCTTAAAATTGGATATTAAAATGTCTGAGAATATGCATTGTTTGTGTGAGGGTTTGGGTCGTTTGTGGTGAATCTTTGGTTTCTGTTTCTTAGATGAGAATGTTCTATAAGAAATGGGGTTGGATGCAGATCAATTGCTGCATAAAGTCATAGAATGGCCTTGCACAAAGAGGTTTGGATTGCATCACTTTAATTCACAATTTTCCTATAAAATTTATTTGTCCTGTTCACGAAATTTGGTTTCTGAGGCCTGCTTCTAATTAAAAAAATCTGTCAGAAATTTTACTGTCTAATTACTAAAATTGAAAATATGTGCATGCAGACACCACTGATTCCAACCTCACCAAAGTTTTAATTATTATTGGTGGAGTTTAACCAGAACTGCCATACTTGCCCTTGATTTGCAAGAGCAATTTTGGCCAAAAGAGGTGATATAGGTAAAATATCCAATTTGGATGGAAAGACCAACGTGCTCTTAATTTGTCTCCTTTGAAAGCAAAGTAAAATTTCCATAATTTCTTTACAGAGAAACAATAGAAGATCCCTCAGAAAATTTTTTAAAAGTGAATTTTAAAAGGAAAATAATACACTTAACTCCAGCATTTCCCCAAGGAATGCTTTTTATCTTCTTTCAAAATACATACCTGCATTTAATTTATTTAAAAGACCTCTTTGATTTCCCACTCTTTCCCTTTGGAGGAGCTTCAACCATGAATGATAAATCAGGATGTTGAAAAGTTTTCTCATCACTTTTAGACCTGAAGGGTAATGGATGTTTCAAGAAACAATACCAAAAGCTACTTGAAAGGCAGAATTAAAAATAAATAAAAGAAAAAAAGATGAGAGAGGGAACCTCCCCTGTGGGTTTATGTCCTTTTGATTTATCTGGAAGAAAAGCTGAATTCTTGTGACAGGAGGGAGAAGGGCTTTAAGTGCCTCCTCTTAACCTTGGGATATTCTGAATTTTCGGCGGTGAGTGCATGGGATAGAACCTAAGAACTTGTTGGGTGATAAAAATCTGCTTTTTCTTTTAGTTGCTGTTGGTCTTCTCTGTCTTATTTCTCTTTGTGGTTTCCATCAATAAATGCAAAGTTTCTCCTGGAATTAAGCTATCCTGTAATAAATCAGGGTTTGGGTGTTTTAAGGATATCTGTGCGATGAGCGAGGCATTTGTAGGATTTACCTGTGCACTTTAGGGATATAACTGCTATGAAGGAGTATCCTAAATTTTCAGCTAATTTTTTATCCTAAATTTTTAGGATTTACCTGTGCACTTTAGGGATATAACTGAAATCCTAAATTTGTAGGATTTACCTGTGCGCTTTAGGGATATAACTGCTACAAAGGAATATCCTAAATTTACAGCTGATGAGGAGCAGTGTGGTGGTGTTCACAGGGGTCCCAGGACAAGGGAAGAGAGGAGAATCTTGACTCCGTGTTTCAGAAGGCTGATTTATTATTTTATAATATATATTATATTAGAAAGAAGAAAATTATAAGAATTAGGAATTAGAAATTAGAAGAAAATTATATACTAAAACTATACCAAAAGAATAGAAGGAAGGATTTCATCAGAAGGCTGGCTAAGAATAGAAAGGAATGGAATGATAATAAAATCTTGTGACTGACCAGAGAGTCCGAGCCAGCTGGGCTGTGATTGGCCACTAATTAAAAACAACCCCATGAGACCAATCCCAGATGCCCCTGTTGCATTCCACAGCAGCAGATAACCATTGGGTACATTTCATTTCTGAGGCCTCTCAGCTTCTCAGGAGAAAAAAATTCTGTCTGTGACAGAGCAGCTCCCCTCAACACCCTCCCAGCTGAGCCATCCCAAGCCATTTCCTCCAGGAGGATTTTCCCTCTTCACAGCTTTAATTTTCCCCGTGGTCCTGCCAGGGGATGGAATTTGGTGCTGCCCTTTTGTCCCTGTGTGCATCCCCTGTGGGTGGCAGGTTTGGGGTTCCCTGTGGGACATTCCCTGGTGCAGAGCCCATTCCTGCCCTGTTTCCCAGGCATCCCGGCCGTGTCGGGCTCACACCGAGGATCCCCCACCTCCCTGCCCTTTCCCAGAGCTGCTCACAAAGACTCATTTCATTCTAATAAGGCAGATGACATTTCCAGCAACCCTTTCCAAGCAGGTTCCCTGCAGGGAACTTGAGGAGATTTGATCCAGGCCTTGTCAGTTTTTGCTCTCTTTTGCATCTTCTTTGACCACTGGCCCCTAATTTGGCTGCCCCCCAGGGGTGTCCTGAACCAAGGAAGGTTTTGTTGTGACAGCTGTGCTGCTGCTGTCCCCTGGCTCCTTGTCCAAACACTTGGCTGCACTTTTGCTTCAATGGAAGCCACAAATGAACTAATTTGCATCTCACATCAATTATATTATTTGGAATAATGAAATGTCTGAGTGCTTTCGTTCCCAAATCAAACTGTGCTCCTCCAGGTGAGAGAGATTGTGCTGCATGTTAGAAATGCTGGCTGTGCCCCACTCCTGAGCTCTGGCATTTGGGAAATCAAACCTGAGAGCCCTCAAATCTCCAGCAGAGACTCACTGATGCTTTTGACTCCCCCTCCCATCGTGTCAGCCCTGCCAAACTTCAGACTTGCTAACCAGAGCAAAGGGTTTTCTTTCCTTTGGCTGAACTTTATTTACTGTCCTGACATGTAAAATTCATCTCTTGCCCTGATGCCCCTCTAGTTTTACATAAAGACTCCAGAAGCCAACATTTCTGCCATTTCAGACTAGCAGGCCTTTGTCTGTGTAATTTTTGGCTTCAGTTTTCATGCAGTGAGGACCCAAGGAGAATATTGCTTGTTAGCCATCACCCTCATCAATAGTGACAGTATTTTCGTTTGCATGCTGATGCTATTGATTAGATTTGAAGAACTTTAGGACGAAATTCAGAATCTCAGAGTATCTGAGAACTACTTTAAGATTCTCTCCAAGTTTTGATTAGTTGTTTGAACTCGTCTTCCCTTTCCCCATCCATATGTTGGATGCTCCTTGTTTCCTTCCAACCATTCAAATCATTCAGGCATAAGAATTGAACACCATTATGGCTCAGCTACAAGAGTTTTACATTAGCCAAAATATGAAAAGCAGATTTATAGTAGTTCCTATAAAGCCGGAGATGGTAAATTGTATTGACGTGCAGTGTTTAGGGAAATCTTTCTTTACCAGTGTCCATTTGTGCAATGTAAACTGATTCCTTTGCTCCCCTCTCATGAGAGCATGTTCCATTCAGGGAAATACATTAAGGTTTAAATTATTCAGCATGCTTTGCTTTGAATGCTCTCAAATCAAATTCAAATCTAGCAAATAAATCCCTCCTTATGTATTAACAATGGAATAAATACGAGTGTTTTGCCAACAGAAATTATTCTTCATCTGGGTTTTTCTGTTTGTTTGGTTTTGACTTGTCAGAGCAAAGTGGGACTCTGAGTTTTCTCTGCATCCCAACTTCTGTCTGGGTGTGCCTCTTTACCCTGACCTGGGGGAGATTTTTGTGGCAGGATCTTCTTCCTCCTCTCATTTCATAACAATGCGTGTTGTTGTGAAGGACTTGGTGACGGAAGAGAATAATACACAAGATTTGTGACATGAACTTGTAGTGGACTCAACAACACTCTCCAGAGTAAAGGGGAGAATTCTGAAGGCAGCTTGGCCTGAAGATAACTTCTTTTGTTGTCTGAATAAGTGTCAAAAAATCGAGTAGATGTGACACTCATGATAGGGTTTTGTGGGTATGATGGTCAAAGTTGGACTTCATTATATCAGAGGTTTTTTCCCGAACCTTCATGATTCTTTAAGCAGTTTCTTCTCTAAAGGCCTCAAACGTTACAGAAATTGTAGGAAATGAGTAACATCCCCAGGACTCCTCATGGTAGCATCACATCTGTGATGGATTTCTCAGTAAAATTGGTTTTATTGGAGAAGGTGCTACAGAGCAAAAGGCAGGGCAGAGTGAGGGGTGAAATCTCCAGAGCTGCTGGACCAGTCTGAGAAGGTCCCACTGTGGCTTTGCACCTCAGACTTCAGCTGCAAACTTAAAGATTTCATGGCAATTCTGGATTTTATGGAAATAGTTCAAGTTTGGAATAGATTAAGAGCTAGAGAAGGTTTTTTTGGGAATTCTTGAGGACTTTTGAGCAGGAGATATTTGACTTTCAGTCCCTGTGTTAACAAAGCCTACACAGAGAGCTGTGGCCTGGGAATGGGAGTGATTTATGACCTGCTAAATTTGAGGAGGAATTTTTAGGGTTTTCACTGCAGATGTGTTTATTCCATGGACAGAAATCCTGGGATTCCTGAGATGGGGATGGTGGAGCTGGGAGTGCTCTGCATGTTGCAGAATTACTGTAATTGCCACTATAATTACTCCCAACTGCTTTAGTGCCTTCTTTTCCTCCTTTCCCCATTTTCCATCTGAGCAAAATTTGCTGCCCTTGAGTCTCAAAAATTGGTGTTTTCCTGTGTAGAATGAACTTCCACTGCAGAGAAGAGGCGACACCTCTGCCTCATTGGTGATAAACAGATTGTTTGATGTATCTACCTTCATTTCCTTGGGCCTCTTACTGTCAGCTTTTATCCTTCTCTGACCTTCTGACAGTTTATGCAGAGTTTCAAAGCTAATCATATCTGCTAGAAATCATATGCTGTGCTTCAAATCACTCCAGAACAGGTTGGAATTCAGCTGGAAAATTGAGGAGATTCTGTTAACTTTGTGCAACCTCTTAACTGCGTTCCTAAAAGAGTAAAATATATGTTGGTTTTATGGGAAATCTTTGTGCAACGTTTCACGTCCCTTCCAGGATCAGAGTTACAACTTGTTCTGCTTTGTAATTCCATAATAATCCGTGGATTTTCAGTCAGTTAAATGAATCCAAGTTGTGGAGAAGTCTGGTGGTGTCTCAAGGCTGTGGGAGCCATTGCAAGAAAAATGAAATTTGGGGTAGGATTGGGGTGCTTGAGGTTTGTGCTGGAGCAGCCCTGGGCAGGCTGTGATAACCCTTGTCTGCAGTAAAAACGACTTGGGATAAACGTTTTGCTTTGGTTGCATGTGTCCATTTAGCACGGAATGGATTTTATTCCATTTCCCATGCTGTGTCCACACTCAGCACCAGACTCCAGCTTGGGTTCCCTCTCCAGAGCCTGGTGCAGCCACTCCCAGGGGCAGGAAAGCAGCAGGTTGCTGCTCCAAAGGCTCTGGCTTCTATTTCAGCCCCTCCGTAAACAAAAGAGACACTCTGAGTTTATCAGAATCTCACTCTTTTGGTAATTATTGATTTTGGAAGTGCAGACAGCTTCAAAAGTTACCAATTTTTAATTCAAAACATTCATCTTCCATTTGCTTTCTTCCCCCCCGCCTTAAGTTTCTGCAGCTTTAAAACATCTCCAGCTTGCTATAAATTCATTCTTTTTTAAAGATAGCATTTTAATTACTTTTGATAAGGAAGAAATCCTCAGGCTCAGTACTAAAACCTAATTCCTTCCTTAGTGAAAAACCTGATTATTCATTACCAGCTCCAGTCACCTGCAGAATTTTGGGGGCAGCCAGCCCAGCCCAGGGTCCCCAGGCCTGTCCAGTCCTTCTTGCTGTGGAAAAAGATGGTTTTCCTTGGAAAACCCAGTGGGTGCAGGAGGTTTAGTCCAGACTAAACCACATTTCTTGAGTGCAGCTGGGGCAGTGTCACAGCAAGCCCAGAGCCCTGTGGCTCTCCAATGTCTCTCACAGTGAATAATGAAACCTCATTCCAGTTTCCTTCATGCCCAAAACTGCACAACTGCTCTCTCTGAGAGCTGCTGGGGGGATTTAGCAACAGCCCCACAGCCATGAAAAGGAAAAAAAAATCTCAAAGTGTGTGTCATATTTGTAGATGAATTTTATTTTGTTCAAATACACGGCAACTCTTTCCGGATATTGTCTGCAGGTTACAGGCTGCTCCCTCTTCAATATTGCCACGGCTGTGAATTGCACCTTGTGGTTTTTTTTCTAGTCCATTCACTGCTGTGGGCACTGAGATTGATGCATTTTCTGATTTTTATTTTTTTTATTAAGTCTGTAATATGTTGGCCTTCCTCAGGTTCTTACCCTGACACTGATATCTGTCCCTTTGTTTCCAGAGTGTCCCAAATTGCTCATAGCCATAGAGATATCACTTTGCTTGCTCTTCCCTCCTGTATTTATTCCTTCTTTGGGGCACTATTGTTGATGCTCACAGGTTTTAGTGTCGCATTTTTGCTGACAACTCCCAAATCTGTTTTTCTATCTGTACCCACTGACCCTGTCCTGGCTCTCCCTTTGCTGTGCCTGATTGCCTTCTTGACATTTCTGGTCTGAACTGATGCCATCAAACTTCCTCAGGTTGAGTTGGAGCTTAAAGAGCTGTCTCAGTATTACTTTTCTATCTGTATTTCTTTTTTTCCATTGACTTTGGTGGATGCAAAATCTCTCATGATTTCCTCTAAGATCTGTATCTAATATCAATAAATTGTTAGTGTTTCATCATGGAAGTCTCTTAATAGCAAATAGTGCTTAATAAACTTGCAATGCTCATAATCAAATTAATGAATATAAGCAACTGGAATTTCTTCAGTTCTTCAGGACAAGGATGTTGACCTGTTAAAAATGTATGTCTGTTTTGAAAGGCAGTTCAACATAAAACTTTAAATAATAAAATCCAGGAAATCTTTATGGGCACATGAACCAAGCCCCCAAATCTGCCTGCCCAGCAGATTCTGTGTGTGCCACATCCCCCTGGGCAGCTGGGACCCAAAAGAGAAGTGGCACCCTCAGAAATTCCTGAAAATCCAGGAAACACCTGAGCTGCCTGCAGAGAACATCTCGTTTGGAACTGTATTGCTGGAAATCCAAAGCACTGACCAATAAGCCCAGGATCCATAAAAATGAGTGGAAATGACTGTTCTGGGAGGCTTTAGGGAATGACAGGATCTGGTTTTTAGGAATTCATGCACAGTCATTCAGAAAGACTGAGAAGCCTGATGGATGTTCCTTTCTAAACTATTTTTCTTTTAAAAACTCCACGGATTTAGTTTGTAATGCTGAGGTGATTAAATCCAAGTCCTATTTGATGATTTCCTGTGTGGTTAAAACAAATTTTCTTTACATTTTTCACCTTTGCTTCAGTCTTTACCCTTATCTCCTCTGCTGCTCTCTCCTCTGTCTCTCCAGGCTGTAACAGAATTCCTTATCTCATCACCCCCTCTCTGTGCTGTGACTTCTGAGAAGAAAAGCTTGATCCAATGTTTATACCCTTTGCTTCCATAGTAATTTGCTCCTTCTGGGGCTCCTCTTTGGCTTCCCAGCTCTGGGATTAACACCCAGCTCCTTTTGGAACACTTCTCAGACTTCCATTGTGCTTCTGAACATCCAAGCTCAGGACTATCCAGGCTTTATGGTATTTGAACACAATCAGAAAAGCAGCTTCTAATCAATATCAGATACCTTTATTGCTCCAAGAATTATGCTTAAAATTAAGAGTTTAGAGGGGAAAGGAGTCAGGCTTGAGAGGCAGGAGTTCAGGGTGGTTTAATCTGAGAGCTGGAGGGCAGGAGTTGTGCCCTGCAAGAACTGACCTTGTTATCCTCCTGAAAACCTGAGGGCAGAGGGAAACCTCTTCAGGCCTGGAAATAGCCACAGAAAAGCTTTTATTCCTCCAGTGAATGTCACTGCTCGGGAGCTGTTGCTGCAGGGACAAAGGGAAAGGGACTTTTGACTTGGGCAGATAGTGATGGGGAAAGGAGCAATGGTTTTCAAGTGAAAAAGGAGAGATTTAAATGGGATTTGGGGAGGAATTCCTGGCTGGGAGGGTGGGCAGGGCCTGGCACAGGTGCCCAGAGCAGCTGTGGCTGCCCCTGGATCCCTGGCAGTGCCCAAGGCCAGGCTGGAGCACCCTGGGACAGTGGGAGGTGTCCCTGCCATGGCAGGGGTGGCACTGGGTGGGTTTTCAAGTCCTTTCCAACCCCAGCCATTCTGTGATTCCATGATTTCCATGATCCAGCTTTCATCCTTTTGGAGTGGACATTGGCCACCTGTCCAAATGTACAACAATTAAGCCACTTCTGGTTGGTTTGGGCAGCTGTAGGAGTGGAAATCTCCCCAGATGGTGACAAAATTCCTTCCCTTCACCTCTGTATCAATTACTCCACCAGCGTGCTTAACACCTTCCCTTCTCTGAGATAAGTTATCCCCCCTCAATCTTCACCCCTCATGAATTTACACTCCATGGCTCCCAAAAAATGACAATGACACGCCAAACACTTGGCTGCTAAGCAGATTCCAAACCGACGGCAATTGTTTGTAAATCCCTGGAATTTAATTAAACCGCGTTTCAGCGCCGCGGAAAGTGACGACGGCTGGAAATGATCTCGACAAAATGTTTACAAATGGGCACATAAATCTGGTGTGGAGCTGGGCTCTTTGCAATGCTGGGCTCGTCTCTGTGCAAAGGCAGCTTCCAGCACAGCCTGCCTCTGATAATTGCATTTTGCCTTAATAAACACAAATGGGACGGGTGCTTATTTTTAATTATGTTAATGCTTCCTTTTTTTGATGCATCTCACTAATGCTGTGCATAGAGGGATGCTTGGCTTTTGTATTCCATGGAGAACATCTCCACGTTCAGAATTGGGGATGGTGAAAAGAAGGAGCAAATTTTTGTCCTTTTTGTGTAAGATTTAGGGCACTTTTCAAACCCGTTTTATCCTCACGAGATTTCTCCAAGGGAATGGAATTTGTTGCACATCAGAGGGATGGTTTGCATTTAATCAGCAGCTTCCACTCTAGGTTTTGTTCATATGAGATATGTCACTGTTGTGTGCGGAAATATGGGACATCAGAGTGTGACAGGACACAGGGAGTGGCTTCCCAATGCCAGAGGGCAGGGATGGGTGGGAATTTGGGAAGGAATTCCCCCCTGGGCAGGCCCTGGCACAGGGTGCCCAGAGCAGCTGGGGCTGCCCCTGGATCCCTGGCAGTGCCCAAGGCCAGGTTGGACATCGGGGCTTGGAGCAGCCTGGGATGGTGAAAAGTGTCCCTGGAGCAGGAACTGAATGAGCTTTAAGGTCCCTTCCAAACCATTCTGTGATCCCATGATTTTAAGGGCCCGGATCTAACCAAAAATCTCTATTTTCCTTCTCCATTTTTCTTTGTCTGACACAAAATCTCTATTTTCCTTCTCCATTTTTAAAGCTGAGGGAGTTAAGGTTAGTCACACTTCCACTAATGGGCTTTTTGACAGTATTTTAAATGCTTTCCTAAAAAAAAAAAAAAAAAGAAAAAAAAAAAAAGAAAAAACAAACCCCCAGTAGAGCAAGATAATGCCAGGGATTTATCAATGTAAATTGGCTTTCTGGGTTCAAATTAACTTCTCAGAAATGTCACAAGGCAGTCACAAGTGAAAAGCAGCTCTGTCCCAATTAGACAGAATTTGCTCTTGGTTGTTATATTTTAGGGGGAGGAAAAAAAGAACATTTAAATCCCTTATTTTAAGACACAGAGTAAGAAAAATCAGTCTTTCAAAATCATTCATAACCCTTTCCATCCAAAGGAAATGAAAAGGAGCACAAACTTTCTCCTGGAGAGTTTAGAGACATCACTTTTAACTTGATTTGTGAGAATGGAAAACTCTATTGACCAGTTCAAGCTGAGGACTTGGAAGAATGCTGGGATCTCCATCCTGGCCTATTTTTATCCCCTACTAAGTTTATTTTTAGCTGAAGTTGAATTTTGCTGTTGTGTCTCTGCAGCCTTTTATTGTTATTATTTCAGGTGTGAAAATCCCTAAACATTTGGACAATGAAATCCATAATAAAAAGAGGAAATATGGTGATTTCCAAATGGTTTTCCAGTGCAACTGGGAGTAATATTTGGGATGAGTAGGAGGTTACTCATGGGTGTATCTGCTAGAGATTTTTTGCTCTTTGTCATCAGCACATGGCACTGTTTGTATTCTTTGGCGATTTGTGGGAATCAACTGAGAAGTTGAATGGTAGGATAAGATTCTATCTGTTGTAAAAAATTCCTCAAAAATGTGTCAGAGGAATTTCTGCAATTCCACAAAACTCCAGGGAGTTCATTGTTCCTGCCCCAGAGAGTGCAAAACTGGGGTGCTTACAAAGTTGGGTTAAAATGTTGTGTCAAACAGTCACCAATAGTCCTTTGTTTGTTATATGTGTTATTAAATTGTTTTTATAATGCATTCACAGGGGGAAAGAAATGGTGCCATTCGCCAGTTTTGATGGGATTCCCCAGAGCACAGCAGTGCAGGGTGGTTTATCTCATCATCTCATTACACCTGGGTTTTTATCAGCAGCAATTTGGATTAAACCAACATGCTCCCTGAGTCAAGAGACCTGGCTTCAGAAATGCTGAATTTAAAAGTTATCTTGGCTTTGGTTAATTTTCCTGGCTTGGGTGAAAATTAGTTTTGAATTAGAAAAGGGTTTTTCTCTCCTTTGCCCCTATAGGTTAGGAAGAGCCTGTTCCTGGAGTGTGTTGGAAGCTGGGAAGGGCCTCAGCCATTTTTGGAGCAGCAGTGCCAGGTAGAATTCAGGTAGAATTCAGGTAGAATTCAGGTAGAATTCAGGTAGAATTGAGAAAATTCAGCCTGAAAATCTTTTTGGTTTATCCCCTGTGAGTGGGGAAAAGGGCAATATTGCCTGCTGCTAATGCTTGTCACTCACCTGCCACGTCCCTGTCCTGCTTCCAGCACTGCTGATCCCCTCTGCCCCTCATCCCTCCCCTCTGGATGGAGCGGTGGCCTCTGGACGAGCCCCTGTAATTCCATCCATGCTGGGATGCAGAGGTTAAGTGGGAATCCTTTGGCTGGCTGTCAAAAGCAAATTTCCTTCCAAGAGGCAGCTCTTAAATGCACCTTGGGAAGGAGTTGCTGCTCATCTCTGTGGCTGATGATGGGCAGTGCTTAACACAGCTGCTGGAACGTGTTTGGGGTTGGGTTTTTTGGTTTTTTTTTTCCTTCCACAGAGGGAATTTTCATCTTTCCACAGCTGAGAGCTCTGTGGCAGCACATGGTGAACTCACACAACCTCCCATCCCTGTCTGCTGGCATTTCATTGCTGACAAAAACGCTCTGATGTGCCAACACCGGCAGTGAACACGGAGAACAAAATGTGTTTACCCTTTTAGTGTGTTTTATCAGCTCTATTGATTTCTTGATAGAACGTACCCAAGATCTCTCTGTTACAGAGCAGAGCAGCCTCACGTGTTCCAGAGGCTTCTCCCATGTGCCCCTCTGGGAAAAATCCCAGAGCCTGGGAGGACTAAATCCTGATTTCAGGTACTCTGTAGGGAAGGCAGCTTGGTGTTGTGTGTCCACAAGGAAATGTGATTATTCCTGGCCCTTCCAGGGGCTTGGAGCAACCTGGGTTAGTGGAAAGTGTCCCTGTGTCTTGGTTTGAAAAGCCAGGTGGCTGCTAAGGAAGGCAGGAGCCTCTCCTGAAATGGAAAATGTAAACCCCCTCCCTCCCTCTGAATTATTACAATTTTGAAATTAAGGGGCTCTCAGGCAAAGATATGGAGGTTGGGATAACAGTTTTTTGTTAGGAAAATTAATATAAAAATGCAGTAATAGAAAACAAACCCCTACCAGAGTCAGAGCAGGCCCTGTCCCCTGTGTGTCAGGGGGTGGCACAGCCCCATCCCATGGGGGCTCAGCCCTCCTGCAGTGCCAGCTGTGGCTCTGCTGGAGCAGGGATCCTGCACAAGGGGGGAGTTTTCCTCTGCAGCTCCAGGGCTGCTGGAGATGGGCCTGGGCTCCCTCTGGCAATGCAGGGCAGCAGAAGCTGCTCCTCTGGCAATGCAGGGCAGCAGAAGCTGCTCCTCTGGCAATGCAGGGCAGCAGAAGCTGCTCCTCTGGGAATGCAGGGCAGCAGAAGCTGCTCCTCTGGCAATGCAGGGCAGCAGAAGCTGCTCCTCTGGCAATGCAGGGCAGCAGAAGCTGCTCCTCTGGCCATGCAGGGCAGCAGAAGCTGCTCCTCTGGGAATGCAGGGGGCAGAGGCTGCTGTGCTGTCCCAAAGCTCAGATTGTACCCAGGTAGGAATGCTTGGCTCCTCCCCTGGGCGGAGCATCTCCCCATGGGATGATGGGATTGGATCAGCCATGCAGGGACACTCACTGGCCATGGACAGGAGATAATTAATCATGAATGGCCCATGGACAGCAGAGATCTCCTGGAGGGAGGATTGGCTGTGGGAGAGATAAAGAAAACTGCCCAAAGAACAGCAGAGAACTGCCCCAGCTCTGACAGGTGGGAATTGAACACACACCCCCAAACCACAGCTTGCATTTCCAACCCAAGGCACCCTTGGAAAAGTTGAACTTGAAGGTCCCTTCCAACCCAATCCACTCCATGGTATTGTGTGTATGCATTGTTTATTCACCACTAATTATATATAAAATGGTGATCTTACATTGTTTAAATGCTGAACTTTACAAGATTATGCAAACATAAAAGAAGTTCCACCAAATGGCCAATTAGATGGATCAGCTGTGGATGTTGTATTAGTATTTTTATTTTTTATGCATTTTCCTGACAAGGAACTCACACCGGGTATGGCATAATTTGTCAAATGTCTCCAACAGGAATTCAAGGGCCTCAGGAGTACTGTAAAATCTCTATGAATTATCAAATTATAGCTCCCATCATCAAAAGCAGCTTCCTTGGAGGTAGAAGGAAAACAGCTGGACAGACATAATTTTGGAGGGGGAAAAAAGCAGGTGTTTTGTCTCATGACAGGAAACTCAGGGGAGCTCAAACTTCTATTAATCAATATTTCTGAGTCCTGGTAATGAAGCTGAGAACTTCACTTTTGAGCCAAAGTTTTAATTTAATCCATATCTCTTCAAACATGCTCCTTTATTACAAATATCTACTGCTGGCCCCTGTGACCATAAAAAGAAAGCTTAAAATTCTCCAGCATAACTTTTTGCTGCTCTCTTTTTCTTTATTGCTCAAGATTTGCAGTAGCAAAATATCAAGGTCCAACTTTCCTAAACATAAGGATTGGAGGCATTTTTGGGGGGGATTTTTTTTTTGCAAAGGTCTCTTTAGGCTTCTGCGTTTTGGTGCAACAAAAAAACCAAACCAACTTTCAAAATCCTGGAGAAATTTGCTGATTTTCAGCATCCAGGCCCAGGCAACTTTTAGGGTTTGTGATTTTAAGGGCAGCATTTTTAATTTAGCAACTTCCATGGCAAAAAGACACCACTAAGTCAAATATATTTAAAGTTGCAAAAGGTTAAATATACTTAAAATTCAGAGATTTAGAGTCTTTTGAATTTCTGTCTACAATGGATCTCTTTAGGGACCGTTATCATAACTGTTGAGAACTCTCATTTCACGAGTAGGAGTCTGATATTTCCTTTTTATGCAACTCCTTTTTTTTTGCTTTGGTGGCTCAGGATCAGGCTCTGAGATGGGAGATAGAAGCCCTGTGATAGAGGGTTATTTCTGTCAATAGCAATCCTGGGTAATGAGATGTATCTCTTGGTTTCATTTGAATTTTAGAAGACGTTTCAAGTTATTTTTAAAAAGTTTATCACGACTGTCTGAAAGGAAAGATAAGACAGAAAGGATGTGGAAACTTTTAGAAACTCTGCCTGGGAGATGGATGAGATAAAGGGTCTGAGTGCAAGTGGGAGAATGAGCCAGTGTCATGCCAGGAACTGATAATATAAATAAATATAAATATAAATATAAATATAAATATAAATATAAATATAAATATAAATATAAATATAAATATAAATATACACCAATGAAATAAAAATAAACACCAATAAAATATAAATAAAAATAAACACCAATAAAATATAAATAAAAATAAATACCAATAAAATACAAATATAATATAATATAAATATAAATATCAATAAAAATATAAATATGCAGGTAATTAGAGTATTAATTATTTCAGCAATTCTTGCTCCAATATGAGAAAAATATAAATTTTTTTTGCACCCCACTTCAGTTCTGCCATCTCGTGGCTCCCCTGGAAGAAGAGCAGGGAGAGAAGGGATCTTCACTGCTCATTTCTATTGAGGACATGCCCTTGGTGTCAGCTGGTTCTGGGCTTTGGGAAAGGACTGTTTTCCCTCTA
The DNA here is from genome assembly GCF_051311805.1 of Agelaius phoeniceus. Lineage (NCBI taxonomy): Eukaryota > Metazoa > Chordata > Aves > Passeriformes > Icteridae > Agelaius > Agelaius phoeniceus. The sequence continues at coordinate 24,981,950 of NC_135274.1, read as the reverse complement.
AATCCTCCCCTGGGAATACTCACTGAGCACTTTTGACTGGGTTTTTGTCACTGTTTTAAGGACGACAGATAAACCATTGCCATTAGTGTGAAAATTATCAATATCACAGGGCATTTTATTCACTTTTTACTTAAATTTCTGCTAAAAATAAATTTGTGTGGTCCAGTGGGGCCACTGGAGCTGCTGGTGGCTGCTGGCCAGTGGGACACTTTCATTTAAGTGAAAATTAATTCAATTCTCATTTCACTTTTCTTTTTTTTTTTTTTCATGCAGCAGCTGTGGAAAACATGGAGAGGGTGTTAATCCCTGATTTTGTTGAGAGGTGACAGTGTTTGTACAGGAGAGGGGATGCAAATAAATAGAAATACACGCATGGAAGGCAGCACTGAACCCACCTGGGCTGTGCCATGATGGAAATGTCTGCTGGTCCCTCTGCTTAAATACCAGGGAGGTTTGGGTATCAGGAGATGTTCTTTGCCCAGAGGGTGGTGGGCACTGCCCAGGGAATGTCCCAGAGCTCCAGGACAGTTGGGACCCCATCCCTAGGGAATGTCCAGGGTGGGGTTGCTGGGTCTGTGCAGGGCCAGGAGCTGGGATCATCCCTGGGTGATGTCCCTTTCCCCTCAGGATATTCCATGGTTTTTACAGACTGATTTATGCATGGATTAAGCTGCAGGAGAGGTCAGTTTAATTAAAGCATGAGACTAAAGAATGGTTTTCCTCACCAGCCTTGCTCTGGGCTCCCTCCTGCCCAGGTCTGACCAGCAGCTGGGCCCATCTCCATGTGCCAGTTGATGCAAGGAGGGATCCAGCTGGATATTAATAACCCCAGACCTGTCAGACATTAAGCCCACACTCAGTAATAAGCACACCCTCCCTGGCAGACACTCCTGCACAGAAAAAAACCAGCCCCAAACCCCTCCATATATTAAATATACACTTGAGAAACACGACCGAGCAGTGCTCCAGTTGCAGGCATATGCTGCTGAGAATATGCAGCAATTTCAGGCTCAATCATATGTTCTCCAAGGAAACCCACTGATACCTAATTAGGGACAAGATTACAAATGATAATGACAACATAATGAATTACAGAACCTTCATGAGTTATTAGCAGAGCTTCCTGCTCTGCAGAGAGACACTGGGATGGGATGTGAGGAGAGCTTTGAGTGGCATTTGCTGGTGGCTTCCAAAGGAGGCCATGGGGTGATGCCTTGAGGAAGCTGACCTGGAACAGAGGCTGGGCAGAGTTAAAGAGTAAAGGTGAGAATGGTTCAGTGGCACAAAAATTTCTGATTCACCCCAATTTGACAAAATATCCTGATGCTGAAAAGGTTCTGATGGAGGAATAGGGGGGTGTTGGTGCATGAGAGGCTCCTGGTGATGCCCTGTGCAGGCTGCCCTGGAGCAGAGGCTGGGCAGAGCTCCAGAATAAAGCAGGGATTCATTCCAAGCATCTCCTCCATGGATCCACCTTGGGCAGCACCAGAGCCCAGCCAGGGCTGCACCCAAGATGAACCAAAATGGCCCCAAAATGCACCAGCGCTCCCGGGCTCTCTGCCTTGGATCAGTTCTGCTCCATTTGCACCTTGCAGTTCATTGTCCCATCCCAGCTTTAGCCCCTGCAGTCCCACCCTGCTTGTTTTTCTCTCTCCAGCCCACGGGGTTTGTGCTCCTGGGCTGAGATTTGGATCATTTGTCCTTGGTGCCCAGCTGGAGCAGGAATTGTTTTGTCTCCCTGCTCTGTGCACAGAGCTCAGCATCCCCTAAAAAGGAGCTCAGACCCACACACTAAAGCAGCACAGAATGTGAAACACAGAAAAGCTCAAACCTGAGGCATCAGGGGAATTACAAACTGGGTATTTCTGGTTTTATTAGGATGGCACGAGTTCTTGTGCCTGCTTTGGCTTTATAAAGTAAGAGCCAAAATGATCCTAATGATGTTATTTCCTCAGCTTTTGCCATCTCTCTTGCTCTGCTTTCCCAGTTATTACATTTCCATAATCCCACATTTTCCTTTTAGCCCTTTCTTGCTATAACCCACAGGTTAAGAACACACAAATAAAATTGCAAAGGAAAGGAATTCTGGAGTTTGATAAAGCCAAGATTGCCCTTCCTATCACTGCTCTTCCTCCCCTTTACCATTTATTGCGTTTCAGACATGGACAAGACCACAGTTTAATAATTGTAGATAAAATGGAGATAAAAATCTCAGTGTTCTCTCTTCAGTCATAAAATTACTGTTGATTTCAAGGAAACCCTATTTAACCCCCTGATGTGCCCCCAAGTGCCACAGGGGTGACCCAGACAGAACTCTGTAATTTTATAATTATCTCCTACAGATAGTCCTAAACTCTCTGCTGACTGGAAAAGTTGGGTTTCAGTTTGAACAGCTTAGCCAGGATTTCCTTAAGTCTTGCTAAGCTTTATTCACTTCCTGTATAACTCAGCAACATCTTGGCAGAATTAGATACTGTGGTTTTCAAAACTGGAATTTGTTCCAGCCAAGAAACTACACAGGTGAGGTTTGAAAGAAAAGGAGAAGCCTTTGCCTAAAAGACAAAACAGTGTTCAAGGAATTTATAAATAATTTTCCTTCCAATGGTGTATGATGGCTAAGCAGACAAGAAATGTAATGAACACTCAGTAAATTAAAAGTATTTGTTTGCCTCATTCAAAGTGAATTTAAACCCAATGTGTTTTAGCCACAGGAGGAGAAAAAGCTGTTTGTCACTGGTGTCAAATGCAAGACCTCTGGTCATTTTAAAAAAGGTGAAACAAAAAAATTCATGAAATCAGTACATTGAGAACGAGCAAAATATCAAATATCTGTGTGGGGATCCGTAGAGTTGTTGACAATGCTCTGGATTTTACTGTCCATGGAAACAAACATTTTTTTTTTTAATAAAAATTGAACCCTGAAGTCTCCCTTTCAATGAAATGTCACTCTCCTCTTGTGGAAACAAACCTTTGCAGGAAAACAAAGTCCTGTGAGCCCTCCCTCTCCTTGATTTCTCTAAGGAATGGGAGGAAAATCTTTTGCCCAACCCCATTTTTGAGTTTTGCCACCTGATTCCTGGGAAGTACTTGGCAGGTACTTTTCTATCATCATCTTCCCAAATGCAGAGTGACTTGTACAATCCCTGTGTCTGGAACCCTGCAGTTGTAATAATTATTAATTCCTACCTGAGTTCTGTTATGGATAAATGGGAGTTAAGGAGCTGGCCCACTGTCTGGAGCTAACCCCCAGTGGGACAGACTGGGGCTGGCATCAAAGAGAGCAAAGGCAGATCTGATTTAGATAAAGGGATTATCACAGCCTTATTCTGGGGACATTAAAAAAAACTTCAGAATTCTATTCCAGATTCTTAACTACACTTAAATTCCTGCTAAAATAAAATCAGTGTGCTCCTCCAGAGCCTCTTGGAGCCATTGGTGGATAATTTCTGCCAGTTGTGACTTTTTGAAGTATCTTTGAATTTCTTTTACATAATATAAATCTATCTCAGAGAATGGTGTTTCTAATATTTTTTGTGTAAATTTTAGATGAAATACTTTGAATAAAAAAATAATTTGGAAATTTGAGACAGGTTTAAAATCAGTTTGTTATTGTGGGATGGTTAGAACCATGCATCCAAGAGTTGGGCTGTGTATATAAAACTAAGGAAGAAACAAATAGTTGAATAATAAGGATAAGGAATGATTATTTGACCTTTTTTTTTTAAGGGGGGATGTGTGGTGTGAATTCTGTAGAAGACAGTAATTATGATTTGGGTTATATGAGCTATGGAATTGTGTAGGCTGCAAAGCACCCAAACCTATGAAATTTCCTTTTGAGCCTGAGTGCCACAAATTCACAGAGGAGCAGATCTGATCTCCTTTCTAATGCAAATAAGTTAAAAAAAAAAATTAAGATATCGAATTCTACTTGCTGGATTAGAAAATAGAAATAACTGGAAGAGTGTTCTGATATTCCAGGCACTCGAAACCCAAGAATTGAGTGTAAGACATTGATTTTCCCTTCCAGTAATTGTTGCTAAGAAAACGAGTTTATTCCACAGAAGGGAAGGGAATGGATGAGTGTGTGCATGTCAACCCAACTCCTGTTGAAATATGTGATGGTTTATATTGATAAATAGAGGGGCAGAGAAAGTCGGGAAACTCCAAGGCAGAATCAGTAATTTCCTTATGAAATAATGATTAGATTTCCCAAAAACACTGCCATAAAAGGGTTTCACTGCAGAGCAACGAGAAGTTCAGAGCTGGGAGTCTGGGATACCTGCAGCCAGTAAAAAAACAGGCTCAGACACCTCCAGGTGTTTGTTCAGCATGGGTTTTAATTCTGTTTTTACATCTGTTCTGCAACCTTCCAGGCTGCTCTCAGAGCTGAGGCAACAGCTCCAAATGGCTGGAGTGGAAAACATTATCTCTGATTCCGAGCTGGAAAATTGAACCAGCGGGTGAGCACAGGTAGGCAACTGCTTTATGGGAAGAGCAAATGGTTCTGTGATTGCTGAGGTAAAAGTGCTTCTGGAAACCAGAAATATGTAAGGAAATATATAAGAAACCAATCACGAGCCTTAGCAACTCCAGGCTCACAGTGCCTTTATATTGGAAAGAAGTAATTTTTAGGTGTGCTGGAAGATTTGCTGAGGTTCAATTTCCAGTTTTTATTTAGTCCTTTCATTCAGTCTATTGTGTTAAAAAAAAAAAAAAAAAAAAAAAAAAAAAAAATATATATATATATATATATATATATATATATATATATATATATATATATATATAAATCCCTCTGGCGTGAACGGAGTGGTTTCTCCTTTCAGTTCTGTTTGTTAATAATTTCATTAAACACCCCAAATATTTAGAGGCTGAAAGGACACTTATTTCTGAGTGTGCAGCTGGGTGGGATCCAGGGCAAGTGAAGAAGATGCTTGAGAGATCCTCCTGAGTGAGGTTATTTTCCTGGCAGAGCTGCAGGGAGGGGAGGAATTCAGAGCCATTTTGCAGGTTTTCTGATGGAACATTTCACACCTATTGCTGGGAAGAGAAAGAATTGTTCAGCTTATGCTTACTGGAGCTGATGTATATCCTAAAATCAATTTAAACACGTCTCCTGACTGAGGAACTAGAGAGGCTTTACATGCATCTCAGTGTTTTATTACTGCTTCAATTTGCAAGGTTAATTTGAAAAACATGCCCTCAACCTAATAATTGAGACTTTTTTTTTTTTTATTTGCGAGGGTTCTTCAGTGATTTGTTTATTAATCCAATTGCAAACAGATGGTGGTGAGCTGGGTTTGGGTTTGGTTTTTTTCTTTTTCTTTTTGCCTGGCTGTGTTTCTCTCCCATCTGACCTCATTGAGAGGTTTCCCAGTCGGCTGAATGGGGAAAATTTGGGTTAGACTTGAGGTTCCAGAGGAATCCTTGAAAGGAGGTTGTTCATATGCAAAGATGGCACAGGAAGATGATGATTAACAAAAATAACACCTGAGATTTCCTTGTAGACACAGAATCTGTTCCACAGCTGGGGAAAGGCTTTGTCAGAGAGAAGCTGAAAAACTAAAAAGTGACCCAAAATTTCTATTTTCTTTTCTGGCGTGTTTTGTGTTGTGACAGGAAACTCGGTGGCAGCAGATGCATCTCCCTTGTCCCCTCCAAATATTTTGCTAATTGAAGAAATTCTGATCTTAAAATATTTAAGAGGAATTTATGCTGCAGGAGGTGAAGTTGCTCCTGTAATAATTTTATTTGCTGGGGTTTTTTTTTGGCATTACATGAAGACAGATTGGATCAGAGAAGTCCAATCAATCTGGTACCTGAGCAATTTTACCTTATAAATGCAAAGTGCAGAATTGTTGAAATTCATCAACTTTTTTTCCCCCTCATTAATACTAGAGGAAAAAAAACCCCAATAATCTTTGAAAAAGTTCAATAGTGTTTTATCTAATGAAGAATGCTCATGCCTCATTTATTTCTGGAAAATTCCTTCCCTATTAAGTAGCTGGTAGTTTTTAATTATAATTTTCCTTTAACAACCAGGCCTTTATAACATTAATCCTCATGCTATTATTGTTATTATTATTATTATTATTAATAATAATAATAATAATAATAATAATAATAATAATAATAATAATAATAATAATAATAATAATGTTTTAACAACCAGGCCTTTATAACATTCATCCTCATGCTATTATTATTATTATTATTATTATTATTATTATTATTATTATTTCAATAATCAGACCTTTCCATCATTCCCCCAAGCTGGTTTTTGCAAGGACACAGAGGTGACAGCCAGGACAGGTGAAGGTGGTTCTGGGAAAGGTTTTTCTGGATAGTTTTGCATCCTCTGAGCTGAGGGTTTGGGTTGGTGTTGAGAGTTCCTGCTCTGAGATGCATCATTGTTTGATTTTTCTGTCTTTTGAGAGTTGCAGCGACTGTGGGATGTTTTATCTTCCCATAAATTTAAATTACTGCTTTCCCCAAGCAGCTACAGGAGATTTCCAAGAAGGAAACTGCTGTGACCTCGGTGGGTTTGCTCAGAGTGTTTCACCAGCCATTAGGGGAGGTTTATGATTTAATCCATTTTCAACCCTTCCTGTAAGTACTTATATTTTCCACTTAATTGTATCCATTTGATCCTCAGCAGTCCTTCAGGAGACAAAGTTATTGGACCATTATCTAGTCATGAGGCATTGATTTGTGCTATATAAAGAATGTATGGATCTTGCTCTTTTAAAATGGGAACACCTCTTTGTACTTGATCTTGTAAATGGGAGAAGACTTTTCCCTCTGTGAACTTCAGGCTGAAATCTGTCCAGATCACAATTTTAATTTTATTTTTTTTAACAATATGCTTCTTATAACACCCCTAGAAATGGGATTTGGGTTTTCTTTGTGACCTTTGAATGATGATATTTAGAGTCTAATGAAGTGATGTGCCTAAAAGAAGAGGATGAGGGCTGTTTAGGGGATGGAATTGGATTTTGTTCAAAAAAACATTGTGCTAAAGAGGAGCTGCCAGTGGATGTGACCGAGGGGATTGGCAGAACTGGGTAAGCAATTCTGAAGGTTGGTGTCTGTGGTGCCTCCTCAGCACCATCAGCTTCACAAGGGTGAGCTACAGCTGCAGTGAGTCCTGAAAGAGTCTCAGGAGTTCTGGCATCCCCCTGCCCCGGGAATTCAGCTCAGAGATAAATCCACGGCTGGGATTTCCCCCTGCACACGGCTCCTTCCCTGCCCTGGCTGCAGGGACAATCAGAATGTGCATTTCCAGTGCTTTAGAGCAAATGTGGGATCTTATTCCTATTCCATGCCAGGGTGAGGTGCTGGCAGGGCTCTCATATCTGACCCTCAATAGGTCCACTTACACTGGAAATTTGTCTTACAGGCCCACTTAAGTCAGAAACTGGTGCTGGTGGCTCCTCACCCTCCCAGGGAACAATTCCCAGTTCCCAATCTCCCACCCATCCCTGCCCTCTGGCACTGGGAGCCATTCCCTGGCTCCTGTCCCTCCATCCTTGTCCCCAGTCCCTCTGCAGCTCTCCTGGAGCCCCTCCAGGCCCTGCCAGGGGCTCTGAGCTCTCCCTGGATCCTTCTCCTGTCCAGGTGAGCCCCCCCAGGTGCCCCAGCCTGGCTCCAGAGGGGCTCCAGCCCTGCAGCAGCTCCTTGGCCTCCTCTGGCCTCTCTCCAGCAGCTCCATGGAGGCTCTTCCTGAAAGTTATACCCCTAAAATCACAGTTTAGATCAGTGTGGTGGAAGAAGCCATCCCCGTCCTGAGGTGCTGATGGTTGCAGTGGGCAGAGTGGGAATGCACAAGAGAACCCCCTCTTGGATGGCCAAAGCTAAACAAGGAGCAGCAAGAGCACAGATCTGAAAGGGCACCTCTGGTCCTGCTCCCTGTGGAAAGGGGTTTCTGTGAAGGGCAGGCAGCAGCACTTGAAGGGAAGGAAATGGCTCCCTGAGATTGATGGGAATGCTCATCTCCAGCTTGTGACTAATTAACGTTCACCACCAATCCTCTGATTGTCTTTGCAGGCTCTGCAGCATCCCCAGCCCTTCCCAGCCATCTCTGCCCCTCTCTGAGCTGATATCCAGCAGATCCATTTGCTGCTCCCCTGTGATTGCTCAGCCCGTGGCACACGAGGCTGGAGGTTTGTTCGAGGCATTAGGAGCGATGTTCCTGTTAATGTTCCTCCTGCTGAGGTGGCACTGAGAGGCCACAGGCAGAGCCTGAGCTAATCCTGCCTGGCACTGGACATGGGCACCAATTCCAGTTAATGCAAGGCTGGGCACGTCCATGTGGTGATGGTGGAATGTTGCAGCAAGGTAGAAAAATTACAAGGAAAATTATAAAATCAGGGCTGCTCTGGCTGGTCTGTCATTTCTGCTAAGCCAAGGTGGCCCCTGTGCAATTCCCATGTGGAAGCAATCCTGGTGTGAGCAGTTCATTAACACAACAATCCATTCCTGGGGAAAAACAAGCAGCACCTGGATAAACTGTTTGTGCACCCTTAGAAAAATGAAAACTATCTCTCACAAACAACTTTTCAGCAGGTACACACCAGGGTTTGAGTGACCAATAAAAACAGGATAACAACTTGTTACTGACCAATAAAGGGATTGGCAAAAGAGCTCCTGGCCAATGGGAGTCACACCCAGGGCTGTAAAACTGGATAAAAAGGAGTTATGTGAGTAAAGAATGGGATTTTTATTTATTTTTATATTTTATTAATTTATTCCCATAGTGGAATCCCTGGAAGTGTTCCAAGAGTGAGTGGACGTGGCACTTTGGGGTTGTATTCGGTCAAAGGTTAGAATTGATGCTCCTGGAGATATTTTCCAACTTCAATGATCCCAGGAGTCTCTGGTTGTGTGGACCACTGGGACATCACCCCCAGCACACGTTCTGGTCAAGGATGGAGCTACAAAAGGAAGATTAAACAGTCCCTGCCACAAGCTTGGCTCAGTTTGTGCAGGGGATCATTTGTACAACCTCATCCCTCTCATCCTCCAGTTCAGCCCATGCCCTGTCCCAGGAGAGTCTGTAATTCCTGCCCTCCCTGTGCCACTGCCGCCTCTTGCTCCCTTCCAGAACTCACCTGCTGTCACTCCTGCTCTCTCTGTCTATTTTTAGAAGAGGAAGGTGAGTTTAGATGTTTCTGTGCTGTGTGAGATGGGTAATGGCTGCATTTGTCCTGTTGTGCTTCAAATGCATCACAGGAATTTAAAAATATTGCCAATATTCCCAGGCATGCACATTACTGCAAACACATCCTGATAAATTATTCATGTTTAATGTATTTATTATGCCCATGTACAGGCATACCAGTAGAGTGAATCATGTTTTTAGTAAAAGCAATATTATTTTATGTTCTTCCTCCTTTGCCTTTATCACTAATTTTGAGAATGTCCTTGCACAGTTCAGCTGGGATTGGGATTTAACTGGGAACTGAGTCTTCTTGGAGCTCATTTTATTCCATTAATGAGTGTTTCTCTTTGGTTCTTCAGGAAAAAATGCTCATAATAAGAAATATCACACAGATTTGGTCCCTGAATTCCCAAAATTCACAGAATCAAGGAAGGGAGCCCAGGAATCATCCAGTCCAGCTGCTGGCCCTGCCCAGGACACCCCAACAATCCCCCCCTGTGCCTGGGGCATTGTCCAAATCACATTTTCTGCCTAAAATCCATCATTTTGACCCCCCTGCCTCTCCAGTGCCTCTGTACCCCATGGATATCATAAGCAGTGCTCACCAATCCACATCCTCCTTCCCTAAGCTGAATTTTCTGCATTCCAAAATCCTCTCTGTTTTGAAATTTGTGATGAATGTTGCTGCTGTACTTTGGTAGGTTGTTGTATTTTTTTTTATCTGGAGTTCTTTAATTTGCTACCAGTGCAAATTTGTCCCTAACCACAGCTGAACTCCAGCTGACAGCACCTTATGCTAATGTGGCAAATAATAAAACCACTTTGTTATCAAGCAAATAATTTGAAATACATAAAGAAGAATTCATTATGATCTTGTTGTAAAAGCAATGAGGAAAGGAAGGCAGCCTTTCACAAGGCCGTAAAACGTGGCAGGTGGAGCTCACCTCCCAGCACAATCACCCAGGAGTAAACCATGCCATAAAATCAGCCTTGCCATCCTTAATTCCTTAATTAACACTGGATTCCGAAGCAGGATTTTAATATAAGCACGGCAGAGATTCACCTGAGATAAAACGTAGGCAAGTGAAGTAATTTTTAATTTGTTTACAGCAGACCTTGTGTCAGCCTTTCCTGCAGCTGTCATTGCAAGGACCAGCTTTGGCTCCTGATTCCAGCCATCACAGGGCAGGACAAGCCAGAATATTCTGGATTTCTGAGCTGCCACCCTCCCAGGGTATTTGTCTGGAAGAGTGAAAGCATCAGCACGGAGCAGCAGGGATATTTTTAGGGGAATATTTATTTATTACTCCATGGTGTCACCATAGGATGGCATCCAGTGATCCAGGATGGATCCAGTGATGCAGGAGCAGACACCAGAAATGGGACCCAGATAAAAAGTGTCTTCAAATGTGGAGCTTAAATTAATTCAGTAATTAATTAAAGGAGCTCTGTGTGGTGGGGCTCTGGTTGTATTTATGGAATTGAGGTGGAATCTCACAAAGTTATTTGCTCCTTAAAACTCCCTGAAAAGAAATTGTGGCCAGGTGGGAATTGTTTTTTTCTCCCAGATAACCAAAGGAAACAGCCGAAAGTTTGCTCCAGAGGAGGTTTAGATTGGATATTAGGAAAAATTCCTTCACTAAAAAGGTCAAGAATTTGGAACAGGCTGCCCAGGGAGGGTTGGAGTCACCATTCCTGGAAGGGTTCACAAAATCTGTGGATGTGGTGTTTAAGAACGCAGGTTAGTGGGGAACATGATGATTTTAGAAGTCTTTTCCAACTGGAATAATTTTGTGATCACAACTTGGAAAAGCTGTGCAACAAGTTATACTTTAATTTTCCTTTTCTTGCGTTTGTGGGGGTTTGGTTTGTGGTGCTTTGTGGTGCTTTTTGGTGCTTTGTGGTGCTTTGGTTTGTTGTGGTTTGTGGTGGTTTGATTTGTTGTGGTTTGATTTGTTGTGGCGTGGTTTGGTGTGGTTTGGCGTGGTTTGTGGTGGTTTTGGTTTGTGGTGGTTTGGTTTGTGGTGGTTTTGGTTTGTGGTGGTTTTGGTTTGTGGTGGTTTGGTTTGTGGTGGTTTGGTTTGTGGTGGTTTGATTTGTTGTGGTGTGATTTGTTGTGGTTTGTGGTGGTTTTGGTTTGTGGTGGTTTTGGTTTGTTGTGGTTTGATTTGTTGTGGTTTGATTTGTTGTGGTTTGCTTTGTTGTGGTTTGATTTGTGGTGGTGTGGTTTGCTTTGTTGTGCTGTAGTTTGGTCTGGTTGTTGTTTTTTGGGTTCTTCGCTTGTTGTTTTGGATTATTTTGGTTGTTTTGGATTATTTTGGTTATTTTGGGCACAGTGAACCCAGAGACTGTGAAAAGCAGGCTCAGGCTGTCCCAGAGCTCTCCTGTTTTACAACATTCCTGCTCAGTGGTCCCAGTGCCGGGGTGACACGGCCATATGTCAGCGTCACTGCCTCGGTGCCAGCTCAGGGACAATCGATGGATTTGCAGGTGACTCTCCCAGATGGGAGCATTCCTCTGACTGATGGGTTACTGCTCCTCTGCCACTTGAAATTAAGCAAATAAATGAGCCCCAGCTTCTGTGTGGAGTGAAATGCAGCTGGGATGGGAGGTGCATTCCCAAACAGAGGTGTGGGGGCTTTGCAAAAATTCAAAGTAACCAATTTATAGTGCAGTTCAGACCATCATTTTCCAATTATCCTGTTTGCTCCAGTTCTGCAATTCCTACCTCCTTGAGCCACTTATGAAATAACACTTTACTGAGGATTAAAGGATGATTGCAGAAAACAAAACATTTCAATTATTTATTTACTTATTATTTATAATAGTAAAGTTATTACAGGCTTGTAACGATAAAATTAACCAAATTTGATCTATTATTTTAGAAATTCCAGGAGATTTTTTTTCATGCTGATCCTAGTCCATGTTTAAGCCATGAAATAATTGTCCACCCTGGTGCTCCCCTCCTGCTCTGGGAACAGCTTCCATGGGAATTACTGGGGCTGGTGGCTGCAACGAGGCCACCTGCCCACAGGTGACACCTCTGCCTGTGCCCAGGGACAATCCAGAGGCTGGATGAGACGGGTATGTGTGAAGATTAAATCCACTTTTTTTATTTCTCAGTTTCTGGGGCAGCTCTGCTTAAAAATATTGGATTTATAGGAGGTAACGCCATGGTGTAGCCCTTTATTTATTTACTTTATTTACTTATTCATTTATTGAGCTTCATGATGAAATGCAGAAGGTGTAGGATCAGGAATTTGGCAATGCATGGAGTACAGGCATGTGAGCATATTGGATTTATAGGAGGTAATGCCATGGTGTAGCCCTTTATTTATTTACTTTATTTACTTATTCGTTTATTGAGCTTCATGATGAAATGCAGAAGGTGTAGGATCAGGAATTTGGCAATGCATGGAGTACAAGCATGTGAGCATCAGGAATTCTCTGGAATCCCATTGCAGAATTGGAAATTCCAAAAGAACAACCAGGAGCCCAAGAGGGGCATTGGTTCCAGCACAAACTCCCCTCACTTTCTGCCTGTCAGCCTCAAAGGCTTCCTGTGGACACGTCCTTGAGCCCGAAATAAAAATACTCTGGGAATAAAATGTTCTTTTGCAACTTCCCTGTGCTCCCCAAAAGGGAAAAATGAGGGAAAAACAAGGACATGAATTCCTACCTTTTCCTTTGACTGCGTGAACCCCACCTGACATGAAAATTCCTTTTCTTGCAGATAAAAATGCATCTTTTTCTATGCTGGTCTTGAAAGCACATTCCAAAGGAAAATGTTTGGATGGAAGACTAGAAAAATAATTATTTGTTTTCCTGCAAGACACCCTGTGCAATCTAAGCAAATAGAAATAGCACTTCTAAAATAGGAACTATTGTTTCTATTTGTGCTGCTTCATCAACTGAACCACTTCATGATCCTGTTTCTTTATCAAGGAGACATTTAAATGGAGGAAATGATTTTTAATACTAGGGCAGAAATTAATTTCATGCATCTGCTGGCAAATGCCTACTATCAAGAACCGAGTAAACAAACATTTGCACATCTGCTCCTGCTCTGTGGCAGCAGGATTCAAATTAGAAAGGAAGTTGGGGTTTGCTTTTGAACCTTCTGAAGGCTGCATTTGTTGTGAAGTGCAGTAGAAGAACAGAACATGGTTTTTGTAGCCAGGATGAGTTACAAACATGTCCTTGGTGGTGATATTATGAAGCTTTAGTATGAGCTGAGTTTTTAGTTTGGTGTTTTTTAGTTTGGTGTTTGAGCAAGTCCAAGTCCTGCACTTGGGGTTATTGGGAGAAATGTCTCCAAAGAGGTTCCTCACTTTTTTTTTTCTTTTTTGGATTTTGGTGCAATCTGAGGCAGCACATCAGAGTCATTCAGGCTGCTGTCATTATTGGAAATGTCCTGTTCTTGGACAATCTGGAGCCATAAACCTGGCAAATTCTTGGGGTGGGAAGGCAGAGGAGCTTCTGCTGCTGGAGGTGAGAGCAAGCAAAAAGCAGCAGGTTCTGAAGCTTTTAGGAAGTTTTTCTGAAGCTTTTAGGAGGTCTTTCCATGGCTGTTTTTGTGTGGTATAAAGGTATTGGGTGAGTAGGAACAGCTAAAAAGTGCTGGTGTGGGCTGAAATAAAAATCTCATTAGGTCGCACAGACCAAATACATTTGGTCATAGAATAATGGAGTTTTTTGGGTTGGAAGGGAGCTTAAATCCCATCCCATCCCACCCCTGCCATGGCAGGGACACCTCTCACTGTCCCAGGTGCTCCAAGCCCCAGTGTCCAACCTGGCCATGGACAGTTCCAGGGATCCAGGGGCAGTCACTGGGAATCCCATCCCAGCCCTCCCCACCCTCCCAGGGAACAATTCCTTCCCAATAACTGATCCCAGCCGGTCCCTGTGAGTCTGAAGCAATTTTCCCTTTCCCTAGCCCATCTCTTGAGAAAGCTCTTGGCCAAAAGGGCTCATTTTGGGAAGATCTGGCTTTGTCCTGCCTGGCTCTGTTTGCTTTCTCAAGTGTCAGATGCCACACAAGGGTTTTTCAGACTACAGGGGAAATGGTCTCTGAAGAGCATTTTGCCTAAATACTTCTGCAGTGTGTACTGAAGGGAAATTGAATTTCCTTTGGCTGCAGCTTCACTCATGGAGCGTGTTTTGGATGTGGTGACATTCTGGGAATAGCCATAGAAGCACCAGAAAAGATGGGAATGTCTCCACAGGGAGGCTTGTGCCAGACAGCTGATTACACACTATAAATAGAGATTTAAATTTGGTTTAAGCAGTCTGTGGAAGGCATCATTTAAATCAGTCACAGACACATGCAGTACAGGCATAATAACATATTTTAGCTCTGACAGCGACGGGACTTAATTCTCAGGTTGGATTTTTTGACATCTGGCTCCTCACAACACATCCCAAAAAAAAAAGCCCTAACAAAGCAAGAACTCTGATCTTGTTCAACAAATGGAGCTGAAGAGCAAATAAACCTTTGAGGCAGGAGCTGTACATTATTAGCTGTGAGCTCCTGGGTGCAGGCCACTGGTGAATGGCATTGCTAAAAGAAAAGCAGGGAAAAAACCCACCCCAAATCTGAACCAGTTCAAAGGTAACGCTGTTCTCATACCCTCAAAAACACAGAGAATAGAGAACAGATTATGAGATTGATTATTTTGAAAATGCAACTGATGCTTTTAAGATGCGCTCAGGAATTCTCCTGCTTTTCTTGTTTTCCCGTGTCCTTTTAATATAAAACATCTCAGAAGGTAAATAATGGATCAGAGGTGTCATTCCCAGAATCTCTCCTCACACAATAAGCAGGAAAACAGAACAGAACTTTTTTTTTTTTTTTTATTTTTGCCCATTAACTGCAGCAGGAGCAATTCTACTTCCCTTGAAGTCAATGAGAGCTTTCCCATTATCCACAGCCCAGATCTCACCCTGAGAATTGCTGAGGTAGGGTCTGATAGAAAACCTCTTGGAGCTGATGGAATTTCTTCTGATTTTAGTGGATTTTGCCTCAGGCCCAGGATGGACAGGATGTTAATATCACATCAGTGGTGACTCAAACTGCTGAGCCCTCCTTTCCTTGCCCCTAAACAATAAAATAGAGTTTGTTAGCAACAAGGAGACAGATTTCTTCTGGGCTCTTGTGAACCCTCTGACTCTGCCTTCAGAGGACGCTCTGTATTGTTTTAATTTAACCCCAAAAACTCATTGACAGTTGCAGTTTGTACACAAAAATCCTTGCATTTCAGCCATCCCAATTAGGCACAAGAAAAAACAGAAAAAAAATCTTTTTTTTTTCCAAATTAAAAGCACCAAATCCTAATAGGGGAAAAAAAAAAAAAAAGCTCAGGCACAAATGTCTTGAATTAAAATAACTGGTTTTGGATGGGTGAAACAGAGCATGGAGTAAATCTCCTCAAATAAAATACCAGCACTCTGGAGGATTAGTTGCATGCTCTATTTCCCCTCACAAATGTGCCATGGAGGGCTGGGCACCCCCTTGCTCTGCTGGAGTCAAGGTGTGTTATCTCCCTGATGCAGATACAGCCCCTCCTTGACAACCTGTGGAACTTCAAATTGTACTTGTTTATTAGAGGTGACAAAGGGATTCACACTGCTGGAAAATAATAATAATATTTTTCCCTACAAGCAAATGCAGCCATGTGCTAGATAGAGCGAAATGTGATGTGTTCATTAATTTGGAGCCCCTCTTTTAAACTGGCTGTAACTGAATTGATGGCCTTGAAATTATTATTATTATTATTATTATTATTATTATTATTATTATTATTATTATTATTATTATTACTAATAAAAATTAATTTAATTAAAATATTAAATTGCTGAAAATATTAAAATACCGAATGAAAATATTATAATTATTTTAATAATAATAATTGATTCATTAATCAAAATTAATTGAATAAAAATATTGAATTACTGAAAATATTAAAATAATTTAATTACTTAAAATATTAAAATAATTAATTGAATGAAATATTATCATTATTTTAATAATAATAATTGATTAATTAATCAAAATTAATTGAATTTAAGTCTTGAATTACTGAAAATATTAAAATACTGAATTAATTGAATGAAAATATTATCATTATTTTATTAATACTAATTGATTAATTAATCAAAATTAATTGAATTTAAATATTGAATTACTGAAAATATTAAAATACTGAATTAATTGAATGAAAATATTATCATTATTTTAATAATAATTGATTAATTAATCAAAATTAATTGAATTTAAATATTGAATTACTGAAAATATTAAAATACTGAATTAACTGAATGAAAATATTATCATTATTTTAATAATAATAATTGATTAATTAATCGAAATTAATTGAATAAAAAGATTGAATTACTGAAAATATTAAAATACTGAATTAATTGCAATTAAATGATGATAATGATGATGATGATGATGATGAAAAATATTATTGAACAAAACAAAATTGCATCTTGCTTTGTTTCCTGGTTGGGAATTTGGCTGCTTTGGGAGCTGAATGTCATTCCAGCCCCCAGGAAAGGAGCTTTGTCACCCTGCAGGGATGAGCAGGTTATTTCTTTACCTGCTCTGAGGCATTGAGGTGAAGACATGTGCCAGAGTCGTGTAGAAAACAGGGATCTGCTGTGAAATTCTGGTGTCTTACACAAAAATTGACCTTTCCACAGAACTGAATCGGGAGAAGTCAGTGGGAACAAGGCACAGAACATCATTTGTCACTCTCCAAACCTGGCTGTGCCCACAGCTGGAGCAGCCTGGGCTCTCTCCATCCCTGCACCTGGGAAGGGCAGGGAGGCACCAGGGAAGGCGACAGAAGTCACAGAAGGAAGGTGACAGCAGTGATTGAAGGCTGGGGAGAGGGCGTGGCAGGGATGTGAGGCTTTGCTTTGAGAGGAGAAACCTGAGCGCTGTGACTCAGTTACAAACCCAGGAATTTTCAACAGATTGCACTTCATTCCTATTATTTTTATTATTATTAGTAGTAGTAGTAGTATTAGTATTAGTATTTATTTTCATTATCATTATTATCAATATTATTATTATCAATATTATTATTATTATTATTATTATTATTATTATTATTATTATTATTATTATTATTATTATTATTATTTCTCTGTGTCTAGATTTTAAAACACACCACCTTTCCGTATTTTCCTATTTTGCACGTTTTCTTTATAAACTGTACATGTAATTTTTCTCTTTAAAGCAAACCTGCGTGCCCAGAGGCTGAGGTTGGGAGTAGTTAAATTAAATTCTCTTTTCATGGTGAAATAAGGGCAGTGGAGGAGAATGCTTAAAGAAAGGAGCTGTAAACCCATCAGGACATTATCTGCCTCCTAGGTTTGACCTCACAGCAGGGCAGCTAAATCCATCCAGCAACCAAATGATTTTACTCTATAAAAGTCTTTGGAAATAGATTTTATCTTTTTTTTCTTTTTTTTTTTTTTATTTTTTATTTTTTTCCTTGGGAACATATCAGAGCAAAGGGGTTGATTTTTGGAAAGCAAATAAGCTCCGTAGTGTAAATTATGTTAATTACTGAGTAAAATGCCAATATTAGAGGTATTTAGGCCAACTTATGTGGAGATGCTCTGCTAAAACTCCTGCCCTCTTGTAGTTAAATATACATTGAACACAGATTTAAGGAGTAGTTTAATGAGGGGTTTTTTTTTTTTCCCAGAAAATGGGATTGGATTTTAGAAGAATTGGTTGCATATGGAGGGTTAAATTAGTTATTTGACCAAATTAACCCACCCAGTGTTATCCTAGATATTTTCTTTCAGCCTCATCCTGTTTTCTGCAGACTAGGAATATTCATGGAGAATTTCTGGGCTGGATTTTTGGTCAGTGCTTCTTCCTGGAAACAGAGAGGGGAAAAGTGGGAAACTTGGCAGAGCGGCAAAAAAATAAAAAAAAAAGCATGGAATGAACCCAGTCTGATTTGCAAACAGAAAGGGAAACTTGGCCAAATAATTCAGTGCACGAGTTGGAGCAGCTCTGAAGGGTTGTAACTTGTGTAACTGGGATTTATGTAACTTGTAATTCAAGCTGACACCGACTTTGCCACCACCAGGAGGGTCATTCTGAGCTCTTCTTGAGCAATCTCAGCACTGAGCAAACCATCCCTCATGCCATGGATTTCATGCTTACAGCTGACACCCTGCTGGAAAAAATAGCTTTAATTTTGGGGAGAATCATGAAAAAAAAAAAAAAAGAAAGAAAATGAAAGAGTTCTTTGTTGGTTGTCAATGTCAAAGTCATCTTTTGTGTCTCTGGGCGCTTTTGAGGGTGGTGTCTGAGTTTTGGAGTTTTGCTCCAAATTCCTGTTTGTGTTTTGGATCTTGTTTGAGAAGGCAGAGCCAAAAGCCAAGTGCTGCTGTTTAGTGCTGTCCTGCACCACTGGCTTTTGTCATTTGAGGATTGCAGAGGATTTTCTCCTGGTTTTTGGCATCTGTACACGGGCTGCCCAAATCAAGGGCTGCGAGCGTGTGTAGCAAAATTAACAGAACCGAGTCCAAGCTAAAATATGAGAGAAAAAAATCCAATATTGATGGAAAGAGCTCCGAATTTTCCCAGAAAGTTTATCTGGAGCATTGCCATGCTGCTTTAATCCTTGTGCCCAGAGCCCAGGCAAAGTGAGAGCTGGGATGGAAATGGTTTTTCTGGAGAAACCTTTCCTCCACCACAGCAACTCTTCAGCCCCTCATGTCCCCTTGGTTGGATGGAATTTTTCATAAATCTGGATTACATCAAGCACAGAGCTGATTCAGGGGCTGTTCTTTATCACCCAGGCTGTTCTTTTTCACCCTTCTCAGTGAAAGTCAAATAAATCCAAATATTTTGAACTCACAGAGATGTTTTGTGAGCTCTGAGGCCAAGCTTTGCAGATGACAGCAAAAGTGTCCAGCTCATTTCTGACGGGTTTGAGATTTGAATGCCTGGATATTTGGGTTAATATTTTGCATATATTTAAATGGCAGCCTGGATAATGTACTTCAGGAGAGTTGGGAGTGTAGTTTATTAGAAATATTTGGTGATAAATTATTTATTGAGGCAACTAAGTCAATTCAGAGCTCCTTGTCTGTAAACCATCCAAATATTGATTTTTAGAAATTATTGTCCTAATGAGCTAGAGCTTAATTTATCAGAATAACATGAGGAACTGTGCAGCCAATAATGCTGTTTATTAGCCTGATATAATCAAATTAATGTTCATGTAACAGCAACATAATAAAGGTAAGAATTATGAGTGTGCATTGAAGAAGACTGGCAGAAAAAAAATATTTATATCCAGGAAAAAAATCACCATGGAAATTCTGATGCAGAGGGATGGATGATCTCTTAAAAATATCACAATAAATATATTTATATTTAAATATAAATATATATTTATCAATATAATGTATTTATATATTTATCAATATAATAAGTAGTATTATATACAGTAGTAGAGGTAAGGTCTAACAGAGGATATTTTGCATTCTGGTCCAGGGATTCCAGCTCCAAAATGAGATTACAGATCCCAGCTCTCAGATTCCTGTTGCAGCCACAGCATCAACAGGGCTGAAAGCAGAAAGGCTCTGAGTGAATTTTCTGGAGCTCATAGGTAGGTGTGTAACTGCACAAAATGCTGAGGAGCCCTTGGCAACTTAAAACAGGGCCAGGGCTCTGAGGGGAGGCTCAGGAGTTCTCCTGGAATTTGCTGATTCCCATCATCACTTCTGAGTGCTCAGAGCGCCCTGGGAGGGGCCTTTTGACAGGAGAGTGCAAGCTGTGCTGCTCTAGGGTGTAATCTTGAGCCCTCTCAGTGTCACTGTCCCTGTGATCAACAAGGAGGCTGCCCAGGGGCTTAATCATGGGTTAAATGGGAAATTTCCCCTGGAGAGATGGGAAAGGTGGGACAGAGACCTGCCAGGTGAGGCTGCAGCAGCTCCTGAGCCTACTCAAGCTGCTTTAATTTCACCCTCCTTTAGATTAGCTGGGATAAAACTTAATTTTGGATAATGGGGAGATCGTATTAATAATGATTAACCTTAAATCTCCCCCACCCCCCTTTGCAACATTGGTGCAGGATTTATGTTCATAGAAGTTTATTTTTCCTTAAAAAAGCTCTGGGAATGAATTCACTGCTGAATGAGAGAGAATGAGGCAGGCTGAGAGCATCAGGAATAAACTGCTGCTGTCCTTGGGGATCACAAATGGGGATCACAGAACCATGGAATGGTTTGAAGGGACATTCAGGATCACCTTGTTGGGACCCTTCCCACCATCCCAGGCTGCTCCAATTCCCAGTGTCCAGCCTGGCCTTGGGCACTGCCAGGGATCCAGGGGCAGCCCCAGCTGCTCTGGGCACCTGTGCCAGCCCTGCCCACCCTGCCAGGGAGGAATTCCTTCCCAAATTCCCAGCCATCCCTGCCCTCTGGCAGTTGGAAGCCAATCCCTCTTGTCCTGGCACTGCAAGCTCTTGTAAATGGTGTTTTAGAGGCAGGGATGAGTATCTCCCTTTGTGTCCAGAAAAAGGGAAAAGCACCTGATGGAAAACTATTCCTTAACAGGAAAAGAAAAGCTTTAGAAATGTTTTCTTTCTACCCTTTTTTTTATTGAAACCCTTTTATATTCTGGGTTATTGCCATTACAATGTGTTGAGCCAGTGGACAGGACATTCAAACCACAGAAAAATGCAGAATGTGTGAAAGGACACCAAGCTTTCCATAAGTTATTTCACCTCAAAATTCAAGAATGTCTCCATCTCCCAGATCCTGGCTGGACTTTGCTTATTGCATTTGGGCTGGCTTGGATGGGAATCCAGAAACTTTGATCAATGTCAGAGCTGCTGCTGCATCTTTAGGACTGAAGATCAAGGGAATGGAGGAACCACAGCTTTGGCAGGATGCAGGGGAGTGGGACAGGGAGCTAAATTAATATAAAATATGTTCACACCTTAACTGCTGTTCCAGCAATTGCTCTGAGCAGGGCACAAACACGAAAAGCAGTTCCCAATTATTTGTGGTGGCTGGGAATGCACATCATTACTGAAATGTGAGCCTTCACCTGTTCTACATTTGCTGAAGAATTTATCAACACTGACACTTCCTATTTAGGTCAGTCCCAACAGCATCCCTTTGCCTTTCAGAAATCATTTAATAATCAATCTGGGAGCTCTGTTCAACACAAGCTGGGAGTTCATTGTCATCTGGCAAAATCCCAGCCTTCACATTTGGATTTGGCTGTGCTGGAGAAGAAAATTCATCCTTTTGTCCACCAGAGAAGCTGAAAACAGGACAAGTTGCCAATTTTCATATCCAGCCAGAAATGGAGGTACAAATGCACAGTATCATGCATGAGATGGTTAAAAAATCCACTTTTTTTTTTTATGTGAATTGGAAGTCTAGTTTGTTCATTTGAAATACTGCAGCTACCACATCAATAAGAGATAAGAGAAATCTCAATCCGTGCCTCCAAATTAATCAATTGCACATTGATCCAATAACAGAGAAAATAATTTTGTAGTCTATTCCATCTTTTCCTTATCACAAAGTGATCAGCATTTACACCAAATTCATGTGTTTCCTTATCTTATTTGCAGCTAAGAATGTTCTTATAAATGTTAAATACTTTCAGACTTTTAAAAATGGGCAGAATGGATAAATGAGCTTTTTATTTTTTATCGGGAGGGAGACCTGAGCTCCTGTGTGGAGGCAGGGCATGGTCATAGCACAGGGAACAGGAAAAGTGAGGGGATGAACAGAACTGGAATGGGAATTGAACTGGAAAGGGAGGAAGGAGAGACCTAAAGATTGTGCCAGGACCCTGCTGGTGGCTCCAGCAATGCAGAGATGCAGGTGTTGCTCACAGGGTTTAGGCAGAGCCCAGAGCCAGCCTAACAACCAAATTTTTCATGAATATTTGGGACTGATTTAAGGTTAGTGAAATCCAATCCAATCCCAGTAACTGTTGTTCTTCCCTTCTCCACCCCAGCCCTCCCTGGTGGCTTCTCCGTGTCCCTCTGCTCATTCTGCTCCTCAGGCCTTTTGAAGCTGCTCTTTCTTCCTTTCCAGAACCCCTGGTTTAAATCTGGGGAGTTTAAATTCAGAGATTGGTTCCCCGTGTTGGTCCATGTGAGCCTTGGGCTGAATTTTCTCTCCTACAGCTCCTGTTGCCCCCAGGGTTGTTCATCCTCACCACAGCTCACCCTGGGGTGGCCTCAGGTGAGTGAAAATCGATTTCTGGTGCCCACAGGCTGCTTCAGAAAGGAGCAGCACCAAACCTGGGATCTGAACTACAACCAGAAGCTTCCAAACCACTAACTCCAGCTGAGGAGCTGTTGAACTGAGGAGCTGGCAGGGAGCACTGAGTGAGCCTCAGCCCCTGCCCTGCAGGGCTCCAGACCCTGTCCCCTCTTTGCCCTGACATGGACAAAGCCCCAAATTCCTTTCAATCCATCCCAGCTATTCAGCAAGATGACATCATTTGTGCTCTCAGAAACAGCTGCTTCTAACAGGTTAGAAATTAATTTTAATGTCTGTTTTTTTTGTTTTTTAATTAACACTGTAGCTTTGCCTGCCCTCATGGTCTGTAAAGGAATACAGGTGTTTTTAACAGCTGGAATACTGTATTTTTGTTGTTTTTTTCTCAGCTAACCCCAGCTGAGGAGCTGTTGAACTGTGGGGCTGGCAGGGAGCACAGAGTGAGCCTCAGCCCCTGCCCTGCAGGGCTCCAGACCCTGTCCCCTCTCTGCCCTGACATGGAGAAAGCCCCAAATTCCTGTCACACATCCCAGCTATTCAGCAAGATGACATCATTTGTGCTCTCAGAAACAGCTGAAACAGAAACAGGTTAGAAATTAATTTTAATATCTGGTTTTTGGGTTTTTTTTATTAACACTGTAGCTTTGCCTGCCCTCATGGTCTGTAAAGGAATACAGGTGTTTTTAACAGCTGGAACACTGTGTTGTTGTTGTTTTTTTCTCAGATAACCCCAGCTGAGAAGCTGTTGAACTGTGGGGCTGGCAGGGAGCACTGTGTGAGCCTCAGCCCCTGCCCTGCTGGACTCCAGACCCTGTCCCCTCTCTGCCCTGACATGGAGAAAGCCCCAAATTCCTTTCAATCCATCCCAGCTATTCAGCAAGATGACATCATTTGTGCTATCAGAAACAGCTGCTTCTAACAGGTTAGAAATTAATTTTAATATCTGGTTTTTGGTTTTTTTTTATTAACACTGTAGCTTTGCCTGCCCTCATGGTCTGTAAAGGAATACAGGTGTTTTTAACAGCTGGAATACTGTTTGGGTTTTTTTCCCAGCCTCTGTGAAACCTTTGTGGTGGGGATTTCAGGTACCTAACTCAGTCCTGTATTGAAGAAATCCTCTTGCCTGCTTTGTACCCTCATGCTGTTCCTGAGTTTTTACATCAGGACACTGGAGAACAGGATTCCACCACCCCTTGGCTGTTGTAAGTCTGGGCTTTTTATTTATTTCTTATTTCCCTTGTGTCCAAGGCAAACAATGCTGCTTTAGAAAGTTTTCCATGTCAATAATGGTTCTTATTGCCTCTTTCCAAAGGCCACCAGTCCAATGGGATGCTCCTGAGCATGAGGTTTCAGGACAGAATCAGGGCTTTATTTAATGTATTCTAATATTTTCTGTATTAGTTTTCATCCTACTTAAATATCCTAAAGTTTCAACTGCTTTTCCAGCAACCAGAGCTCTGCTTCAGCTGCTGGAAATGATTCCCATAACTTTCCTGCTTTGCTACAATTCACATTGAAACTCAAAAGGGACCTGGATGGTTCAGACTCTCCTCCCCTAAATCCATCACTTTGTATTTCTTAGCTCCTTTTTCTCTCTTCCTGAATATTAATTTGGGCTGGATCTTCTGAGGAAAGCTGGGCAATGCAGACCTGACAGAATTTGCTTTTTTGGTGTCTCATTTCCATGTTGGATGGGGCTCCCTTGTAGTGTTTTCCTGTGCCTGTCCCACAGCTTTTCCCAAATGTTCACTTTAAATTATTTTAACTGACTGGGAGGATATTTCAAATTTATTTTTTAAATGTTTCTGCTGGCAGAGTGTAATTTGTGAGGGGCAGACAATTTTCTAAATCAAAGTGGAATTCCTTTGCAGGTACAGATTTTATTTCCTGTGGTACCTGGAGAGCACATGGAGTTGTATTTTATTACAGCTGAGCACCAAAGTAGAACATTTTGAAACATATACATATTTATATAGGGTGTATTTATAGGGTTATTTCTAGATTTATATAGGGTGTGTTTATTTATATATTAATATAGGGTGTATTTATTTATATATTTATATAGGGTGTATTTATAGGGTTTTTATATATTTATATAGGGTGTATTTATTTATATATTTATATAGGTTGTATATATTTATATATTTATATAGGTTGTATATATTTATATATTTATATGATGTGTATTTATAGGGTTTTTATATATTTATATAGGGTGCATATATTTTTATATCTATATGGTGCGTATTTATAGGGTTATTTATACATTTATATAGGGTGTATTTATAGGGTTATTTATATATTTACATAGAGTGTATTTTATGTCAAGCTTCATGAAAGATGATCACAAACTTTGATTTCTGGGGTTATTAAAATCCCTTTAATTTCTAGATATTTTTAGCTGTTCTCCATTTAGATTTATGAAAATTATATTTTGAAGCACGGTTGGACTTGATGTTCTTGAAAGTTGGAAGGGGCCTAAAGGCTCTTGTTCCACCTCCTACCATGGGCAGGGACATTTTCCACTGTCCCAGGTTGCTCCAAGCCCCATCCCAACACTTCCAGGGATCCAGGGCAGAATTCCTTCCCAATATTTAATTGGCATTTCCTGGGATTTTTCAGGGTGCTCTGTTAACTCTCCATGGTGCTGAATGTTGAGAGTTCCATGAGAGACCTGTGCTGGCTCTCGGGGCTGAAATGATGACGGTGGGTGCAGCTGAAAGATTAAAAAACACCTTAAAAGATAAGGGACATGCTAAAATTACTCCTAAAAAAAGCTGGAAAGGAAAATTTGACACCCAACCTCTGGCACAGGGAGCTCAAGGTCCCCCATCCCCATCTGGGTGACATCCAGGTGCCACAGCTGGAAAAGTCTCCTGAAAAAGACGCAGCTGGAGGCTGCCCTGTGTTCCTGTCCTGAACAGCAGCATCAGGGATGAGTCACAGGTTTACTGCAGGTGCCTGAATATTTCAGTGACAGGGAGGGCTGAAGCAGCCTCCTGAAGGCTGTCAGGAGAAGCTGTTAATGCTCAGATTTCACACCAGGGTCTGCCTGTGCACGAGGAGCAGGGGAGAGCTGTGACCGCGCTGCTAAAGAGAAGCAGAGCTCAGAACAGCTCTCCAGTAAATGCAGAGTGCAAAGCTCAGCTCTGTGGCTTCTTAGTGCTGTGCTTTGCCTTTCTGCAGCCCCATGAGCTCCCTGGGCCTCCTCAGAAGTTTAAAAAATGTTTCCTCAGGAAACTTTCCCAAAGTGCTTTATTAAAATCGTGCTCCTCCTGACACATTGATGAAGTTCTTCTCTCGTGGAAGCTCCAATGATTTTAATTTCATCAGGAAAACACATGAAAATCAAGCAAGAGGAAAACCATCAAACCCTAATAAATCTTTTAAAACAAATTAAAGTGATGGCTGAGCTGACATATTCAATTTCCAATAAAAAAGGATTTTCAGCAAGCCACAGGCATTACTCAAAGACTTAAATCTGCAAAACCAGGATTCTGCTTGTTTGTTTGCACTTTTGAGTGCATTAAATCAGCTGGGGGGCTGATCTGTGGAACACTGCCCACACTGTGGTTCCCAACACTGGAAGTCACTTATAAATGACAGATAAAGACAGAAAAATGACTTTTCAATGAACTTTCTGTGCACAAATGCTGTGAAGTTTCATGTTTGGGTCATCTGCCAGTCAGATAAATAAGGATAAGGTGGAGGATTTGTGTAGTCACAGTTAAAGTATTTGCTCCTACATATTTCTACTGAGTAGTGTTGGATGTATCCTAAGTGACTTTGCTTTGTTGCCTGCTCAGTTGAACATATAAACACTAGGAAAAAAATCCCAATCCTAACTGGAAAATTTCATTCCTCCAAACGTCCTCTTTAATGATAACGCACCATAGAAATAATATTAATCATTAAATTACAAAGCAGGGTGTTGGTGCAAATGCTTCAGTGCAGAGACAGCAGTGCTGGGGAAGAAAATCCTCTTGGGGTTCTCTGTGAGCCCCTGATGCCCTGTGCAGGCTGCCCTGGAGCAGAGGCTGGGCAGAGCTCCAGAATAAAGCAGGGATTCATTCCAAGCATCTCCTCCATGGATCCACCTTGGGCAGCACCAGAGCCCAGCCAGGGCTGCACCCAAGATGAGCCAAAATGGCCCCAAAATGCACCAGCGCTCCCGGGCTCTCTGCCTTGGATCAGTTCTGCTCCATTTGCATCTTGCAGTTCATTGTCCCATCCCAGCTTTAGCCCCTGCAGTCCCACCCTGCTTGTTTTTCTCTCTCCAGCCCACGGGGTTTGTGCTCCTGGGCTGAGATTTGGATCATTTGTCCTTGGTGCCCAGCTGGAGCAGGAATTGTTTTGTCTCCCTGCTCTGTGCACAGAGCTCAGCATCCCCTCATGTGAAGCTCAGACCCACACACTAAAGCAGCACAGAATGGGAAACACAGAAAAGCTCAAACTTGAGGCATCACCTGAAGGTGATGGGATTCCCCTGAAGGGAAATGTATGGATGAAAATGATGATTTAGGGCCAGTATTGTTGGTTCATGTGTCTGCCCCTGTCTGGAGTCCGAAGAACCTCCTCATTTCCCCCTTCTCTAATTCTCAGGGCTCATTCCCACCCCAGTTCACAAAGGTAAACCCCAAATCCATCCTGCTTCCACCTTTTGCTTCCTTCATTTCTCTTGTCCTGTGTCACCTTTCTCATGTGGGGAACAAAGGGTTGATCCCCAATGACTGAGTAAGGCCCAGCAAACAATGCACTGCTTTCCTAACAGCAACCACAATTACTGACTTTGCTCACTGCCTTAGCTTGATGTGCTCCTGATTAATTAGGCAGCATTTTTTCAAGCATGAAGCAGTTTTAATGTACCCTTTCAGGTCTAACAAGTGCTGCATGCTGGATGCCACAGTTTTTACAGTTGAGTTTATTCAGCTTTTGATGATTTGTGCATCCTGTCCCACAGTCCACCTTTGGATCTCTACCTCATTGCCTTCAAAGCTTGGGCTGCTCTTTTTTATAATGAAATAATTAATATTGGTGACAGAAAAACACAAGGCGTGAATACAGCAGGAAGAGGGTTATGGCCCCTAATTAAAAGGAGTACAGGAGTACAAAAGAAAATCCTCTTTTATAATTATCATCTATATTATACTTGTAATGAATGGAACATCAGGAGGTGGGATGTTGTTGATTTCTCCAGAGCTGCACTCCTCGAGGCACTTCAGCTTTTTCCAGGTAAACTTTATTCAGCTTCTGGTGTGTAGGACATGAATCTTTATTGGGGATGGTGTGTCAGTAACAGCATCATAAAACTGAGTGTTGAATATTCCTGGTAATTTGTGGTGCTCTGCAAAGGTCAGCCCTCAGCTGTGGGAGAGGGGGAGCAGCTCCCAGCACGGGCACCAATTTATTTGGGAATTTCTGCCTGGTTAAATGGCTGTCAGGCATGACAGCTGCATTTATAGCAAGAGTTAATGCTCCAGAATCTGTCAGGACTCTCTGACTCTCCCGACCTCATCTTTAATTCAGGGCCAGATTTCCATTTTGGTGGGCACAAGGATGGATGTATCACACAGACAGATTGATTCTTGTTGTTTGTATTAATGGTTTGTGCCCTGGTGGTGCTGATTTTGTTGTTGTTGATGTCCATCCTATTAACCAGTCCTCTAATGAAGGCATTCATTTAAAGCCCTCTAACACAGGGCAATATAAACTTCCTCAAGAATTACTGTGGAATTATAAGGTTTAGGCAAATGTTCAATCTCTGTGTGTCCAAACTTCACCCCATAATTAAAAGAAAGGAAAAAAAACCCAATTAATATCAAGAAAAATCACCCCCAATTAATATCAGTTCCCCAAACCAGACTTTTATTTTAACACACAGCATTCCTGCTCTGAGATTTGTTGGCATTTAGGGTTATTTTAAAAGTACCCCAGTTCCTTTATGAATATGCTGATTGTCTATTAGAAACCCTTCTTCCTCCAGGTTAAGAGAATTTGTTCTGTATCAGAAATTCCATATAGATTCTCATTTGTTACTGGCACAGAGCTTTTCTTTTCTTTCGAAGGACACACTTTGTCAGCAAGGAAATATTTTCTGGCAATAATTTAATTGGGAGGGAAAAAGGCTCTTTCTTCTCTTTTTCACTCCAACAAAAAGGCTCCCCATGATTTTGTTTTGTGAACCATGGCACAGCCAGGGACTCAGTTCCATTTCATCCCATCTCCAAAGGCACTGCTGCTTTGAGTTCCACCTCAGAGCTCCCTGGCCCGCCCCCCCACTCATTATTTTGTTGTTGGAGTTAAATTGGAGTTTGATGGTTCAGTGTTTTAAAATCAGCAGCAAACCTCGAGCTGGAAGAGCATCCCTTCCCAAGCTGAACTTGAAAGTGCTGAGAGCTGAGTTGTTTTTAATTATCTCCAATCCTGCTGAAAGCAGAGCTCACATTTCAGTGTCTGTGTTGTGGAAATTGTCTGGATTTTATTTACATAGCTGCAGGTGAGGTGAGAATAAAAAGAACTTAAAAATAAGCTGAGCATTAACAGCTTGAAACAAGTTGAGTGCTAATTGTGTTACTAATGCCACCTCCATCTTCTTTTTGATAAGACAGAAAATTTTAAAAGCCCACACTTGTAGATCTGTAGTGAAGATTTTCAGAGCAGCCACAGCAAAGTTCTAAACAGAGCAATGTCTTTGCATAAAAAAATCATGGGGAGGCCACTTTATATACAAGTGATAAACTGCCAATTGATTTAGGTTCAGTCTAATTGCTACTTTAAGGCTTTTTAAAATTTAGCTGGGAGTTTAGAGGAATATTTCCTCTGGCTGTAAAGGGAGTTTTGATAGATCCTGGGGAAAAACAAATGTGTGTATATATAAATATATATATGAGAGATAAGATGGAAAAAGCATCAAAGCACAAGTTGGAGCACTGCTGGTGAAGCTGGCAGTGGGAATGGCTGCTGGAGAAGTTACTCTGATGGATTTTTGTTGTGTGAGCTCTTGGCTGGGTTCTTAGCAAACAATGGGGAGGGAAATGCAAATGTTGGGAGCACCGGGGCTGCCAGAGATCCAATCCCAGGGAATCCAACCTCCAAATGTGTCCCTGCCTACAGGGCAGCTGGGTGGGAGGGCTTTTGGGGCTCCCTAAAACCAGAGGGCAGACAGAGTTAAAGGAATAAAAGCAGTTCTGTTTATTGAAGCCCTTCAGGTACATCCAGGGCAGACCAACCCAAAATGCCCCACGGCTCACGGGTTTCACACTTTTATAACTTTGGGCCATTTGCATTTTGGGGTTCATCCTCCAATTCCAGCTTCAGGTCATGAAGTCATTGAGCCCCAGTTTGCTGCCCCAAGTCACTTTGGTTTCCATCTCTGGGCCCTGAGGCACTGAGGTGTCCTTGATTGCCAGGCCTGGAGAGGAATTGTTGTGTCTGCCCAAAATGGGAAAGCAGCAGCTCACACTGTACATGGAGTTTGGAGTCACACACTAAAGAATTGCAGGGCTACAAATAGATGAAAAAAATATAAAAAGCAGAGCCCTAAGGCATGAGGGATGACCTGGGCAATGTCACCGAGCTGCCCCCGGTCCCTGCAGGGCTCAGGGGTGACAGCAGTGCCAGGCAAGGCCGCGGTTCCTGAGGAGGTGCAGGGGAGCTCTGCAGGACACATTGGGGGCTCATCTTCCAATGCCAGCTTCAGGTCATGAAGTCATTGAGCCCCAGTTTGCTGCCCCAAGTCACTTTGGTTTCCATCTCTGGGCCCTGAGGCACTGAGGTGTCCTTGATTGCCAGGCCTGGAGAGGAATTGTTGTGTCTGCCCAAAATGGGAAAGCAGCAGCTGGCACTGGGTGTGGAGCTCAGAGTTACACACTAAAGAACTGCAGGGCTACAGAGAGATGGAAATAGAAAAGCTCAAATCCTGAGGCATCAGGTGCCATGAAATTGGGCAGCTTGGCTTTAATCCAAGGTCTCAGCTTGGCTCTGCCCAAAAGACTGAGACAAATCTGCAAGAGGGGACAGCAGAGAAACCTTTGGGAATAGAAAAAACAACCTGAACCAAAGGGTGCTCACCTCCTGCTCACCAGAGTAATTTTACCATGAATTATGGTTTTGTCATGCCAAAGTGATGTGTTTTCAGGGCTGTGATGATTCTGGAATCATTATTTATTGGTATTTTTAACCTTTCGCTGTGGCACGCCAGTAAAGCTTGCAGGAGGTGGGGACATTTTTGGAAGTGCCACTGTCACATCGTAACTTAGTGACAATCTATCTCCTACAGATGTGGCTGTGTTATTTTATTTATAGGTAATGCAAATAAATCCATTATGGGCTAAAAATAAATCAAGCAGGCTAGTCCAAACAGGTGTACATCCCCCCTAAAAAGAAAAATTATGGATTATTTAACATTAATCTTCTCTAAAACAAATTAGGAAGTTATTAATTATCAAAACCTGTATTTATTCTTCTGTAAAATTTATTTATTGCCATTCACAAGTTGTTGCACTTGTTCCTAGGACTTCTGAACTAAGCTTAAATCTTAGCATTTAAAATCTCTTCCCAATTCTAATAGTGTTCTATGTATTTGCAAATTTTGTATTATGGCACCATAAAATCCATGAAGTGCTTCGAGCATTTAAACTGCACAAAAAAGCGACAGCAACTCATTACTTTGCCTCGAGTGTGATGGCTTTTCATGTCTCCAAAATGAAGAGCAGGAGAGGGAATTCCAGGTATTTATTCTTAGTCTCAATTGGGCCTTTTTCATCTGTACAATGGGTTACTTAATGGTATTTGAACTTTTATTCGGGGGAAGAATTCAGTGTTCTGCCTTGGTAAGGATTTTTTTTCTTTGCCCACTTGCTCTGGTGTGACACAGGCAAAAATAATAATATCAAACCGTTGCCTTTTTGAAGGAGTCATTATCTTTTTATTAATCATCTGATGGGAGGAATGCATTCATCTCACAGCAGCAATTTCTCACGCTCTGCTCCTGGTGAATGGAGCTTTTGTGAGGCAGCAATTTTACCTTGACCCGTAACTCAGCTCTGAACCTCACTCTCTGTAAGGAATTGTTCCCATTCCTTCTCTTCAGCATTCTGCATTTCACTGAGTGCCAGGAACTGCCAGAATTCAAAGAACTACATTTCCTTGCCTGTGTTCAGACCTAATTCCATCCGTAAAGGTATGAAAAAAATCAGAATTTATTTTCCATTCCTCAACTTTTATGCAATCTGGATGTGCAGCATTAGCAGAAGGTGGAAAGTAGTTTTAGAACAGGTGCTGAGAAGTTTTGCACCTTCCTGAGAGGTGCTGGGGGGTGGTTGGAGACGTTTCCCAGGGCAGCTGTGGCTGTTCCTGCATCCCAAGGCCAGGTTGGACACTGGGACTTGGAGCACCTGGCACAGTGGGAGGTGTCCCTGCCATGGCAGCTGGATGAGCTTTAAGGTCCCTCCCAGTCCTCACCATTCCATGATTTTTAGAGTGGCTGTGAAGATTTAAATTCCTCTTTGCCTGCCCCTGGGAGCTCTGCATTGGGATGTGCAGCACTCTATGGCCCATATGTTGTGTTTGTGCACTCTTGCAGTGGAACAGCAGCTAATGCCACAAGAATTCCATGATTAGTGGAGTCCACATCCCTGCTATTTACTCTTGAACTTCGTGGACTTTTTACTTTTTGTTGCACGGTTGTTTAGGTATTAATTAATTTAGGTATTAAATTGTAGTGGATTTAATAACGAGCAGAATGGAAATGGTAAATTAAATTAATTGCTCTGCAGTAAAAACCACACAAACACATCCCTTCCATCTAGGTTTGATATAACCCAATTAAAAACAGGATAGAGCTCATCCCTTTGTCTTAATAAGCATGTTAAATTAGCTATTTCCTCCTCAGAGAAAAACACGCTTAGAAACAAACTCCAGAATGTTTGGGAATGGGAAAAGAGTTGATTTCTTGTCCCCTGCCATTTGTAATCTGTGATTAAGTGGTGTGAAATGGGGCTAAGCCTTCCTGGCGCTGCCTTGGAGCGCTTCCTCCTCCCCTGTGTGCTCCAAATGTGTCTGGAACAAAAGCAGAGCAAGGCAGGACTAATCTCCATTTTCTCCACAGCCTTGGAAAATCTTTCCTAGTGATGTAAACTCCAAGCAAAGGCTGTCATATGTTTAATCCCACAAATCTGGAACTTAGGGAGGAGGGATATTAAGGAAAAAAAAAAAAAGTGTATGGAGCTCCTATATTCCATGGTAAAAGGAACTGGAAGATGCGTTTCTGTCTGCAGGTATAAAGTCAATTTCTTGGGTCCTTTTTTTTTTAATTTGATTGCATTTTTGAAATTGGAAATCCCAGTGAGCAGAGGCTAGGCTGCAAAATGTTTGAGTGGATACTCAGCTGTATTATCAAATATGTTTTCAGTGATGCTAAAAAATGAAGTTATTCAGCTGCTTGGCTGTGTTGTATTTACCCCTGGAACCACATCTGGGGGAAACTCACCTGCCCATCTCCTGTAGGAGCACTGAGGGATCATTCCCTGCCATTGATGCCGCAGGAATAAAAGCATCACTATATCTAAAACCTTAATTTAAAAGTTCTCTAAGTCTGATTGCATTGATGTGATCATGACTACAACATGTTTGCCAGTTTGATTTTGACATGGTCCACACTGCACCTCTTTTCCTTTTAATCTCCTTCTGTGCAGCCTAAAATAAGTTTATTTTATTTACTCTGAATTTTGCTTGCATCAGAATACAGGGAGACACTGTGCTGTCATACCAGGTAAGCTTCTTTTCCCTGTGGAATTGTGGATACCTGTGGTTCAGTGTGCTGTAATAAATAAAGCTTTGCTGAAGCAAGGTTATAAAACAGATTATTATTTTCTTAAGAGTGATAGAGACACACAGGAGTCACCCAAGCAATAAAAGGAGGAAAATTCTGAATCCTAGGGCAGCTGGAAGCAGAGGTGTAAATGGAACAGGGAGCAACCACTACAATGAAAGGTCATTTCTTTGTAATATATAGTGAACTTTAGGGCTATAAATTGCTGAAGAGACCTAATGGTGAGGCAGAAAACAAAAGAAATTGGAAGCAGAGTATTGTAAGAAAGAGAAAACAGTAAAATTGAGGGTCACTGAATATTTGGGGAGACTGATAGAACAGGAGAAATAGGAGCTTAACTGTGGTGCAGAACTGAGGCGACCCCAGATTTTAAACCTGTTTTGGAGTAATTTGGCCATGGGAGCAGATCCTCAGGCAGGGAATGCTGGAGCCAGGCTTTTGGGTAGCACTGACCTCCCAGGGATTTATGGAGAGTTGTTTTTGGTGAGAAACCCCCACTGAACTTGTTCATTTTCTTGTGTTAATGTTGAGGTAGAACAAGTCTCTCCTGAGGTGATGTTTCTCATAACACAAGCTGCATTCCTTGGTTTTAGTCAGGTTCACACGGGGAGGATGGGGATTCCTCCTCCTCCCTCCAACAGAAACAGCAAAATATCAGCTCAGTGCCCAGGGCAGGGAGAATTCTGTCTCCAGGGTCAGCTGCACTCCACAGCCTCACCTTGCACAGCAGCAGCTTTGATTAAAAAAGGGCAAACCAGCAGGAGCCATTCCCATGGCCTGGAAAAATTTAATCTCCTTGACTGTGATGCTAGAGTTTGGTCCAGAGGGGTTTGTTGTGGTGCAGCACTGAAATTCTGGAGGGTTCTGTTGATGCTTTCATTTGCAGAAGACATGAAGGTTCTAATACAAAATTAAATTCTTCACTGAGTGGCAGCAGTTTATTGATCTACAGAAATGTGTTGCAGTTAATAATTTTTTTTGTGAAAAGTATTTGGTTTATTATTAAATATTATTGAAGTTTGGTGATTCATTCATCTTCTCTTTCCCAGTTTGTTGTGATCATGGCACACCACAAGGGCCTGCAGTGACTGCACAAGAGGAAATGGATTTACTTTGAAAGGGAGCACGTTTAGATGGGATATTTGGGAAGAAATTCCTCCCTGGAGGGTGGTGAGGAGCTGGGACAGAATTCCCAGAGCAGCTGTGGCTGGATCCCTGGATCCCTGGCAGTGCCCAAGGCCAGGTTGGAAAAGGCTTGATGCAACCTAGGATGGTGGAAGGTGTCCCTGCCATGGCAGGGGGTGGAACTGGATGATTTTTAAGGTCCCTTCCAACCCAGACCATCCTGTGATTCCACTATTCAAATCATGTAAGTTCATATATTTTTATTTGCCTGAAGCCCTTTAAGGGATCTTGACTTTTCTAATACTCTCTTGTAGAACACTTTAGTCACAACACCTCTATTCCAATGTCACATATTGTATCTGACTCTTACTTTTCAGTGGAATGAAGGCATTTAAAATTGAAATTTGTAACCACCATGATCAGCCTGTGAAGGTAAATTCAGTTATTATCAGTGTTTCAGGGAAGAATTTGGCTCCTCAACATACAGTGGATGTTCACAACAGAGTTGTTCAATATGTGCATCGCTCTAAGATCATTTATTAGCTTTGAGCTATGTTTGAACTTCCAAAAAATGGGCAAATTTGTGGTGCTGTAACTGAAAGAGAAGAACAGCGGTCGCTAATGAAGTGTGAAAATCCAGCTTCTCATCTATTTCAGCCCAATCAGAATTGTCCTGGAGCAGAGTCCTCCCCTTCACCTGTCTAAATGTCAGAACCTCCAAGGGATCACAGCTCAGCCTCTGGAGGTGGGAATGAGCCAAAATGGCACAAATATGAAACCAGAGCAAATAAATACCCACAGCACTGCAGTGCTGGGACAGGAACCATGATCAGATCCATAATGCCCAGATCCAGAGGCGCTCCTCGAAGAGCAGAATTGGTTTTGTTGCTTAAAATGACATAAAAAAGGTGAATTGCCTTGCCTGGCCATCGTGCTTGTCTGATTTAAGAGCTGCTTAACTCCCTGTCTGAAAGGCCAGTTCCAATTCTTGCCCATGTGATTCACCCAGAGCACAGGGAGCTGGGAGAGATAAAAAGCTTGTAGAGCAGTGAACACTATTTTATGTTGGAATTGATGCACCAGGCGGCCAAGTAGCACAGATGCTTAATACACTCAATTTGTAAAGGAGATTTTAATCTTCACAAGTACATCTCTTTTCACTTCCAGTCCCCAGCTCTGCTGGGTGAGAAGGAGAAATATTCAGCCAGGCTGAGGACACTAAACCAGCCTAAAGAAGCCTCCAGGCCCTGAGGTGGCCACTAAAGGACCTTGAAGTTTGCCTGTGAAAGCCCCTGATATTCAAGTGTATAAATTGCAGTTTATCCCAGTAAATCACCACAGGATGAGAGGAAAAAAGCTGGACAAGGCTGCAAAGTGTCCTTGGAAATGGGATGGTCAGGACTGAAATTCAGCTTCTGAGAGGAGTCAGGGCTTGCCCTGTGGCTGGGGAAGCTGGAGTGAAAAGGTGAGGAATATTTTGCTTTTATCAGCCTCCCTTGGATTTTTTTGCGTGTATAATTAAGGAGGAGCACAGTCTTTAAGCTCTAGGTTGAGATTTTAATTAATTTGGGGGTTTGTTTTTAAGTATTGGTAAATTCAGCTACAATCTGGTAAAGTTTTTTGTTCTTGGCCATAACAAATGTATTTTTCTTCGGGACATGTTATTTTAAAAATGTTCAATGTTTAACAATGTTAAATTGTTAAATGCTCAATGTTTAACAATGTAGAACTGAATGTTCTCCGATACCATTCCCTCATGGCTGCATTCCCACCCTCTGATGGTGTGGTGTCTGTATTTAGGAGCTAGTTCAGGATATTTCACACCCTTTTCAGATTTAACACTTGGTCCATGGTTAGAGGTTTAAATCTGGATTCTGCACCATGAAAAGCTGGGCAGTGGGATTTGTGACCTTGGCAAACTCCACACAAGGAAGGGATCTGTGATAAAATATATCTCTAAGGGTCAAGAGCCCGAGGGGAGAGTGGGCACCATTAAACCATTGGAAGGAAAGGAGCAAATCCAGGCCCTGCAATTCTGCGTGGGGACTGCCTTGCATTTGGGAGCTGCAGTTACTCAAGGATGTTGAATTCTGGAGTTCAAACTCCCAAAGGAAATTTGTACTTAGGAAAATGGCAGGAAAACTGGTGGAGCTGTTTGCCAGGGAAAAGAGTTGCTGTAGTTGTTGGTCAAAAATCCCAAAATCCAGTCAGGTCACTGGAGTGACTGTCATCAGTCCAATGATGATATCATCATCATCATCATCATCATCATCATCATCATCATCATCATCATCATCCTTTCTGACCAGCTCATCCAAAGTCCAGGCAGGCCAAGGGGCTCATTGTCAGTGACTTCACCAGGATTTGTATCAAGCCCATGGTGGAAATGTAACTTTTATTGAACAAAATTCTGGAACAAAATACAAATGCATTTTTTTTCCTTTTGCAAGGAATTTGGGTTGATTGAGAGCTGGTAAAAGCTGTATTTCTGTATTTTATCCCTGTCCCATTTGTAGTCCATGGCTGTGATTTAGGAAGAGGGACTTAGCCATTTCCCATATAACATTTTCTTTGGTTTTGTCTGTGAGGGCCAGGAGTTGGACTCGATGATCCTTGAGGATCCCTTCCAACTCAGCTTTTTCTGGGATTTATTATGGCTAAAATGATGAGTCTCAATCTCCACATTTTCCCTCCTTCTCTCAGGCTAAATGACACCATTTGTTTGGCTCTGTACTGACTCTGGTGGGGGCATTGCTCAGATTGTGACTGATTTAATGAACATCACATCATTAGACTCAAACCCTCCTGGGGAAGCCCTGCAAGCTACGGGTGGAACTCCTAGAAAGAAAAGTGGTGAGTGCTTAATCCCATTATACTGGATAAGCTTCTCTAGGGTGGGTGTGTTCAGAGTCAGAGCTCCCTTAATTATAATTTTTTGGCAGATTTCTGGCCTGGATCATGGATCTAGACTGGCATGACCTGTCTGAGGCATTCAAAACTCTACTGAGGTGCTTGCCAAAGCAGGATTGCTGTGCTGTTAAGGTGTTTCATGCACTGTGCAAGCTCTGGGGATGCAGCCTATTTAAATATCCACAGGTTAGGCAGTGCTTTGCATTCCTGCTTCCTGGAGCATGAAAGGGAATCTCACCTGCTACTCACGTGCAAATAAACACAATCATCACTCCTATCATCTTGGATTTTCTGCTTTGCTTACCCAGCCCTCAGCTCTGAGGCATGCTCAGACCCTGATGGCTCCTGTAACACACGTGAGAAGTGGATTCATTTGTAATTTTGCTGTTTAAACTGCTCTCACGGTGCTGCATCACTGTTTGTTTTATTTTTTTTTTTTTTTTAAGGAATGAGTTGTTGTGGCTGCTGTTACACACATAACTCCAAAAAGCTTTGTGGTAATAATACAGATAAGCCAGCACTGCTTGTAGGGAAAACCCCAACGTTTATAATAGCTGGAGAACATTGCTATTTGTATTTCAAATTTCCCCTGTACACGGTGGCTGGGATTGATTTCACACCAGCCTTGGTGCTTGGGCTGAGCTATCTTTGCTCTTGCAGGGAGGAGAGGCATTCGAATGAGGCAGATCCCGTTGTTCTCCTGCAGTGCATTTGTCACATTTGCTCCTGTCTGAAATAAAAAGGAAGCAGAATGGGAAGGAAATTTCTCCATCTTTCTTTGAGCTCTGGGTGGAATCCCTGCAAGCAGCAGCGGCGGCTCTTGGGGTGACGGTGGCTCCCGGCTGGGTGACAGGGTGGGGATGGCTCAGGGGACAGCTGGGGTGGGATTTGGGGCTCTTCCCCGTGGCCCCTGCCAAAATGGACCCCTGGAATGGGAGGGAGCTGAGGGAAGGGGCTGCTGCTGGGAGGAGGAACCACAGGATGGTGTAAGTTGGAAAAGACCCATAAGATCATTGAGTCCAACCATTCCTCAAAGCCACCACTAACCCACATCCCCAAGTGCCACATCCACACAGCTTTAAATCCCCCCAGGGATGGAGACTCCCCCACTGCCCTGGCAGCTGTGCCAGAGCTGGGCAGCCCCTTCAGCAAAGACATTTTCTGAACTATAAAAACCTTCCCTGGTGCAGCTTGAAGCCATTTCCTCTTGTCCTGCTGCTCGTTCCTTGGGAGAAAAGACCAACCTCACCTGGCTCCAGTCTCCCTTCAGGGATTGCAGAGAGCAAGAATCCCCAGATCACTGAGGGTGGAAAAGCCCTCCAGGATCATGGAGTCCAACCTGTAACCCATCCCCACCTTGTCCCCATCCCAGAGCTCTGACTGCCACATCCAGTCCTTCCTTGGACGCCTCCAGGCATGGGCACTCCAGACCTCCCTGGACAGTCTGTTCCAATGTTTATTCACCCTTTCCATGGAGAAATTCCTGCTGATGTCCAGCTGAGCTCCCCTGGCCCAGCCCGAGGCCGTTCCCTCTCCTCCTGTCCCTGTTCCCTGGGATAAGATCCCAAATCCCCCTGGCTGTCCCCTCCTGTCAGAAGTTGTGCAGAGCCACAGGACCCTCCCTGGTCCCCCTTTTCTCCAGGCTGAGCCCCTTCCCAGCTCCCCCATCAGACAAAAGGAACATCAGCCATATCCTGGGCCTGGTGTCTACTCTCAGCCTGGCTACTGCGCTGGGACACCTCTGGAGCATCTCCACACCTGGCAGGAGAGAGGGGACTCCCCCAGGAGAAAAAGGGGATGAGCAGCTGGCTCTCTCTGGGCAGTGAGAATGCCCCAAAACTCCCAACAAAATCCAAATAGTCCAGTTGCAGCTGCAGCTCCTGGTGCAGAATGGCAATGGAAAAAGGAGCAAACATGTCTGAGTCAGGAGAAGCCCATCATGACCCAGAGATGATTAAAAATACAGAATGAAAACTTACCTGGAGGGGCTTGTGAGTGCATGAAGGGGCTTTGTGACAAATGATTTTATAATGGCTGGGGAAGGAATTATTTATTAGTTCATCGAACATAAAGGAATAGTTAATGAGAGCATTCATTATAATCTTTGTTGTGGCACATAATTAGCAAGCTCTGCTTCTGTCTCAGTGCTGGGTGAGTAAAATGTGTGATTTATAATAATATTACAAGCCACGATATTTCCCCCCAAAATTAATGAATCCTAGCAGAGAGAAACAGGGAATGCATTTACCAAGATTTGAGTCTGGCTCTAAAATAGCAAATTGTGAACCAGCAGCAGTTGTCTTGCCAGCCTTGTGCTTTTTGTCAAAATTTGGGACGTTTCAGGCTCGTGGAAGTCACATTTCTAGCAATGATCATCATTGCTGAAGAGTTTGGGTTCTTCATGACATACAAAACATTTCTGTTCAGCTTCCTTACCCAGATTCCACTTTTAGTCCATTCTTCATTTCTAGAGATGAAGAGGACAGGGAAGTTTCTGATTTTATGAGGCATTAGGTGTCCAACCCCAAAATTCTGGGCCTTACAAAGAAACTTCTCACTGAGCAGCAAATTGAACCTGACCTTTAAATTTGGGCCTTCATCATCCTCATAAAATGTAACAATTCCTCTGTGGTTTTTTCAAGCCCTTTGAGTGTTGACCACTAAAAATTCCCAAATCCTCACTCACTAACATTAATTTAAGGTTATTAACTGCTCATAGAATTTCACCTCCATCAGAGTCCACAGCACAGAATTCATGCTAAATAAACATTTTATGGGCTTCTAATTTTGTAAGTGCAATAATAGAACTGCCCAGGATCTTATCAGTGTCATTGAATAATATTCACATTTGTCTTTCTTTATTTCTTTATCTCTTTATTCCTCTAAATTCTGCCAAGGTGGCTATTTTTACTTCTTTTAACAGAGCCTGAAATACAGAATTCTGAATTGATATCACATACCTGGATAAATAATATGGAATTTGTTTGGGTTGGGTTGTTTTGTTGGTTTTTGGGTTTTTTTTGGTTTTGGTTTTTTGGGGTTTTTTTTTGATGCATTATATTCCCTTTTGAAAACACAGCAAAACAAATGGCCTCAAGTTGGGCTGGGGAGGTTCAAATTGGATTTTAGGGAAAATCTCGTCCCTGGAGGAGTGGTTAAGCACTGGAAGAGGCTGCCTGGAGCAGTGCTGGAATCACCATCCCTGGAAGTGTTCAGAAAATGCATTGTAGCTGTCTGGGATATGATTTAGTGGGAATGGGGATATTCAGTCAAAGGCTGGATTTGATGATCTTGGAGGTCTCTTCCAGCCTTAATGATAATTAAAGGCTGGAGAGCTTCCCTGGGCTTGTGTCAGTTGATCAGGCTTTGCAAAGATTCTGGCTGGCTTGAAATGTCTCCAAGTATTTAGGAGCACAAATAGAGCATCAATAAATAATGTGGATTATTAGAAAGCCTAGCCCATCCTAATGTGCTTCCCAGCATTAGGAAAAATGCTGCAAGGTGATTAGGAATTCACAAAGAGGATCCACAATTAATGTCATCTGCTAACAACTCACTCATGATTAGGTTTGAGATCCACTGCTGCTCGTGGTGCTTAGCTGGGCTTTCACTTTTTATCTTTTTTTTTTTTTAATCTGCAAATAATAATTGAGATAAATATTTTAAAATGTAACTAGGCCAATATTTACTTTTGTGTTTCAAATGTAGGACTCGGGATAGTCAGCAATGTTTTCTGACAGTTCCTATCCCACTGCAAAGGCTTTTGGTGTTTTCTATTCTAGCATCTTCATCTTCCCAGTGGGGTTTTCTTTGGATTCACTGTTGTTTGTACAAGGGTGTCCTCCTGGTCCAGGTGTGGGGCTCAGTTAAACCAAACGAGCTCAGAGACCTTTTGCTTGAAGAGAAATTTCTTTTACTGGGACATGGAGACAGCAAAATCTTTCCTTTCTCCAAAAATACCAAGGAAATTTAGCTTTGGGGACAGAACAAAGCTTAAAAAACCCAAAATAAAGGAGAGATCCTGATGATTGCATTGGGATCCTACTAAATTTTGTCCTACTAAATTCTGCATCCAGTCCCCCTACTGCTGGGGTTTATTCCTGGTATTAGGTCCTGTGTGCGTGAATTAATTTGCTTCATTTTGAAAACTGATTGGGTTTTGATCATTGGTTATGTTTACTGTCAGTATTACAAGACCAAAAAAAGATTAATAGCAAGGTAAATCATCTTATTTACTGGGAATTAGGGTTCTCAAACTGAAGTACTTAAATATTATACATTTAAATATACATATTCTAAAAAAAAAAAAACAATCTATGTTTTGGTTTTTTTAAATGAAAGCCTTAGGTCCAGCTTGTACCTGAAGCAAAAATTCTCCCAGATTTCAGCACACTTGAAGGAGAACTCCAGTGGATTTAGGAAGATATTAACTCAGTGCTGAGATGGATGGGATTAAGAGGTCAAACTGGAAAGAAACAGAGCAGAGTAGAGGCTGAACCTGACACAGCAATACGTTGTTCTCATAGATTTTTAAGCAAGAAAATGCCATTATAAACATCTTTCCTGACCTCCTGTGTATTGCCAGGCAGGAAATTTAATCCCTGATTCCTGCATTAGGGGAAACCTCTGCTCTGTTTCATAAAATGCTTGTCTTGTTTGTTTTGCTGGGTGATATTTTACCTTCTCAGGGTGGAGAAAATCAGCCATTAGAAAGCCAATTTCTGCTCCCTTTGCTGGGGATTTCTTTGAAGCATTTTGATATCTGTTGTCTAAATAAAAGCTTCACAGAACCCCGCTGAAAACAGTGCAGTCATCGCTCAATTCTTGGTTATCTTTTCCCCCTCTTTTCAGATTACAAAAATCTCTTTGTTTGTTCAAAAGCCTGAGCCCACCTAAGCCTGGTTTGGCCATAAATCCAAGATGAAAATCCTCACTCTAGTCCCAAGTGGGACATTTAGTCCCACATAATCAAGGTGAGATGATATTTTTCTGTTGGAAACCCACCTCCAGCTCAGGAAACTGGAGAGGTGAGGTTGGAATTCTGGCCAAAAGGTAAATCAGAGAGTAAAATAAGCTGGGAAAACTGCTGAGAAAGGTGTTTTGTAGGGACTGTTACATCTCCCACTCATTACAAACCCAGAATTGTGCTCCCCACATTGAGAAAATCTGGGTTTTTTATATCCTGGCATACCTTCAGAGACTGGATTGGTCTGCCCTCACTTTATTATGACAAGAAGTGAAATCTCAGGGGAATTTAGGCACTTAGGCTGTTCTAGTCAATCACTGTAAATATATTTATATGTAAAGAAGTCTGAATTTCCTACCAAAAATTAAATAGGACTGTGCACAGTGTGTTCAGGTGTCTGAATAGAAGGTGCAGAAATACTAAATTTCACTAAATCAGAATGCATTGCCCTGCAAACACCCCTGAAAAGGAAAATTTAAGAGTTTAGGGATTTTGCAGGCTGTTTAGATGAGTTTCTCCACAATCTGATTTGTGCTGCCCAAATTAATGGAATCACCACATTCTGTGGTGCTTCTGCCATCACTGCTTTATCTTAATTATAACTAATTTGCAAAAGGTATTGGAGTGGAAAAATAAACAAAGCAATAAGAAAAATCTCAGCTAAATGCAGTGCCAGAAAGATATGATTATATTATTGATTTCACAATCAAACATTAACTAATTTGGGTTTTTAAATCAGCTTTTCAGCCAAAGCATTGCTCTGAGAGTATTGAGTAATCCTAATGTTTATTTTTCCATTTTTTATTAGATTCTCCTCTGGAGGGAATTTTTTGCATTATGAAGGTGGATAAAAATAACCTGAAATTATGTTTTAAGATTTTGAAAGTACATTTGTATGAGTTTTAATTGTTCTGAAACAGTGGAACCGGAAAGGGAAAGACCAACTTGGCCCAGAGGAGCCATGGGGTTGGTATCAGAGTCAAATTTCTGCATGAAACACTTGAAAAATGCAAACTCTGGGAAAAAAACCCATCCTAAACAAAATAAGGAAGAGATCCATTTGCAGAATACATTAATTTCAGCTTAAAATCCAGCAAGTGGGAGTAAAATCCTGATATAAGGGGTACCTGAGGCCATTGGACGGCTCAGGGACCCAAAGGCAATCTGTGTTCTGGTTTGGCTCGACTGGAATTTTCAATCAAGCTGGAAGTTCCTCTCTCTCCTGGTGCTGCCTTTGTCCTTGGTTGGTTTGGGTTTTATTTCTGTGCAGGAGGTGAACAGGAGACGCCAGAGGGGAAGGAGGGAGGACAGCTCTTCTCCAGGCCCTCTGGACACAGACACCTGGGGATTCTGAAGGTGAAGGATGTGCCCATGTGTCTTTTAACATATTTATTGTTAAAATCTCTGTGTTTTTATGAGTTTCATGGGACAGAGGTGTCTTTATGGTGCTCTAACATGACCCAAGCTCTTGGCATTGTCAGAGGTGTTCACTGATTGTGCTGCTGCACCTCTGTCCTTTCAGGTCTCAGCTGAGAGCATTTCTGATGTGCTATAAATCACCTATACATGTATTTTCAGACGTTTTTCTATCCTTCATTCATATCCTTCATTTTTCAGACAGTTTTCTAACCTTTTTGCAGACCATAAACAAGAGAGAAGCTGGCCTGCCCAAATGGAAGTTCTCCTTGACTTTGCAGGATGGAGATCCATAACCTTTCCTGAGGGATTTGTGACAATCCATGATGCTGGCAGGCCATCAGGGTGAGAAAATGCACCTGATTTAATAATCTGGAGGTGATTCAATCTGCATTCAACAGGTTGGAGACTCTTGTTTTCATTTTGTGCCTCAGTTTGTTCTCCTGACCAGGGCGTCTGGTTTGGGCCTTGGTGGATCCAATTCCTTGGGGCTGAGCAGGACATGAACAACCAAAACCCTTTTTGGTGCTTTGTGCTGGGTGTGAGCACCCATAAAGTGATGATAAACCAGAACTGCAGGTGAATTTATCAGCAGGCAGCTGCAAATCTGGGGAATCTCCTCCCCAGAAAGGTTGGGAGGCCCCAGTGTCTCGGGGAGGTTTCAGCCTGGCTGGCACAGTGAGACACTGAAGGGAGGATGAGCTCTGGGTGATTTATCTCTGCCTTCTGCTTCCAGGTGAGTTCATAAAGGTTCATTGCAGTTAATCTGCATCCTCTGGGCATGAAGGTGAATAAATCTGCATACAACTGGTTGGAAGCTCTTGTTTTCATTTTGTGCCTCAGTTTGTTCTCCTGACCAGAGCGTCTGGTTTGGGCCTTGGTGGATCCAATTCCTTGGGGCTGAGCAGAACACGAAGAATCAAAACCCTTTTTGGTGCTTTGAGCTGGGTGTGAGCACCTGTAAAGTGATGATAAACCAGAACTGCAGGTGAATTTATCAGCAGGCACCTGCAAATCTGGGGAATCTCATCCCCAGAAAGGTTGGGAGGCCCCAGTGTCTCAGCCTGGCTGGCACAGTGAGACACTGAAGGGAGGATGAGCTCTGGGTGATTTATCTCTGCCTTCTGCTTCCAGGTGAGTTCATAAAGGCTCATTGCAGTTAATCTGCATCCTCTGGGCACTGTCTGT
Organism: Agelaius phoeniceus; assembly: GCF_051311805.1. Classification (NCBI taxonomy): domain Eukaryota; kingdom Metazoa; phylum Chordata; class Aves; order Passeriformes; family Icteridae; genus Agelaius; species Agelaius phoeniceus. The sequence continues at coordinate 24,937,067 of NC_135274.1, read as the reverse complement.
GTGTCTCTGTGGCTGGGATGAGGCTGCAGTCATGCCTTGGCGAGGGGAGAGGAGCTTAAAGCTTCTGATGTCCATGAATTAAATGAATCAATCTCTTCCAACACACTTTAAATTGATCTTTGATTGGACCACATGGCCCTTGGATAAGGCACCCTGGTATTAGTCAATTTGACTTGGAAAGATGATGATACAAATTCAAATGGAAAGATGATCTATATTGAGCAGCTGTGGTTCTGCAGAGTGATTTTTTTTCCTTTTTTTTCTTTTTTTATTAGTATGCTGCTCTGTTTGTGAAGTCCTCTTTGTGAATACTGATGTCTGAGCCCAGGGCTGTGTCCAGAATTGCAAACTTGGGCATTTGCATTAACGATCTGTGGCCTGTATTATTGCTTTAATCCTGCCTTCAAATTGCTCAGAATCTATAACACAAAATGCTCCTATATCCTCTGCTTAAAAGAACCTATTTATGTCTAACACAGTTACTCAGAGCTGCCTGCTGGTTTGAAGGGTCTGTCTTCAAGTAGTTTGAAATTCATATTGAAATTCGTGTGAAGGTCTTGAGAATGTACAATTGAGATTAAAGTCCTGAATTCCCAAGGGAAGGGGTTCTGTTCAGGCACCTGGACTGCAAGGGAGGCTCCTTGGGTGGAGTTTGCTGTGCCCAGGGGAGAGTGGGCAAGTGGAGTAAATATTTTCCTTCATTTCATCAGGATTTGTGTGACCTTTGCACAAGTGACAATGCAAAACTGAGGTGAGGAATGATTTCCAGCTGATTTATTTTTAATTAACCATAAAGCAAATGCCAGTAATTTTTATGGGTGTGGGAAAGGTGAAACCTTGCTGACCTATCTCAGATGTTCTTTAAACGAGGCTTATCCCCACAAAGAAGTGTTTATTTGAAAATCCAATAATTACCTGATTTATTAACCAGATAAACCAATGCCTCTTCAATGTCAAGCCCCTTCTGCTTTCAGCCTCTCTCTCACACGCAATCCACAACCAAACCTGATTTCTAACCCCAGCTGATTTCAGCCCATAATTAAAATTTCATGGCTAAATTATAAATAGCCCTTTCCCCTTATCCCCTGCCAAAGAAGATTTGTAATGGGACAACTGACAAGGCAGGACACTTGTGAATTTAGATGTGGAGGCTCCATTGTGTCAGCTCCATAATGCCATTGCCTTGTCAGCTGCATCAATAACAGAGGGCCAAGATCAATCTGTAATGAAGGGAGATGAGGTCATTGATCCAACTCCAGGGCTGGGATTCTTCCCCAAGAACTGGAAGCTGGAATTTCTGTGGTCGTGCTGGATGACCCTAGTTTGGAATAGCCAGCAGTAAATCAAATTAAACCTCCAGAGCAACGTGTTGCTCCTAAAGATTTCAATAAAAGCAGGTCATATTTCAGGTTTTGGAATGTGGTTTGTATCTGCAAAGCACAGGACACAACATTTTGTCTCTGTTTTGTTGATTCTAAGCTTTGTGTTGTGTTTTTTCAGGTGAGTTTAGCTGGAGAGCTGTGGGTGAAAGGGGGAGGAGTGAGAGCCTCAGGTGGCTGCAGCCAGGAGGGTTAACTGCACAAAAAAGCTGCTTGGGCTCTGCTCTGTGGGGGACCTGCAGGCCATGGAGGAGATCATCCACGTGGAGCAGCCCAAAGGAATCCTCTGAAGCCAAAAATGACTCCTGAACACGCCCCTGATGCTTCCTGCTGCTTTTCCCATCTGAGGCATGACTCCACTGTTCCACATGCTGCAGAGTGTGCCAAAATCTGGATGCCTGCTCTGGGCAGATCCTTGTGAAGGGATCACAGGTTTAACAAGGTTAGAAGGATCACTGTTCCCCTGCAGGACCTTTCCCACCAGCCCCTCTTACACAGGGTTTCATGCTCCGTTTGCCTTTGGAAACGTGGCTTTGAGTTCCCATCCCAGCAGGGTCACTCCACCCTGCTCTAAAGTGCTCCAAAACATTACAAGCAGGTTGTTTGCCAGGTAATATCTTGGAATTTGGTGTGTGGGAGAGGGGCTGAGCTGCTGGAATGCAGTAAACCACTGACAAGTACAACAGGGTTCTGTCTGTGCCAGCTGAGGGCTGAACTTGTTTGCTATAAAAATTACCCAGAGCCATGGTTACAGCCTTTGCAGCAACAAAGAAGTGTCAGAAATTGGGATCTCTGCTTCTAATCCTTCTTTAAAATTGGTGGTCTGGAGGTGGACAAGAGGTTAATGATTGAAAATTAATAATTATGCAGTGATAGAGGGGGAAAGTGAGGATATGCTTGTCACCTGTGTCCCTGCAGACACTGTCACAAGCTTTTGAGGCAACATCCATCCTCCAGAACCCCCCCTTGCTGATTGTGTGGTTCCAGCTGTCTGTCATCAGTCAGGACTGGGTACAGACAGCACTGACAGCCAGCCAGGGGGACACAAAGGAGCTTGGAAGAGCTCTGCTGTCAGGAATGGCAGTTCTGCTCCTCACCTGAGCAGGGCTGGCAGCTCCAGGGCTGGGCACAGCTGAGAGCTGGGGTGAAGCTGCTGATCCCCCCAGGATCTAGGAGAGCATCAGCAGGGCCAGGGGATTAGGGAATAAACCCCTCCAGCCACACAGGTTCCCTCCAGGGCAGGAGGAAAGTGGATTGTGGAGGGTTTTTCTTGATTTCTTTCTGCACTGTGATTCTAAAATTTCCCCCTTTCAAGCGTGTCTTGGCTTGGGGCTGATGATGAGGAAAGAATGAGACTCACAGAACTTTGCATCCTTGTTGAGGATGTACTGGAAGTTGAGCCTGGGTGGTACTCATTGGAGTAGTTTTTTAATTGACATGTTGCTTTTAATTGACAAAGAATTTTGGTTCTTGCTATGGATGTGCCATTCCTGCAGCTTTGTCCCTCACTGTTCAGCTCACTCCTCATAAGAATTTCTTTACTGAGTGACTCAGGTTAAACTACCATTAGCCTATTTAATAGTCTAATTTAATATAACTAATAGTTATTTACTCATATTAAATAACTATTAGTTATTTAGTTAAACAACCTTTAACCTATTTAATAAAATTAATAGTCTAATTTAATATAACTAATATTTATTTACTTATATTAAATAACTAATAGTTATTTAGTTAAACTACCTTTAACCTATTTAATAAAATTAATAGTCTCATTTAAAATAACTAATAGTTATTTAGTTATATTAAATAACTAATAGTTATTTAGTTAAACTACCTTTAACCTATTTAATAAAATTAATAGTCTCATTTAAAATAACTAATAGTTATTTAGTAGCTGTTTAGCACTGCTCAATGCAGAAAACCTGTTTCAACCAACACAGGTTTAAAGTGACAGAAAAAAATAAGAGCTGCTCTAGGGAAAAATCTGATGGCATCTTTAAAAATGAACCTAATACAAAGCATGGGTCATAATTATTATATATATTATATATATATCTATAATAATATATATATTATTATATATATTAATACTTTTAGACTGGAGGTGCTTGAGCATTCTGGTGCAGTGTCAAAGAATTAAAACCTGAATTGAATTAGTAACAAAATAACTAATTAGATAATTCTGATAGTGACTGTGTACCTGGCAGTGTGTTGTCCCACCACTGCCTGGGTTTTAATTGAAAAGAAGCTCTTGGCACTGAAAGACCTTGCAGAGCTGGAAGGGCTGGTAATGAGGAAACAAATTAAATCAGAAGTCAGCTTTTCCCAAATTTAATATCTTTCTCAAGTGAATTGGGATTAGTTTATCCACCCACTTGTTTAACTTGTGATTCTTATTGAAATACAATCATCACAGATTGGTTTGGGTCAAAGGGTTCAAAGCTCATCCCATTCCACATTTTCCTCTATCCCTGCTCCAAGCCCTGTGCAGCCTGGGCTTGGATACTTCCAGGAATCCAGGGGCAGCCACAACTTCTGATAATCTATGATGAGGCTTCATCACTGTCTTGCTAAAGAATTTCTTCATCAATATCCTAAATTAACTAAAAACTACTCTGCGTGCAAGGATGGAGTATTGGTGAAGGTCATCAACCAACTTTGCATTGAATAAGATTTTTCTAAATTTTTCAAACTGAAAAATTACTTTTTGTAAGGAAAAAAAATTAAGATTTGACAACATTTTTAGAGGTGAATCTGGAATTTTCAATGCCTCCTCTAAAATCTTTCTCTCAGCAAACATCCCTCCTCATGTAGATTGCCGCTGGAATTGGAAGCATTAAAAACAACCCAAAAAAGCATCTCAGAAAAGTCCCTTTTTGACCTCACTGGAAGGAGCCCTCCTGCTTGCTGTAACATTCCAAAGCCAACTGATATCAAACCCAGCCCTGGTAAGGGAGGAGAGGAAAACGTGTCCCAGCCCTGGCTCAGAGGGGGAATAAGTGAGGGAGGGAAAGTCATGGCTTGATGAGCTCCAGCTGACTGAGCAACCACTGAGCTGTGCCCAGAGTCCTGATTTTCCCCTCCCTCAGAGGGATTTTCAGATGGATATAACCCCACCATCCTCACTGAAATAATGCCTCACTTATCAAGCTGTGGCTGGGAAGATTTTGTGCTTGGAACAGAACTGCTCCTGCTAAAACGCAAATGGGAAAAGCCACTTTTTGTCAAGAGGAGGGGTAAATATGAATTTTTAATATTCAAATGAACTCATAGATTGATTTTCTTCAGCAAATGAAACATTCCCATCCATTTTTTATAAACTGTCATTTCAGAAAAATCACAAATTGTAAAATATTAGGGTGCACTTCTCATTTAAACGCAATAAATATTTACACTAAATTAAGCAAGACCTTCACAGTCTATTAAAGCAGAAATAATTCTGCTGCCACAGCAATTGTGTGAGGAGTTTCCATTGAGAAATGAGGAAAATCTCCCTGTTTTGGTTCACTTCAAAAAAATATGGATAATTTTCTTCTTTCACAAGTGATTTTGCTGTTGAGACGTTTCTCACAATGGCATGGATGGAGTCACACCTGCCCTGAAGGAGTTTGTGGCAGCAATTCTGTGCAATCCAGGGGTCTACAGGGGATTTATACCCCCAAAAATGCCCTCACAGCTGCACTTTCAGCTCGTGTTTAACACAGAAGGTCATGTAAAGCATGATGTGATAGTTATGTGAGTTTTTAAATCCTAAAAGATGATATGGCAGCATTTTTTCGTTGTTGCTTTAATTAATTTTTCTTAGAATATTATCTAAAAATTCTTACATTTGCTTAAAATTGTAGATTCAATAACATCTAACATTAAAATTATACATTATAATAAATAACAATTAATTTATATATTATAAACAACTAATAACAATTTTAAAACCCTGGTTTTAGTTTTTAGTACATTGCAAAAAAACCAAGAAGGGGAATAAGAATGACTCAAGACTTGTCCTTGACAATAATAAATATTTTTACTGCTTTTATGATTTTAATATTCCTAATGATTTAAAAATCTGTTCTGATGTTATTCTGGAAGAGGCCAGATGGCCAAATAATGTGTAGCATGTAAATTAAATCAGAAGTCTGATCAAAATACTTATCCAAAAACAAATACAGGCTGTGACAATAATTCCACAACCATTTTCAAAAGATAGGAAAAAAGAATCTTGTGCCAAAAAACTCTACTTTGGGTATTCCTTAAAATTGCATTAGTGGTTTTCAGTGAAAGGCACATGGAAATTGATGTTTTGTGTGACAGAGGGAAGTATCTATGTAATACAGAAACATAAATATTATTAATTATTCAATTCTTTAGTAATGAGTATTTTAGTATTGGGTTTATGTTGGGTTGAAGGGACGTGGTCTGTGCTTGGCAGCTCTGTCCTGTGCCAAAAGTGCAGGAAAAGTTCTGTGGATGTGGGGTTTTCCAGACTTTTTGCTTCAGAAGTTGTTCCCAAGTGCTGCCACCAGCAAAGCAGCCCCAGCTCCAGTTAAACCAGTTAGGCCAGTGATGCAAACCAGTTCATAACTGTCCAGGCATTCCCTGGAACTGGAATAAGGATTAAGGATATCCCAAAAAGGAGTAAACCCAAGTGATTGTGGTTTCACATTATTAGGATTTTTTTTGGGTGTCCCATACAGTCCTTTCCTTACAAATTGCCAGCTTTAATTTTATTGTACCAAGGAAGTGTTGCTGAGTCCCAAAAATCTGGGTAAAATGAGGTTTTTCTGGAGCAAGAGGCCTCATCTCATTTTATCTCTTTCATTCTATCCAGCAGATCACTGGAGATTGTTCTTGATTTGCTCTTGCCAGAGATTGTCCCTCTTTATTAATATAATAATACTGAGATTTAATTAGACCACATATTTTATTTTACTTCCCATCCTGTCAGCAACAAAAGGTGCAAGGAGAGCAGATCATAAAATTTGTCAGCTTGGGGGGGGTCACTCCATCAGCTCTGCCCCACAGGGCACGGAGCAAGGTCATGGAAAATGGGCACAGAGGAGGAGGCAATGATGGATACTCTCATATTGGCTTAGATCTGCTCCTCTTTAAATCAAAGTTTTAACACAGGGAGACTAATTCTGGCCTCTTTTGCAAACTGTGGAGAGCAGGATCCTCCTCATGTGGAAATCAGGGGAAGGAGTTTAAGTGGCGCTGAAGTTTGGTGGCAATGGCTGAGGTGACAGCAATGCCTTCTAAAGTTTTGTACCTCTAGGTCAGCACTCCAAATCCAGTCTAGGTCAATTCTGCCACAGAGTCGTTATCATCTCATGAATGTCATCAAATGGCCCTCCAAATGTTAAGTACCCCATTCTGCAGCTGAGACATGAGGAATCTCTCTGTCAATTTTCAGGACGATCAGGGAATCGCTCGTCCTGCGGCTCTTCACCCGTAGCCTCTCCTTTATCACAGCCAATAAAAGCCATCACCTGCCAAGGGTGGTCGATATCCCGTGGCTGACCTGCCATCCTCATTTTCTCTAGGATAGCCTGAATAATTTATTTGGTTTGTGTCCAATATGATTTTTGTCCTGTCATTTTGTCACATTACATCTCCCCTTATCTGCTCCGTGGCGGAGGTGATTTGGTGTAGTAGATATTTATTGTCAAGGGGTAAATAATTAAACTCAAAAAGTGCTTTTCATCTCTCTGTTGTTATTTGCAGAGGTGGCTGGAGGGCAGTGTTGACTTTACCGATGATATTACGTCCCTTTTATATTTCAAGACACAGCTATTAGTCCAGTTCTAATAATGCCAAAACTTCAAAATTGATACAGGAAAGCCTTATCAACAAAACACTCCAAGTTAATTTATAAGAAAACTTTCTTTTATTTGGTGTCATGCTCCCTCAACATCCTTCTGGATCCAAGTGTCCACAGCTCCAGTCTTTGTGAAGAGGGATGGGGAAAGGACTTTCAGTGCTGGCCAGGGTGGGGATTTCTTCCTTTTCTGTTTTGGGTACCTCTCTATTATAATTTACTTTAACTCCTTTTCTCTTTATTATTCATGCTGCATCTCAGTTACATTTGGAAAACTTGCCAACAGCTCCTCCAGCCCAGTGAGATGTGAAGGACAACGTTCTGTGACCTGGTGGCAACCTGAGCCTGTCAGACCTTGGCCATGTGCAGCCTTCACTGAGCAAGGGCAGGTGAGACGTTTGCTGACCAGGGCTGAGGGTTTAAATAACACCAGCCCTGCTGGAACAGTCTCTGCTGAAGCTGGAGTCCTTTGTGAGGGTGACCCTCCTCTGGCCAAGAGGTCACTCCCCATTGCATGGAGAAGAAAAGAAGGACAGACAGTTGGAGAGAACAGTGAGGAGGAAGCCAAGGAACTGTCAAAATGTCTTTAGGACATGAGCAAATTATTACTTCTTAATGTGCTTAAAAGACACAGAACTGAAATGAAAACTAGTAGGTCTCTTTTTTTTCAGATAAAATAGAAAGAATCTGTGAAGTTTTTCTTTCTCTTTACCTCTTTTTTTTTTTTTTTTTTTGACCCAGAGATTCTAAAATACTTTTTAAATAGGATTGTTCTCTCCAGCTTTACTTTTCCAATTTCCTCTTAGTGCTGTTTCTACAAAGGCTCGTGCTGGTGCCACTGGAACTGTCCTAGCCAGCCTGCTTTTCCCCACCCAAGGTGCAAGAAAGGCTGAAAATGGAGAGCCATTAAAATCCAGGTGGAGAGGGGTGTGCCAGCTGCTGGAGAGGAAGGAGTCCGAGGTAAGCAGGTGCTTCCCTCATCATTTAGAACAAACAAGGTCTTAAAGTTGAGGGCAGGACCCCTGTGCAAAGGGATGCTCAGGGAATAATTTCTGAGGCCAATTGTCCATGTGAAATAAGGTTTAAACCTGTGCACATCTCGGGCTCTGGGTGGCAGCTCCCATCCAAGTGCAGAGGTGCTCCTGTAGTGTGATGGTGCTCACAGGGGTCCCAGGATGAGGGAAGAGATGAGGATCTTGACTCTGTCTCAGAAGGCTGATTTATTATTTTATGATATATATTATATTAAAAGAAAATGATATATTAAAACTATACTAAAAGAATAGAAGAAAAAGATTTCATCAGAAGGCTTACAAAGAAAGAAAAGGAATGGAATGATAATAAAATCTTGTGACTGACCAGAGAGTCCAAGCCAGCTGGACTGTGATTGGCCATTAATTAAAAACAACCACATGAGACCAATCCCAGATGCACCTGTTGCATTCCACAGCAGCAGATAACCATTGGTTACATTTCCTTTCTGAGGCCTCTCAGCTTCTCAGGAGAAAAGATCCTAGCAAAAGGATTTTTCATAAAACGTGTCTGTGACACTGTAGGACCAGCACATCCATGGAATAATGAGTGCTCAACTGCCTTTCCCCTTTTTCCATGTGTGTTTGCTCCAGCCCAAAAGAGGTGAGTGCATGACTGGTATGAACTGCTCTGGCTTCAGGAAAACACACAGGAAGGAAAGGAACCAACCTGGCTCAGCATTAAACCTGGGGAATTACAGATTTCCAGCCTGGCAGTGCCGAGGAAGGCACAGCAGGTAAAGAGGAGGGAGCAAGATTTGCCTGGACACATCCCCACCCAAGTTTCCCTTTGGCAAAAGGGAATTAAAGCAACAGTTATAATTCAAAGATATTTTGGTTTCTGAAAATCACAGGTTTCTGCTTCCAGGTTGTGTAAAACTGTTAAAAATCAGTTTGTCCTGCAGAACAGGTGGGCTCCTTTCTATTCATTGTGATAACAGGAGGGAATCTGATGTCCCCATTACCTCAGTTTCCCTCTCAAGGACCCAGTGTCAGACCAGCTCTGCTAACTGTGAAATGTGATTAGAAGCTCTGCTAGGTCAGAGAGATCTTCCCCTCAAGTGTGAAAATATCTTCTTATGTAATAGACCATCAGAGTCACCAACTTTTGCAAACCATCTTCCTAAAGAAAAATAAATAAATTTGAAAATTTTTAGGCAAATCTTGTGGAAAACTGCATCTTGTGGTCCACATACAAAGATCTCAGAGTCTCTTGTGAATCTTTTCTATTTCATGTATTTTTGAGGCGCGACTTCTTTTGGTTTATTGTGTTTTTACTGGTGCAGTGCCTTCTAAAAGGTTTTATGCACATAAAAGAATGGAAATACAGGCAGCAGCTGAAGCAGTTTCCAAGGAAAAGCAAGAGGAGAATGATTTACTGAGAGCTGTAATGAGGAATAGACTCTCAGTTTCATAAATTCAGAGTAAGTCCTGGTGCATCCCACTTAACTGATGTCCTCTCCTGAAGTGCCATGCGGCTCCGAGTCCATCCACCGGGGAAAACACATGGATTGCTCTGGGTTATTTAATAATGCAGGCAGTGAGGAGGGGAAAATCACTGCGGGCAGAGAACTGCTTACAGCTCAGGCCTGAAATCCCCAAAAATGAATGGCAAAGTCCTGCCCTCCCTGCAATCCAATCGGGAAGATGAGTTGTCCTGCACAGCTCTTCTCATTAGATCCCGAGCAGCACTGGGGAATTATTGATGGAGATATCCATGGATTGCAGGGTGAGAGCCTTGGAGGCAGAACTAGAAGGTTCTTTTAACCCAGGAATTGCTGTTGCCTGCTGGAATCTCCAGGAAAATTGAGTGTCTTTGAGGGTGTTTGATGCTGCACTGCCGATCAGAGGAAATGTGACAGTTTGCCTTGGGAATGCTCTCTGGAATAATTTTTACATCATTGAGAAACATTTTGCCTGAAGATGTGAATTTCAAATTGTGCACTAAGAATCTCGAGATGTTGGTGCTGGGTCTCGGGCAAAAGGGAAGAAAAGGGAGAGCAATCCAGTAATGTAGATAAATAGAAGAAAATGAGATCTACATGAGAGGTTTGATTAAATTTGGAATCGGCTGCTGGACCAGAAAGATAGAACTAAGTAAAAGCATGGAGTTAACTAAGGGAAAAATGAGTTTGGAGCAGGAACAGAACTCAAATTCATCTTTGCCAGCGAGGCAGGAGGCTGGAGTGACCTTGAGAGCTGCTGTGAGCGCCGTGCACGTGCGAGCCCCACGGCAGCACGAGAGAGCCCTGCACAAAGGCAGCTCTGGTTTTTATTCTGGTGCATTTAACACAGAGCTGCCATGCACAATCTGTGACAAGTCTATAACTCAGCCTGCTGGGAAACCAAGGAACTGGCAGGGAAACTCAGGCTCCTGAGGCCAGGGTGGTTTTATATCTGAAGTAGCCTCAGTCTCTTCACGGTGCAGAACTGGATGGGTCATCAGATGTAGGTCAGCAGGTGACAGCCTTGATTTAGGTGTGTTTTTTGCAAGTAGAGGGATTCTTCCTGGCCATCGGGAAGCATTTCTTCATGGAAAAATGTTGTTAAACACGGGAAGGGGCAACCCAGGGAGGTTTGGAGTTCCCACCCCTAGAGGTGTGCAAGGAATGCCTGGACCTGGCACTCAGTGCTCTGGACTGGTGATGAGGCAGGGGTCGGTCACAGGCTGGATTTGATGGTCTGGGAGGGCTTTCCCAACCTCAGTGATGGTGTGAGTCTGTGATGGGACCTAGGGATGAAACCAGTGGTGGCAGTTTTAGGGTCTCTGGATCAATAGATGGGGAAGTTACTGCTATGTCATGCCCAGGGGTTGTCCTACAGCTCTTGTGCTTTCGGTCGTAAACTGAAGAATTCATCCTCCCTCCATGGGAGATGAATTGTCGTAAATTGAATTCTTCAGTTTACGACCGAAAGCACAAGAGCTGTAGGACAACCCCCGGGCATGACATAGCAGTAACTTCCCCATCTATTGATCCAGAGACCCTAAAATTGTCACCACTGGTTTCATCCCTACTGACCTAGGTCCCATCACAGACTCACACCATCACTGAGGTTGGGAAAGCCCTCCCATGGAGGGAGGATGAATTCAACAGCCCAAGGCTGTCCTGGGTCCCACCAGACGGCTGAGCTCCTCTGGAGGGTGTTCCCCCAGCCCAGCTGAGATGAACCCGCTGGGGAAGGATCCTGCTGGGATGTGCAGGACCATAAAATAACCGAGGGTGGAAGGGAGCTCAGGAGGTCCCTGGGCTCAGCTCCTGCCTGGTACTGTGAGCTCTCACTGCTATTGGTGGGGCTGCTCTTGTCACTGTGCCCAGAGGGATCAATAAAACACTGAGGGAGACCAGAATAATGCAGTGACACCTTGAGAAAAATCCCAGATGTGTCACTGTCCCATTTGGGTGTGCTTCCCACCTCTGAGACACTCAGGTATTTTCCATTATTCTGATCCTCTGTAGGCTCGTTTTTCTGCTCCCATGACCTATTTTTTCCTTTCTGTCCAGTCACAGCCACTTCATCTCCTTGTTTTAACATCCTATTCTTTCTGTCTAGACTCTCTTTTTAAAATTTTTTTCCCCTGCTAGTTAACTGTAATTATACAGCTTTTTAATGAGTTTTGATGCATTTAAACGTGCTTTATGTGGCTTACAGCAAACCCCCTGCTGGTCTAATTTTATATAGTGTATTTAATTGAGACCCCTTTTGCAAGTACACTGTTTGTGTGTGGTGAGCACAGTCCCCAACCATAAATTCTGCTTTATTCCCACTCTTCAGATTAGATTTTTATTTGCATTACATGAATGTGTTTTTTTCCCACTAAAATCCTGTCACGTACATTTTAACCACTCCAGCAAATTAATTCTTGCTATATTTAATGCCATACAGAGAAACGCCTTTATGGAGCTTCTAATTGTTCATTTCAAGCATTCCAAAATTAGCTCCCTTTTATTAATTGGGGAGTCACTGCATTGTGGAGAAGACAGAAAGCTCTCTTGCAAACCACATTAACTGGACAGATGTTCTGAAATATGTTAAATATTACCCAGTGACTGGTGATACAGTTCACCAATCATGTCGGTGCCACAGCCACTCTGGGTCTGCTGTGGGGTGAAGGTGCTGGGAGAGAGGCAGTGTCAGAAAGGATGAACTGACACTACAGACAGCACTTTTATGTTTGGTGTAAAGCAGGAAGAAAAGAATAATTTAAAATAACTGGAGAACTGTCATTATCCCCCATAGAGAATTATAGAATGGTTTGGGCCATCTAATTCCAACACCCTGCCATGTGCAGGGACACTTTCCACTATCCCAGGCTGCTCCAAGCCCTGTCCAACCTGGCCTTGGACACTTCCAGGGATCCAGGAGCAGCCACATCTTCTCTGGGCAGGGCCAGGGCCTTCCCACCTTCACAGGGAGGAATTCCTTCCCAAAATCCCATCTAAATCCACCACCCAGCTCAAAGCCATTCCCCCTGGTCCCATCACTGGACAACACTGAATGGAACCTTGCAGCACTCAACAAGGCCATGAGAAAGGAGGGGACTTGGTTTGGGCTTCACTTTTGGTTTGGGCTTCAATCTTGGTTTGGGTTTCTCTCTTGGTTTGGATTTCTCTCTTGGTTTGGGCTTCAATCTTGGTTTGGGTTTCTCTCTTGGTTTGGGCTTCAATCTTGGTTTGGGTTTCTCTCTTGGTTTGGGTTTCTCTTAGTTTAGGTTTCTTTCTTGGTTTAGGTTTCACTGGTGATTTGGGCTTCACTCTTGGTTTGGGTTTCTCTCTTGGTTTGGCTTTCACTCTTGATATGGGCTTTGCTCTTGGTTTGTGCTTTCATTCTTGGTTTGGGGTTCACTCTTGGTTTTCCCTGGAGCTCAAACACTTTGCAAAGAGTCAGGATCATTTCATGAGTGCCAAACAGGAAGTTCAAGCAAAGCATGAGCTGTCAAGGCAAAGTTTTCCTGAATATATTGACTATATGTGGGTAAGAGGCAGATTAAAACTTTCTTTCCAGAGTGGTCCCCAAAAATAACCCACCTACCTCTGGCAACAGTTCATTAACTGGGCCATCTCCATCCCTCTCTTCAAACAGATCTTATCAGCAACACATCTGATGGGATAAGAGTGTCTTGAGATGAACATTTACATACAGAGAGATAAAAGGCCTTACATAACCCTAGGAGCAGAAAATACATCTCCCCCTGACGATTGCCAATGTTCCCTTGCTAAATCCTGCATAATGGGGTTTTCCTGCCATGTCAGCAGCTCCATGACAATAGAGCCAATGGCACAGGTATCTTGAGAGCCAATGTCAATGGCCACAAGGCAAGAAATGCCAAGTTCCCTTCCTTTTTCCAGCTAGATGGATGATGTTTGAGCAAAGAACAAAATCTCTGCATTATGGTTCTTAACTAACCCATTCAAAATAGCCCCAGGAAATATCCAGAGCTCTCTGTTTTATAGCAGGGTGTTCAAGACTATTTAATCTTTTTTCAAATATGTGGCAATAAAATTGAATTTTCTGAAGCCTTCCAAGAACCCAATCAGAGCACATACTGACAAAATCCCATATGTTTAAAATCATGGACACAAAAAGAGCACTCCAACAATCAAATTTCAGTTTTTAGGTGCTGGGTGCCTTTGACAAGCCTGTTCGCTGAGTCAGCACTTTTGATTTTGTCCTCCCTCCTCCAGGTTTTCCATAGGATTTGCATAAACCAACTGAAGGGGGGGGGGAAACAGGAGCAGTGAGGGCATCTTGTTCAGCTTCCATATTTACTTCCTGAAATACCTGTCCCCACTGTGTGCCCTGCAGTGCCCTCACAGGGATGAGTTGGGATTGGATGTGGGGTGGCCTTGGGAAACAGAACTCTGTGTCATGACTGGAATGAAGAGTGCTGCTTCCTGAGGGATGATCCTAATTGATCCTAACTTCATCCCACAGAAGCCTTTTAGGAAATGTGGAGCTCAAATGTGGTCATTTGGTGATGGTCAGACCTTACAGTGGGCAGGGGTGACCTTTTGGGCTTTGTGCTTCTCCCAAGTCAAGAACTTTCCATCCACTCAAGTCAAACTCACTCAGGATGGAAAAATCTCTCTGGGGTTTGTCCATAAAAAACTGAGCAACGAATTCATTCAATCACACCATGGAAAATAAGAAGTTTCTGGTGTTATGAGAACACTTTGATTAGCTGTACAATCAGCCAAGAAAAAAACCCAACCATAACAGTGACAAAATCTTCTGAGGTTTATTTTTGCTGTGAGCACTTCAATTTTCTGCAAAAGCCACAAGCAAACAAGACTTTTGAACCATTTCAATCTACTCTAAGTCAGAAAGCACAGTCTCTGTTGGCATCTGTATTTTATTATTGTGTCAAAAATTAGGTGAGAAGGAGAAGACCAAATTAACAAAAAGCCCGTGTGCCTTATGTGTTACAGGAATCATTTTTGCCTGGCTCTAAACAGGCAGCTCCAAACCCCAGCAGGATTTCGGTGTTAGCTCACAGAAGAGTCAATGTTTGCTCAGTTCTCTCTTCAAACACTTCCAGCATTTTGACCACTCATTTGAAATCCTCCAGCTCCTTTGAAGGGTTTTGCTTTCCCCTGGTGCTGAAACAAACATTGGACGTCTTTGTGACTCTTTTCAGCTGCTTTTCCTGCAGTGCCATCCCAGCTCTGTGGATTCCTAACGGGGAAAAAGGATTCAGGACCAGCTTGCACATTGGGTTGTGATGCACTCAGTATTTGCAGCAGCTGGGGAATGTTCACTGAGCCCATGGAAAGTCCACAGAATCTCCTCTGTTTATGGTTAAAGATCCTCCAGGCCAGAAAGTGCTCTCCAAAAGCTCTGCTGTTTGTGTGGGACAGAAGTCCAAACCCCACAGGAGATGCTCAGAGGAGAGGAAGGACATTGTGATCATGTCATAACGCAGCAGCAGCAGGAAATTTTTAGGAGTCCAAAAGACTTGAAAAAGGTCAGCAAGACTAGAAATATCCTTGTACAGTATTTTCATTCCATGCTTTAAAGCAGAATTGGAGTGTTAGGTTTTCCACATTGGAGCAGAGTCCTTTATCAGAAGTGGGAATGTTTTGATCAGGTTTGTACCTAATTTTGATCAGTGTTTCCCATTCCTGCTGCCCAAAGTATTTTGCTTGTGTGCACTGACATCAATTTTTGGTGCCTCTGACACCACCAGCTTCAAAAGCACAGTGTGAGTTTTAATCCAGCGGGATAAAATTGATAACTTTTATAATGACATAATTATTACTGGGAGTATTAAAGAATTACTGCATTTCTTTAAAGCAATGTTATTTTTAGACTTGACTCTACAGTGACACATTGGATGACAGTATCCTTGATATTATTTTAAAATTCAATTTAATATGTAACCCATTATGTGTGAGCTCCCATTCCTGGCAGGTTACCTGCCATACTTTCCTTACTCAAATCCCACTGTAACTTCCAAATTAGTGACTTGACCTTCTCCACATTTGAAATTAAAATCAGAATTTAAATTACTGAAAGTTTTGGGGGGTTCTGGGGGGAGTTTGCCCATTATACAGCTTTTTTTATCTTCTCCATGGACATTAAATATGCTGTTGGGAAGGTGAGAAGTCCTGTGCACCCACCAGGAGGTGAGTTCTCCAAAATTGCTCTGTTACCCCCAGGGCTCTTGGCTTACTCACAACATAACTCACTGCTCCTGTGAGTAAGAGCCTGCCTCTCAGGCTGGCACTAATCTGCAATCAAGAAAATCCCTCTGGGCTGGTTCACCTGAGGAAAAGGGGCCTGAGCATCACCAAAAGTTTAGGAGGGAGTGACCCAGGAAGGCATAAAAAGGGCTCCTCTTAGCCTGGAGTTTCTATTTTTAAGTGGACAACTGTGTTAAGCTTTAGACTTTTTTTTTTTTACTTTTTTTTTTTTTCCTCAGTGGCTGAGTACTTGAGGTTCCTTTCCAGCCCTTTCAGAGCTGTAGAGAAAAGGGAAATAAATCCAGTGGAAACAAAGCAAACAAGAATATACATCCAAGATATCTCCTCTCCATGTTTTTCAGCTGAAACCCTGCACTAGGTAAGGTTGTTTGCTAATCATGTCCTAAAACATGTTTGAAAGCTTTTATTTATAATTGGATTTGTTCTAATGTTGCAAAGTAGCCAGATATAAAATAAGATGTGTATTAAATCTGTAAAACCTCACGTCATTGGCTGTGAAAGCCGGATGTGTTCAGCAGTGCTTGTGGGGAGTGCAGCTGGAAATTCCTGCCAGAAGTTCCAGAATCAGAGTGTGATTCCTACGTGGAGCAGTGGATGCTCAGGAAGAGCAGAGCTGGAAAATACTCTCAGGTTCCTGGGACTTTTCTCCAATTTCAGCTCAGCACAAGAGACCCTGAGATTTTCCCTGGGGCTCCCTGTGAGATTGTTAGGAATGGTGTTCATGGAAGCACCAAGGAGATGCTGTAGATGTTCCTCCAGCCATTTCAGGGATTTCAGGGAAAAAAAATCCAGGAAAAGAACCAAGCTGAAAAATCAGAATAATATTTATGAAGGGCCTGCCTTTAACAAGCTCAGGGGAAAAATCAGCTGTGTTCTAAACTGAAAAATGACTCCACATCTTCTGTTAGCTGGAGTAATGAGGGTGGAGAGAGATTTGGATGTCGCTGCCTAAATCCCAAGGTAATTTATCCAGTGGTTAACAATGTTCAGAGGAAAATACCTCTGCAAAGGATGTAAATCAAAGCAGAGCTAAGAGGGAAAAGCTGCCTATCTTCTACAACGAGTTGCTGAATGGGAGTTACAGATGTTTTAGCATAAGTATGAAATTATTGGAATAAGGGAGACATGGCTGAGTGAGAAAAGTGATTGGGGATTTAGAACATCAGGAGTTTCTGGGAAGGATGTACTAAATGAAATTGGAGGTGTTATTGGCAAGGGATTATGGAGGCTTGCAGAGAAATGATGGATATATTTAGGTGACATGGAAAAGAGTTTTGCTTTGAAATTAAGAGCAGTGCAAGTGGAGATGTGGCTTTGGTATTTTGTCTCCAAGGGAAAAAAGTCAGGTCATTATTTTAAAAATATAATAAGAAAACAGGTTAGTGCATCAATTACTGCAAAAGTTCATCAACATTGATAGTGCATCAATTACTGCTTGATGATGTATATGTTGATAAAGGAATGATTGGAATAATTGGATAAATAATTGGAGCATGGATTTGCCCCTGGAATATTCTGTTCACTGGGAAGAGCTGTGGGGTTGAACACTGCAAGTGAAACTGGGAATACACTCCTCCAATTGGTAGATGCAAACTCAGTATTATCCTGAACTCCTTGCTTTTGGAAATGTCAGCACTTGGTACTAAAATCCCCAACCCCAAACCTGCAGCAAGGCACTGCCTGCAAATTTCCCATCCCAGATTCCCAGCTGATCCTAAATGAGGCATGTGGTGGTTTGTATGAATTGTGGCTGCTTCCATAGGGAAGTTCACATCTGCCAGATCTGGGGGGAGCAGAGATTAATTAATTATTTATTAATTGCAGATGAGTTCTATTTGGTTTGGCTTGTCTAGGGAAAAAAGTTTCTCACTTCCTTTGCTTCCCATTTTTCTGCAGGTTCCCCTTTCTCTGCTTCAACTCTTTCACCATCTGATTTCCCTGTTTGCCTTTTAAATGGCTCCTCATGGAGCAGGGCATTGATTTCTCCTACATCTTCTGAATTTCACCTCTTTTCCTGCCTTTTCAAGCTCTTTTTTCATCTCTTTTCTGTGCCTGTGTCACTCTGGTGAAACAATTGCCACCAAATTAACACCAGGTACCTCCCTGTCCCTAAACCTGCTCCTGTCAGACTCAAGACTTCCCTTTCCTTTCCTCCTTTTCTGTTTTATCTTGTTCTAAACTGATTCCTATCAAATGATTGCCCAATCCATCTGTCCACCAGGCTCCTTTCTAATCTCAGAGAGATTTGCTACCACTTTAATTTCATGTTGCATCCACTTCATTGTCTTGCTTTGAGAATTGATCTCTCCAAGCACTTTAACTTCTCCTTTTCTTTATTGTTGCTCTCTCTTGTTTATTATTTCCTCCAGCATGCATCAAATTCCCAAATAAAACCCTGACAGTGGCCTTTCAAGAGCTGTAAACATTGATAGTCTGAGTTTTCCTTTCCTTGGGTGTTGATTCATGTGATGGCTCTTATCAAAACTTCCGTGGTTCTTCACCCTAAAATATCTCTGTAGGTGGTGACAGAGGAACAGCTTTAAAAATAGAGATCACAGCCTTGGGAAGAGGTGAAATCACTGAAATTAGGGAATTACTAGGAAAACCTTCTTCCCTGAAAATGTTGTTAAGGCTTGGAACAGGCTATGCAGGGCAGAGGTGGAGCCACCATCCCCAGAGGAATTTTAAAAATATTTGGATGTGGTCCTTGGGGACACAGTTTATGCTGGGACTTCTTGATCTTGAAGGTCTTTTCCAGCCTAAATAATTCCATGAGTCCCTAAGTTTTGAGTTTCAGAATTCTGCACCATCTCTGTTTACTGCCTGAGATAATTGGAGCAATAAATATGAGAAATCTCATAAACTGTGCTCTGAAATACAGAAGATATTTGAGTGTGGTGTGGGACAGGCAGTTTAATCCATGGAATGGGAATAGGAGCAATGAAAAGCTTTCAGAACCTTCTTTTGTGCCATGGCTCAATCAATATTATTGAAAATCAAAAGGCAGAATTACCCAACACAGAAATATCGCTCAAAAAGAAAGATGCTTTTTGTTCAGCTTGAAAAAAAACATTTAATCCAAAAGAAACAGGATTTTGAGGCTGGTTTTTTTTTGGCAAACCAATCCATATTTCTGCATGCAGGTGCTTTCTTTGACAGGTTATAGTTAACAGGAGTTTAAGGGGAAAATGGAGTTGTTCATGTGGCAGGTGCACAGGGAGGTGTTCCCTGCAAGTGACAAAAGTCCTGCAGACAACAAGTGGAGGAAAATCCCAAGTTAATATGGGATGTGGGGCTGTGGTCCAGCTGGAATGGAACCCCAACCATGAGGTTAACTTGAATTTTTTTTATTGATTTTTAACACAAAAATTAGAAATTCAAACCACCATGGAAACAAGGAACTCTCTCCCCATTATGTGATTTTATTGAGGTGATTTAGAGGACAGACTCTGGATCAATACAGCAGCTTTTTGTTGGCACAGCAATTTTTGTTGATTGATAAATTGTCTGATGTTTCCAAATTTAAACTGTGGGTAGTTGAAGGTGTCCCTGACCCTGGCAGGGGGGTGGGTGGCATGAGGTGATCTTTAAGCTCCTTTTAAACCCAAAAAAATTCTAGGAGTCTCTGCCTGTTCTATCTCTGCCAACCTAGGCTAAGTCTTAGTACTGAAATTTTTAAAATCAAAAGTAAAATTACCCAAATTCTGATTGCAGGGCCAAATACCCTCTTGCCTGATGTTTGTTATATATTATTGCCTCCAACCAATAAAAGAATATCATCATTAACTTTATTTAATGGTCGCCACCAACTGCAAACTGATTTAATTATAACCACAAGGCGAGTGCACTAGTTAGACTGATTATTTATCAGCCAGAGGTTGATGGCTTTAATAGGGCAGTAATCTCCTAATGAATGCACTTTAATTGTCTATATGGAGAGGCTGAGGAATTGTTATTTAAAGTGCAGAACAAGCCCTGAATTGCCAAGGCCCAGACAGAACAGGGTGAAACGCTGCTTCCCAAAGAAGTTCCTCTCTGGAGTGAATTAAACTTGAACCAGGGTCAACCACCTGCAGTAAAACCCAGTTTTTATGGCCTCTTTGGCTTTTGAAATGTTATTCTTCCTTTTCCCCCCCAGTTTATGGCGTGTGTATGAGTGTTTCTTGATTTACAATGGAATGTTTTATTAAAAGCGATGCTGGCGGTGTCTCTGCACCTGCAGAATACTGAAACTGGAGGGATTATTCACAGGCACACACTGAAAAGCCAAAAAGTCAGCCCAGCCTCACCTCCTGCTCTCCTTGGGAACAATAACTGCCCGTGGATTTTAGGTAGGCTGCAGTGGAATGTCATGAATTTATTATTTTATAGTGATTTATGCTGGTAAATATTTTATTAAGAGTTTGAATTTATATTTTTCAATAGGCATACCCAGTGCTAGAACTCCTTTAGGATATTGGTGTTTTGTTTGTTTATTAAGTTGAGTTTGTGTCTTGAAAGTGTTTCAGAATGGTTTGTGGTTGGAATTGATCAATATCGTTTGGAGGGTGGTCAGTGACCACAGGGAGCATCACAAAAAATCAAAATTTAGTTTTTTTGGAGTGGTTCTGTCAGGATATTCAGGCTGTGTGATTTCTGTACCAATGTCAGGATTCAGGAATATCCCATTCCCATAGTGTGTGTAAAGAATTAGACTTGGACAATCGTTCCTGGCTCTTGTCTTTTCCTTTGCTTCAGTATCTTTAAAACTTAGCACTTTTCATGTTTTCCATGGCCCAATCGAACAAATATGAGAGTAAAGCTCGTCCATGGAATCTTGGAATAATCTTTATATAGAAAAAAATCAATATGCAAATTAACAGCAGGAATGGGCTGTTAACAAACACAGCATTAAAAACTAATTAGAGATGCATAAGGCTCAAAAGGCAAAAATAACTTTGGAGGCCACAAACGCTGCAGGTTTTGAGGCAGGGGAAGGGCCCTCTATGGTTTCTTGGCTTCCTTGTGCTCCAAACTTTCTTCCAGCCCTCTGTTCCCATTTAATACTGGCACATGGTCACAGCAACAGATTTCATTTCTTCCCCCATTAAAGCATCCGGATTCAAAAATAAAAATATGAAAAGCAAGGAGTGAGGAGGTGGAAATGCTTTGTTGTGGAGCCAAACAGAAAGATGGACATTCTGTAATTTTCTGACACAGTGGGAGCTCTGCACGGGGTGGGGAAAAAAGAGCTCTTGAAGCCACATTTCCCTTTATCAGTTCCTGTGCCTTGAGTGCACTTTCTAGTTAAAACTTTTAAATTACTTTAATTACAGCAACTAAAAAGGGCTGCTGCAGGAATTATTCCCACGCAAGTGAAGAGGTCATTAAAAGTTGTGGCACTGCAGCTAATTTGTGAACAATGCAGAGTGAGAGGGGCTCCAACTGCAATAATTACATTCCAAGATCCATTTGCATTTCCCAGCCTGTCCGTGCAGCCCCTGGCAAAGCCCTCCCTCAAACCCTTCTGCAAAATAAATACCAAGCTGTCACTATCAGAGATGAATAATTGGGAGCCTCACATCAGCCTGCTGATGTGATCCAAGCTTTGCTCGGATTCACCTGGAATTTTGTGAGCTGAGCTCTGTTGTAGTGGAATTCCCCAAGGAAATGCTGTCCTTTTAGTGATCACATAACAAAACTCAGTTGCCTTCCCACGGGTTGGAAGGCTTAATTTTAGTTTTCTTTAAGAAACAAGAGACATTTTGCATATGTAACCACCTAAGTCACAGAGCTCCCGTAAATATTTGGGGATTTCTTTTCCTCTAGGAATTTTGGCCTGTATTTATTTCCTCGTGTTATGACATAAAACTGCTTTTCCTAAACATTGGAAGCCCTTTTCACCCTCCTATTTTCACAGCCATATGTTCCAAAGCAGTAAATTCCAGCTTGCTTGAACACTTAATGTGGTGTTGGCAGCAGGAGCTGGGCTTTTTTTAAGCCCTTGTGATACTTAACACCAGCAAAGCCCTTAAGTGTGACAGAGGAAATCAAGCCTGAAAAGCTGGTTTTTGCTCCATCTTGTAGATGATGCTTTCCACCTTGAAAACAAGCTGTGAAATATTAAATTTAAACATAAAAGGTTTCTTGCAGTCATCCTTTGCTCAGCAATAGTTGTGGGGTTAACACAGGTGTTGCCATGATAAGGGGAGGCTTTAAAGGAGGCTGGTTTTAAAATTACCCCAAAATTTGGGGACCTGTGAGTTGGTTTCCTGTGAGAGAGCTTTTTCTAAGATTTAATGATGGCAGATTTAATCCCAATCCAGGTTTCATTCCAGCAGGAAATATCCCACTGCAGGCACTTGGGCATCCAGGGTGTCCCACACAGGCAGGAGCTGCCTGGTAATGAGGGATGACAGGGAGGAGGAGAGATTTTGGGAATATTTCTAATATGGTTCTAAAATTGAGAAATGTCTTTGTTATATAAAAAATATTTTAAAAAATTATAAATATATAAAAAATATATATACAGACAATATATACAATGTGTGTATATATATACATACAATATATTGTCTATTATATTGTATATAAAATATATACAATATGTGTATATATACACATATATATGCTCTCTATAGATGTGTTTATTTTTATATATATTTATATAACATAAAAATATATATAAATGTCTTATATATGTTTATTTTCATCTGTATATAATATAACTATATTTTATCTTTATATTTTATAATTATATATTTTATATATAAATGTCTTTTAATATATTAATATTAAATTATATTATCTTTTTCCTGCCTGGGCAGTGCCTCCAGTGTGTCCCTTGGATTGTAGGGTCCAGCACATCCCCATCCCAAGGGACCAGGAGAGTTCTTTAAAAACAAATCCCAATTTGTCCCACTCTGCTGGAATTCAGTGTTGTTTTCCTACAATCCCACTCTGGGCAAGGACTTGGCAAGATTTTGAAGCTAGCTGAGATTTTCAGTTTTAAGATTTTATTTATTTCCTCACCACTTTAAGCAAACAGATTGTCTTGCCAGACCCTATGTATTTCTTTCTCTTTTTTTTTAATATAAAGTAGTCACCATATTTTATTATTTCTTTATAGAGAGTAATAAAACACAGCCCTGGAATGGATGAGGAGGAATACAAAAACAATTGCAAAGAAAAAGCCCAATATAAATGTAAATCAGGCACGTTTTTACTTTTCAGAGCTGTGCTGGGCTTTTCATCAGCTGGTCCATTGTGGTAATCCTTTCCAAATTGTTTAATTTTTTCCCTAAATCTATGGATTCATTGCTCTGCATCCTTATCCTCCACAAAGTTTCTTTCATGGAGATCCCACTAATGCCAACCAATATCCTGGAGATCTCTGGATGTCTTGGTGGAGCAAATATTTATCTGGAGTAGGGAGAAGATGCTTTAAAGAGAAAAGAAAAGCTGAACCATTTCATCCCACTCTCCACAGTAAATAATCAGTCAAAAAACCCTAAATATCTTACAGGGGATCAGAAAAAGTTGAAAAAAAAAATCCACATCTCTATATCATTTATTTATTACTTGAACAAGTTCAGTAGAAAATACTTCTGAAAACTTTTACTTGCGTAGTGTTGGGAGTTTTTTTTTAATATTTCTTCCTGAGATGTCTTTATAAAAAAGTGATAAAGCCCAGCTGCAGAAATCAGGAAAAGTGAAAATAGTTTAGTTTTCCATTAGAAACGTCTGTGGTCAGACCCTTCAGTGAAATTCTCTTCTGAAGGAGGCTGTGAAAAACCAACTTCTATCAAACACTTTGAGGGGAACGAGGAGCAATGAAAGGAGCGACAAAGCCTGTTTCATGTTTCATACCCAACTTTTTAATGCACTTTTCATTCTCAAGTTCCTTTCAGGTGAATATTTCTGCTTTCTTAAGTCAATCCTGACCCTTCTTTTGTGTCCATTTAATTAAAGCTGACCAGGGAAAAGACCATTATTGAATAGAGGAGCAGCCAGCGAGGGTTGTCTGGAGCCAAACCTTTTGTTCCCTGACAAAACTGATGGAAATAGGAAGGGCAGCATCCCTTTGGATGAGGCTTGAGCCATGACTTGTCTTATAAGAATGATTATATTTAATAAAAACACCATAAAACATGTTAAAATATGACACAGGGTTGGAAGATTGCTTTTTCCTGGTCTATCTCTGCTGTCTCTGCACTTAAAATTCTGCCATTATGACAGAATCAGCCCCAAATAAGTCCTTAAGAGAGAGGAATGTTTGCATTTAAAGATCTTTTTTGTTATGTGTCATGGTTCACCCCTTCAGCCATGGACAGGGTCACTTGTGTTCTCTCAATTCTGTTTTCCTGCTATGTTTGAAATAAAAAGTGATTTTAAAATAAGTCAATTTTAAAAAGTGTGGCTGGGAAAAATTGAGGAAGTTTCTTACCACTCGGGATTGGTAAGAAATGCATGTTCTGGCTGAAGTTTGGCATCCTTCCAAAGATAAAATTGAGAGCTTAAAAATGACGTGGAAGTGGAGGTGAGGTTTGAGACATCAGCAATTTTTGGAGACAGGGGAATGGAGTTACAGGTGGGATGTGCTGAGATGGAACAAGGAGATTAATGAGGACTTGAGCATGAAAATGAAATATAATGAAAACTCCCAGATCTGTGGGAAGTGTGAGTTGTGCTCCTGATGCCCTGTGCAGGCTGGCCTGGAGCAGGGGCTGGGCAGAGCTCCAGAATAAAGCAGGGATTCATTCCAAGCATCTCCTCCATGGATCCACCTTGGGCAGCACCAGAGCCCAGCCAGGGCTGCACCCAAGATGAACCAAAATGGCCCCAAAATGCACCAGCGCTCCCGGGGTCTCTGCCTTGGATCAGTTCTGCTCCATTTGCATCTTGCAGTTCATTGTCCCATCCCAGCTTTAGCCCCTGCAGTCCCACCCTGCTTGTTTTTCTCTCTCCAGCCCACGGGGTTTGTGCTCTTGGGGCTGAGATTTGGATCATTTGTCCTTGGTGCCCAGCTGGAGCAGGAATTGTTTTGTCTCCCTGCTCTGTGCACAGAGCTCACCATCCCCTAAAAAGGAGCTCAGACCCACACACTAAAGCAGCACAGAACCTGAAAAATAGAAAAGCTCAAACCTGAGGCATCATTCCCTCTGGGCAGAAGGGCTGGGATTGAGGTAAGAATGGCCATGCTCATGGTGCCAGCAGAGGGAGGATTTGGGAAGGCTCGATTGCAGGGATCCACCTGTAAGTCTTTTTTTTTTTTCAATGAAAATCCCATTTTGGAGCTGAATGCAGAAATCTGTAACTAGAAAATGCAGCCCAATCATTGCTAGGAAAACCCCTTGGAGGAGTTCTGTCTCAATTCAATGTTCGCACCTCCGAGAGGGACAAACACAATTTTTTCAGGACAATGTTGTTGTATATTCATGGAACAAATACAGGAGACAACAGGCAGCATTATCAGAAAGGTCAGGAGCAAATTAAATAAAAGATTGGAGCTGTCAGGACTTTAGATTGTTGTGTGGAAGAGACAAGGGATGTAAAATATATTGAGTAGGGACGTTATTTAATGCTGATGTTCTGGTTTCCATGCTAAGGGTGATATTTTCCTCAACAAATCCACTTTTAAACACCTTTCTGACCTGTATTTTACTATTTATGACATCATCGTTCCCTCTTTCCTTGGAAAAAATTGTTTCAGTCCCTGTTAATTCTCTAGATATAATAAAATACTTTACAAGGTCCTTTCCTACCCAGCAGAGTTCTGTGAAAGCACAGAAGGGAAATGGATGAGTGACCATGTTTAAGCTGTTCAGTGGAGGAGCTAAAAGTGTTCTTAATTCCAGTTATAAAAATTAAAAAGGGGAAAAGGAGCAATCAAAGCCAGCATTTCTGGCTGTTTGATTTCTCATTTTCTAAAATAAAAATCCCCACAATCACCCACCAGAACAGTCAGTAGGGGCCCAGTTACCATCATGCACCAAACCTTTTCCAACCAAACCACAGGAATTCCCAACATCTGAGCATTCCTGGAAGTTCTTTAGACTTGAGCACTGCAGCATCTCAGGAAAAAAATGGGTTTGCCCCAGGTCAGAAGAGATGAAGGATGCTTGAAACAAATCTCCTGGAAGAATGAAACTTTTCCTTTTGCTCTGTGATTTTTTTTAGAACTTAACATAAAATTTTCTCTACTAAAGGGATGTCTTGACTGCAGTAGTTCAGTGACTGAATCATTGAATTATTTCTTAAGGTGCTTGGAGCTTCCCCACCTGGAAACTGTCAGTCAAAAGCCATTAAATATGTGCACTCCATCTTCTCAATCCCAGTGTGATAATTTAAAATAAAACTAAACCTCACTGTCCTATTTTCAGCATATCATTTAGTTTTCCATTGATCTTCCTGACTTGCTATTTTAAACTTTTATTCTTTTCTTTTTTTTCTTTCCTGACAGTTAGGGTGCAATAAAGTATCAGGAATTTGATTTTATTTGATAAAGACCTGCTGAAGAGATGGTGCTTTCTAATAATCAGTAAACATAAATCAAGACTCGTGCGTGAGGGACCAAAATTTGGTTTAAGCTCAGTTTCTACATTTTTTTTAATTAATAGGGTGATGAAAAAGACAGTGAATTTTGGAAGGAATTGTTTCCTGCTGAGGTTGGTGAGACCCTGGAATAGAATTCCCAGAGCAGCTGTGGCTGCTCCATCCCTGGAAGTGTCCAAGGCCAGAACTGGGGTTTGGAGCAGCCTGGGATAGGGAAGGTGTCCCTGCCATGGAAGAGGTGGAACAGGATGAGCTTTAAGGTCCCTTCCAACCCAAACCATTCCAGGATTCTATTAATTAAGGTTTATATGCATTAGGTGGCAAAGCCAGCATTGCTCTCTTTGGGAGGGTTGATAAGATTTTCTTGGGACAGGACCTGCTGTGCTGGGGACTGAGGAAATCTGGATCTCCATTGGGATCTCTCTTTTCTCCATGTTCAATCAAAAACCTTTTTTAGTAAGAAATGGCTGGATACGTGGATACACATGATTATGTAAAGGAAAACAAAATTACAGCCTCACAAATTATCTGGAATCCGTGCAAGAGGAGCTTGGCTTCTTTGATATGCCAAATAAGTTGTTAAGTAAAATTCTTGCACTAATTTTTGGTAGATGCCCATTGCAGCCACATCCTTTGTGTTTCCTGGAGCTCTTGTCTGTCTCTGGTTCTGTCTGCACTTTGAAGGGGCAAAGAGCACACGAAGGATTATCCCCAAAGAGCATTTCCACTCTTTAATGTGTCGGAAGAAGCAGCTTTAATAGCAGTGTGGATAGCAGAGGCTGCTCTGGAGCCTTTATAAGCACGAGGAGATGGGATGGAATATTTTGTATACAAAGCTGAAATATCATTGCCACCCAAAGCGCAGCACTTACACCCAGAGTGCTCTCTAATCCATTTTAAATTGAATTGGAATACTTCAGGGGAAACACCATCTCTTTTCATCAGTGTGTTGTCTCATTTAGAACACTCTCTGATCCTATAAAAGCCCCCATTTTCTGGCTCAGCCTGTTCCACACATGGGGCTGGATTTGCTGTGCATGGGTATTTGCTGGCAATGGGTTTTAGGTTTTGTTACGGGGTTGATACATTCAATAAAATTTGCACTTTGGGGTTTATGACGTGGCACGGGAAGGGCTTCAGCCTTGTGAACCAAACTCATCTAAAATGTAGTTCTTTAGGCTTAACTTTGTTGTTAAAAGTAGATATTAATAGATATTAATAGATACTAGTAGATATCAATAGATATTAGTAGATATTAATAGATGATATCAATAGATATTAGTAGATATCAATAGATATTAATAGATGATATCAATAGATATTAGTAGACATTAATGAATGATATTAGTAGATATTATTAGATATTATTAGATTACATTAGCAGATATCAATAGATGGTATTGGTCGATATTGGTCGATATTTATTGGTAGATATTGGTAGATTAGATATTGGTAGATTAGATATTGGTCGATATTGGTCGATATTGGTCGATATTGGTTGATATTTGAATATCTATGTATATCTACATAGATATTCATAGATATTCATAGATATTCATAGATATTCATAGATATTCATAGATATTCATAGATATTCATAGATATTCATAGATATTCATAGATATTCATAGATATTCATAGATTATATTAGTAGATATTCATAGATATTCATAGATGTTAGTAGATATTAATGGAACATCCATGCATTTGTTAATCAGGTAACACATCCTTGGATGCACTGCCTCCTGTTGTGAGCACTTTGCCTTTTTCTGGTGGCACAGAGTTCGTGACAGGACTCAGAGAAGTCACCATTTCTGTAATGAAGTTTTAGATCCTCTGTGAGATGTGCTTTTTGTGAGGTTAGGATTGACACAATGCACCAGAAAAGCCACATCCAGCTGGGAGAGATGGAAAGGAACGTGCAGGCACAGCGTGGCAAACCCTGGCTAAATATCACTGATTTTTACTGTATTTTTAGATGAAGAAGTTGCTGTTAGCACAAAGCCTCCTCTGCTTAGAGCTTGTTTTATTTCCACCAGATTTGCTCCCAGCATGGAAGCTCTCAGTGGAGCCAACCTCATCTTCTGGCAGGGGCGTGGGATTGTTGAGGTTTCAAATATTCAGATTTCACCCCAAGCGGATGCTCAGGAGCGCTCAAAGCTGACGCTGCTCTGGGGCTGAAGGCGATTGTCACCTTAGCACAGACAAAAGCTGCTCTTCTCCATCAATTCTGACCAGGTTTGGGTGTTGTAGGATTGTCAGGCTTTGATGGATGTTGCCTCCAGTCCCCCCAAGGGCTTTGGTGAGGAACAAAATGTTTTGGAGAGAGAGAGAAACTTGGAGCAGGGACAAGTGCTGCTTCCTTCCAAAAGGAAATAAATCCAGGGCTCACCCAGCTCATCCACTGCTGCTGTCCCTCAGTGGCTGGTGGGGAAAACTTCCCAGTTTTCCACTGTGGAACTCCCTGGTGAGGCAGGAGGAGGTGGGAATGGAGTTTAATTGAGATGGAAGCTCCCCATCCCTCCTGAGGCATTCAGCAGCAGCAAAATCCTTCTTTTCCTCCTTGATTACCCCAAAATCAAGTAGGTTGTTTAAAATTAAATGACTTGTTATTTGGCTTTGCTGCCAAAACAGAGGAAATTCATAAAAATTACCAACAATGTTGGATTTTCAATTAGGATTTCCTTCTCCTTGATGGTTTTTGGTTTTGTTTTGGTTTTTTTTGTTATACTCAGCAGAAGATACAGAGAAGGAATTTGACATTTGAGGGATAAATGTGATGCTGTCCCAAACTGAGGCCTGTGGAAGTGAAATGAATTTCTCACAGAACTTTAAATTATTTCTGGTCAAGCTGGAAGTGGAAAATATTTGGGTTATGTTTTGTGATTGCCAGATTAGACAGTACTTCTGTGTGGGATTGCAATTATTATTTTAGAGTCAGAGCCACACAAAACTGGAGCCACAGAGGGCAAGAGCAGAGAGTTTTTTTTAATTTAATTCTTTAATTCTTTAATTTTAAAATAATTGTTACATTTTAATTTTTTTTGTTTTAAATATATTTTTTTAATTTTTAAATAATAATTTTGAACAAATTAATTTAATTCTTTAATTTTTAAATTCTTTTCAATTTTTCAGAGCTCAGGTGAGCTCTGCCTTCCGCATGGGGTGAGCCCCAGGCACCCTGCCCACGTCCCTGTCCCCACAAAGCTGTTGTCAGCTCCCCAGCAGCTTTGTCCCCTGTTTTTATCCTAAAATGAAAGGATTTAGAGACCCAGCTCCCTGCATTCCTGTGCATGTGGTATTTTCTTTTATTAAAATGAATGTCTTGCCTCTGTACGTGGATATTCCCCATTCCTGTGAAGAATGGGAGGCTGGAATGATTAATTAGAAAGGTTTTGCAAGAGTGATTGCCCAATGCCAACTTTTCCTTTAAAAATTCTCTATAATTTTGGTTTTTTCCTCAAAAAAAGCTAAAGGGAAGGCAATTAACTTTTTATCTATTTATTATTGTCTCACCTTGGGATGGGAACTACAAAAACTTTGATAAATGGGTTCAAAAGTTTGTCCAGCTTTAAAACTGCTTTTATAAATCTCAGTTTTCTGCTGTTCTCAGGCCCTGGCACAGATTCCCAGAGAAGCTGTGGCTGCCCCTGGATCCCTGGCAGTGCCCAAGGCCAGGCTGGACAGGGCTTGGAGCTGCCTGGGACAGTGGAAGGTGTCCCTGGATGATTTTTAAGGTCCCTTCCAACCCAAATAATGCCATGATTTTCCATTGCTTTGGACTGATACACAGATATTGATAACATTTAACATCCAGGAGTTATTTCATTGTTTTATTCACATTTTTTGGCTTGGAAATTAATTGGATTTTTTACTTTTTTTTTTTTTTACCTGTTTGCTTTATTATTCTGGGTCTGCTGTGTGAAATGACAGAGCTGTGGTCAGGTTGGCAGCCAGGCTCAGCCACTTCTCCATGACAACAGAGAGTTCTTGTTTCCTGTAGCTATTTAAAGAAGTATTTCTTGAAACCATCCTGCTGTTAATAAGCACAGTTTTCATGGAATTAGCAGAATCAATTCACGTGGACACAGGAAAAATTCCCCATTAATTGCAGCCTGGCAAATTTGGATCTCCCTCTTTTTTTTTGTCTGTGGCAGGAGCATTGGGAGGCAAACTGGGATGTGGCTTTTCCCCAGCCCCTCCTTGCACCAGGGCTCCATGAAGTGCATGCAGGGAGTGATTTTTCATTTGGAAGCAAACAATAAAATGACATCTCAGCAGCTGCAGTGACCTCCAGCTCGCCCGTCATGGGCCATCAGTCCCTGAGCACCTGTCACATCCCGGGACTGCGCTGGAAAAATGTCACAGTGTCAACACATTTACCATGGCAAACCTCTCTGCTCGTGTCTCCTCTTGTTTTATGTGCCCATCAGTCAAGCCCAAAGTGTTAAAATTCCAGTAAATGCCTCGGAAGTGGGGCAG
Source organism: Agelaius phoeniceus (assembly GCF_051311805.1). Lineage (NCBI taxonomy): Eukaryota > Metazoa > Chordata > Aves > Passeriformes > Icteridae > Agelaius > Agelaius phoeniceus. The sequence goes on along the minus strand of NC_135274.1, from coordinate 24,906,124 downwards.
TGATGTTTGGGAGCAGGATGCTCATTTCCTTTAAGTGCTTCCATGCAGCCCTGAAGAAGTAATCACTTTACAGGAGCTAATAAAGAATGGATTAAGCTCCAGCTTTGAAGAACTCATCTCCAAAGGGCCCTGAAACCACTGGCTAAAAGTAATATTAGCAGTATTAGGAGCTGAAAAATTACACCAACAGATCTAGGTCAGTGCATTATAGGGAGAAACAATAGGAGTGATGTCAGGAATATTACCCAAAATCTGCCTCTGATAGTCCAGGGGGATTTCAGCCATCAACTGTGCTTTCATTTGGAGAGTTTGGGGCATGGCTGTGTCAATCTGCACCCTCATGTCTGGGATTTGGCTCAGCCCCAGGGTTTTGTTTTAAAGCCCTGAGGTGGTGATTTCTCTGCTTGTTTGTTATCCGTGTGTGGGGGAATGAAAACCTGGGCATGGGGAGGGTCAGACTGGATATTGGGGGAAAATTCTTCATGGAAAGGAATGCTGAGCACTGGCACAGCTGCCCAGGGCCCTGGAGGGGTCACCAGCCCTGGAGGGGTCTCAGAGCCACGGGGTTGTGGCACTGGGGATGTTCAGGGTGGCCTTGGAGCTCTTTCCCAGCCTCAACGCCTCCATGCTTGTTGTAAACCCCAATTCCCTCTGGAATGGCTCCCTCTGGAACAGCACCACACCGAGACCCTGCTGGTGACATCCAGGACAGCCCCTGCACAGTTGGTCACATTTTAAACCACAAATTCCCCAGCAGATGATGCTGATAAAAACCCTCCCTGGGAGGGAGAAGAATCAGCAGAGAGGAGGGTGGGCAGGTTTCTATACCCACTCCTGTGTCCTGCTCAAAATACCTGCAGAAACAAGGTATGTGTTGCTTTAAAGTCCTGCTTGGGGGTTTTTGCAGCTTTTTGTTGAAAGGGAAGAGCTCTGGGAGGTGCTGAGTGCTGTGAATGCATTATTTGAATTGATATTAAATGTATGTTAGAGCTCATTGGTGTGTACAGCAACATCCAGCAACATCAGCCTGAAGATTTGCAGTGAAGACACAAAATTATGGGTTTGATGTCTGGAGGTTTTATCAAGTCACTCTGAAGCCTCCTGTGCTTCAGAGGAATAGAAATAATATTATTTATATTAATCTACATTACAGCACTGAGGCCTGGCAAAGAACCTGATCACAAAGGAAGGTAATGCAGACAAAGTTTTAATCCTGATAAAACTAATATTTTATGTTGCATAAATCTAAGATTTTGCAGTTTGTGAAAGGACAATTTTAATAATAAGATAATGGAGAAAAACAAAGATGACTGGAGTGTCTGTGAGAAAATTATGAAAACATTCTTTTCTTCTGTGAATGCTGATGGATACCAGGAAACCACCTCTCTAGCAGCTGGGTAATTTGATTTTGTGTACTATTCCAAAAGATAATTAAGCATCTGAGAGGGAGGAAAAAAGGAACCAAAGGGAAAAAAAAAAAAAAAAAAAAAAAAAGCCAGAATAAAACTAGTTATACAGCTACAGGAAAGCTATTAAAAAAAAAAAAATCAATTATTCCCTGAAACATGAGAAGCTTCATTTCAGAAATTGCAACAAAAGGAACTGCTGGTAACCACCCCAATAGATCTCCATGTCTCAAAATAGTACAAGCACTTGCAGAGAGAAGCCAAGTCATTCATTATAGAGCACCCCCAGGAGAGAGATTTTCTCCAAGTGAACTTCACTTTCCTCTTCTGCAGAGAAAAGCAACCCTGAAATAAAGACAAGGGCTCAGAAAGAAAACTGGAGTGGCCTTAAAAGTTCAAATATTTATGGGCAGTGTGGGGATTTTGTGGGTCAGATTGTTCATCTACATATTTAGAAGTTGTTAAATCCTTGGGTTTAGGTACAAACTCTCTCTGTAGGACTGTAATACATCATTATTTTAAATAACTGACTGTATTAATTAACTTATTAAAGCACTTAGGTGTTAAAGGATGGGGAGGAAGAGGTTTCACCAGGTTTGATTCACCACTGGACACTGTTGCTTCTGCAAAGTGACAGCAGTTTATGCAAAAGACTGGATATAATTCCTGGAAAAGCAGCCAATGCATACAGTAGCATTTTCACAATAAATAGATTTTCCACAAGAGAAATTACAGTTTTGCAATATTGGCAAGTCAGACACAGAAAAGAGCCCTCTCAAAATTGATTTTTTTTTTTTTTTTAATCCTGCCATTACTTTTTGATAATAAGACAACAAATTGCTGTGTTCTGCTAATTTATAATTTGGCCTCTACAGGTTTCACTTTGGTAAAGGATTAGCAGAGCTGGTGTGCAGCACTCAGCAAGGTAAGGAGACTTTGCTTTTAGCTGCTCTCAAAGGGATTAAATGTCTGCAGAGCTGTCCCTGGCAATGGGAACCTCAGGGGCTGGAATGGGCCCTTGCCAGCAGAGATTAACCCTGCTCCTTTGCTTGGCACATCAGCTCAGGGCACAGGAGAGCTTTGCTCCCTTTAGGCACAGTCCAGAGGTCATTTTGGAGCACTTCTTCAACATGAACAGGGAAATAATCTCAATTTCTGCGCTGCTCCTCCCTGTATTTTCCTTGTGTTGTGTATCCCATAAAAAAAGGGGGGGAAAGTTGAGAAACAGGCACTCAAAAGTATTTGTTGTTTGTTTTTTCTTACCACCTCTCTGAGGAATCCTCTTTTTTGTGCAAGTAAATCTGGTGGAGTTTGATTTGGTTTTTTTTTCCTTTTTTTCCATTTTTTTTTCCTTTTTTTTTCATGATTTTTTCCTTTTTTTTCCCATTTTTTCCCATTTTTTCCCTTTTTTTCCTTTTTTTCCTTTTTTTTCCTTTTTTTCCTTTTTTCCCCATTTTTTTCCTTTTTATTCCTTTTTTTTTCCTTTTTTTGCCTTCTTTCCTTTCCTTTTCCTTTTCCTTTTCCTTTTCCTTTTCCTTTTCCTTTTCCTTTTCCTTTTCCTTTTCCTTTTCCTTTTCCTTTTCCTTTTCCTTTTCCTTTCCTTTTTTTTTCCTTTTTTTTCTTCTTTTTTTTTTCAATGATAAATTCCCTGTGTCATACCCATGGATAAACTCCTAATGGTGTTCTGGGAAAGCCCAGAAAAATTACAGTTGTGGTATAATTATAAAGTGCATTTTGTCATGCAGTGAGAAGGGAATAAAACAACAAGTTCAGCTTTAATTTTTGAATATTTAAATGTTTTTCAAATATTTAATTGAGCAACAGTCTGATAGGCTAAATATTTATAATTAAACACACTGACTTTGCATTTTCAGAGTAAGGAGTGTAACAAGGATGATGTTGGGTGGATGTTGATGTGCTGGGGGTGTTTATTTGGAAAGTTCCTCTCCTGGGGAAATGGGAGAGTGAGGATTTCTCCATTAGAAAAAGGTTCTATTTTTATTTATTACTTGTCTGTATTTCCATGAGCATGGTGAGCACGGCCCTGTTTGTTCCTTGCACCATTCACATCTATGAAACCTGTAATTAACACTCACATCCTCAAAACTAACAATTAGCTAAAGTTTCTTGAGTAATTTGTTGTTAAGGAGGTGGGTTGTCTTTTTTTGGCCACATCTTTTCCTAAATGTATTTTACAAACAAGACCAGATTAAACAGTGGGCAGTTTTAGGCATTCCTGCATGTAGGTTTATGCTCCTGAAATAATGTTTTTGGTTTATTTAAGATCACATTTATCCAACTGGGATGTATCTTTAAGTTCAGAATTGACCTTTAACTCCAAAAAAAAAATAAAAAATAAAAATCAAATCTGGAGAGCTCCAGAAATTTGAATAGTCTGCTGCTGGAGGATATTTGTGTCTAGGTTTGCCATCATTTACCATGTGTCACTTGTCGTGTCCCAAGGAACTGAAAGGAAGGAAGTGACAAGTTGTGGTGACAAGTCTGCAATGAAGAGATGGTGGGATGAGCAAACAAAAATAAATGCAGACATAGCTGCTCTTTTCTGTGCTGCTCAGAGATGAGATCGCTCAGGCTGCTGAGTCTGGGTTTGCTGGAAACCCAAACGGTGGCTCTGGGAGCCCTGGGGGTGGGAAAGGCAGAGAGGATCTTGTTCCACAGGCAGAGCAGAGAGGGTGGTGGGGATGTGACTGAAATGCAAAACGGCCCCAGAGCTTCTTCCCCCTCCCTCTGCGTTCCCCTCTGAAATTGGGACTATTTGAAGAGGCGGTCATTGGTTATTTTAACCAGGATTTGGTTGAAAACTTCAGCCTTCCTATGCAGAAATAACTGGGAGAAACATCAAAATAGAACCTAAACTCAAACAGATGGAGTAAAAGCAGAATTTTCATAGAATCACGGAATGGTTTGGGTTGGAAGGGACCCCAGATCCCATCCAGCCCCACCCCAGCCATGGCAGGGACACCTCCCACTGCCCCAGGTGCTCCCAGCCCCAGTGTCCAGCCTGGCCTTGGGCACTGCCAGGGATCCAGGGCAGCCCCAGCTGCTCTGGGGATCCCATCCCAGCCCTCCCCACCCTCCAGGGAACAATTCCTTCCCAAAATTCCACCTAATACCCAATCTATCTTCTCATTCCTGACATGAGTTTGACCTACAGTCACCTTAGAACACACCTAATCCACCCTCACAGTTGTTTCTATTTCCCTGTCTAAAGTAGGATTTCAATTTAGAGGTGCAACACTTTATTTGTTTATTATTAGGATTATTATTAACATTTAATATTAGGGTTCAAAGCTCCCTGGATCTACCCAACAACCCCCAGTGACAGAAAGCAAGCCAGAAAGGGAAGGAAAGTCAAGACAAGTGGAAGATATTTCATGTAAGAGGACAGAAAAAACTGCTTAAAGCCATGTCCCAGCCTTTCTGACAAAATGAAATGAATTAAAAACAATGAGTCACTTGAATTCAGTGTAAGTTAATTGTACTTTGGGTGCAAATAACCCCAAAGTCACTCATGGGTGATGGCAAATAATGTATCCCTCAGCAGAAATCATGGATTGCTGCTCAGTCCAGGCATGGAAGGGTCTATTTGGAATTATTTTGCAGCTGTGTATGTGCCACTTGCCCCTTGTGGATTTTAGTTATCCACACCTCCTCCTAATGCAATTGTACATTACTTAAATGCTTTTTTTCTTATCCAGTTCAATAGATCAGGAAGGGTAAGGTCACCTCAAGCTCTGCCTTACAATCCTTTCCAGGGGATAATTGAACATTTTGTTAAAAAATTGACATTTGAGGAAGGAGCAGCATTCACTTCACCCTCAATACAGATGCAATGTGAATTTATTTGGTACTCAGGACTGTTCTTATCAATGCCTAATTCATTTCTCCACAATGTGGGAAGATAAAGAGAAGCTCTTTATTCTCCAGCTTCCACCTCTCCTAATCCATTCCAGCTTCCAGCCTTGGAGCAGGTCGTGTTTGCACGTCCAGGGATTGATCACAATTTGTTAGAACAATGTAGAATTCCCCCCTCATCCCTGGCTGCTGATTTATAAATGGGTTTTATGGGCCCATCTGATCTGTGCCTGCTGTTCTTGCATTTCAAGAGGCTTTAATACATTTATTTTGACGGCAACTTTTTGTTTAATAATAATATGTCAGTCTCACATCCTGCCTTGCATAAATAATTCCTTCCAACAGCGTGTTGCTCGCACAAGAAAGTGTTCTTCAAATTATTCTTCAGGAGATGTCTCTGGAAATTCCTTTCACTCCGCGCTGAGAGCTCATCATGTGCATGTTTTATATTTGAATTGTCTGTTAGGTGGGGAAAGCATTGCTAGTGCTCATTTTGGGACTGCTGACTTCTGATTCTGGGCACATTTGAGCCATGGAGCATTTCTAAAAAATATAATTTTCTAAAAAAAAGTCATTATTTTTTATTTGACCTGTTAGTCAACCCAATGGGTCAATGGGTGGTGCCCACCTTTATTTAGGGAGCACAGAGAATTTTAGGTTCTTTGGAAAACCTCATTATTTACTGCTCCTGATCCAACATTTTGACTATGGAAAAATAAACCCATGAACTGTAACACACTTGGCATCTGTAGAAGAAATGTTTCAGAAAATTCTGATTTCAGCTCTTCTGGTTTTAAGAGCAATTAAGAGCTATGAACTCCCATCTTTAATGACATAATTGTTATAATTTAAAGCAGCTTTCAGCAATCTCCAGCTTGCTCTGCAAGGCCATCTGAAGAGGCTGGGGGAAGTTTGCCTTATTTATGGCCACGTGTGTGGAGAAGTTCAGGAGAAGCTACTGGGGGTGAATTTTTATCAAAATGATGGACTGGGGTCTTTGGGAAAAAGGGAAGATATGGATGTAAAAACCTGTAAGGTATTATGAGGTATTAATCCTTAAAACCACAAATATTCCCAATTTTAAGCAGATTTTTGCTGTCTGGAGCTGAGTGAGGCCCTTCTGGAGCTACCCCAGGGTTTGTCATGACCTTTTCCTCTTCCTCCTTGGGATAACAGCAGGGATCAGCTGCTGCTCCTGAATCTCTCTTGGAAAACTTCATTTTGCTTCCACTTGTACCCTGACATCCTCCAAGTGAAGCTTTAGGTAGGTCAGACTACAAGAACCTGGCTTATATTTATAATTCTGAGACTATTCCTGTTTTCAAGGGTCCAGACAATGTCTCTGCAGCTCTTTTGCAGTAGAAGCTTCCCAGTTTTTTCCTCACAGTTGTGAAAAGGAGAAAGTTTTCTAAGCAGCAAAGATTTCAGTGAGTCTCTGTAACTTCAGGAGCTGGGAGGGGACATTTGGAACCCTTCATTTATTTATTTTCATTTTTCCTTGGCAAAGCTGATGTCATTTTAGGATTTCTTGCTGTTTATATTCTCCAGGATGGCTTAAAAAATTGAAAACTGGTAGGGGGGAAAAGCAGCACATCCTTCCACCCTACCCAAAATACATCCAGAGGAGACATTTTTGTGCACTGCAGTTCTCAGAGCACAAGTTTAGGGAGAAGGATGTGAATCCAGGATGGGATGATGTTCCCAAACACAAGAGCTCTGCACATAGCAGGACTTTTGTTTTTATGGAAGTCATCTCTGAAGGCTTTCCATCAGAACCAGGGTCCCTGTGCACAAAAGCTGTTGAAAAATGGTTTTTTTGTTCATTGAATTCTTGTCTTTGCTGTTTGAAGGGTTTGTTATTCATAGTTCAGGGAGAATAGATATTAAATAAATTAAAATACTCTGGTTGCAGAGTTTATAGCTTGTGTTTTCTAAATAAACACAGGAAACCTGCAGTAGCACAGCTGAATAAGAACTTTTCTCTCTGAAAGTGGCCTTTAATTTGATAACAATGAAATAATAATAATAATAATAAAAATAATAGTAATAAATCTCTCTCACTGCCATCAGTCACACTTAAATCACTGTGAATATTTTATTAAAAGGAAAGATTGCAACAAAGTAATTTTAAGGCAGCAGAATTGAAGTCAGTTCTTGTGGGAATGGACTACTGTTCTTTCCTTTAGTCTATGATTAATTTTTAAATAAATGAAACTACACAGGCATGAGACCTTAGAGCCTTCTGATTTTCTCCTCTCTGAAATGTTCTGATTAAACAGCGAGACAGAAGGATGCCAGAGATCCAGATTTGAAAACTATTGTAAATATTGCAGTTTGTTTCACACTAGAAATGTGCGATACAATGGGCCTGGGATGAATATTTCATTATTCCACCTTGGCATCAGGGCTGGGTGATGCCAGGGCCTGAAACTTTGGGATGGTTTTGAGTGGGAGCTGGGGGTGAATCCAAGGTGCTGTAAGACAGCAAATCTACCCCATTACCCTAAGGGGTAGATCTGGGGTAGTTTAGGGGTAACAAGTAATAAATAAGGGGTAATTTAGGTTGGAAAAGCCCTCTAAGATCAAGTCCAGCCATCCCCCAGCCCTGCCCCACGTCCCCAGGTGCCACATCCACCAGCTCTGAAATTTCCAGGGATTTCCCTGTAGCCATGAGATTTTCTGAAAAATCCTTTCCTTAGGATTTTTCCTCCTGAGAAGCTGAGAGACTGCAGAAATTAAATGTAACCAATGGTTATCTGCTGCTGTGGAATGCAACAGGTGCATCTGGGATTGGTCTCGTGTGGTTGTTTCTAATTAATGGCCAATCACAGTCCAGCTGGCTCAGACTCTCTGACCAGTCACAAGATTTTATTATCATTCCATTCCACTTCTGTTCCTTTGCTAGCCTTCTGATGAAATCCTTTCTTCTATTCTTTTAGTATAGTTTTAATATCATATATATCATGAAATAATAAATCAGCCTTCTGAAACATGGAGTCAGCTCCTCGTCTCTTCCCTCATCCTCGGACCCCTGTGAATGCCACCACATTTCCCTCCACCACTGCCCTGTCCCAGCCCTTCTGCTGAATAGATTTTTCCAAATATCCAAACTAAACCTCCCCTGGTGCAAGCTGAGGCCATTTCCCCTCATCCTGTCCCTTGTTCAAGAGCCTGACCCCACTCAGCTCCAGCCTCCACCCAGGCAGTTTTAGACGCTCACCCCCTCTCAGCCTCCTTTGCTCACACCTGGGCACATCCAGCTCCAAATATCTGGAATAAACCTCCTCTGCTGTTCATTAACTCACAGAATTCAAAGCAATCCTGGTGCTTTGTCTGGTTTTGCCTCCCTGTCCAGCCTCTCTCTGTTTGGGGTTTGGCAGGAGCTCCTTGTGCAGCACCATTCCCTAGGGGGGCTCTGGGTTCATTTTTGGGGACAGGTGAGGCTTTGGTTTAAGCTCAAAGTCAAGCCCTGGTGACTCACACTGGTGTCTGAGCTCTGTAAATTTAGAAAATGCAGTCCATAATCCTCAGCCCAGCAGCTGTTTACTCCATCTGATGGGGCTCTCTGGTGCTTTGGCTGCAATAGAATATATAAAAAATACCTTAAGTGGCTTAGGTAATTGTGCCAAATCCTGTTTGATTAATGCACTTCTTCTCCCCGTTGCTCCACTTGCAGCTTTGGACCATTCTCAAATAAGAGAAAGTCTCAACTGAAACTAATTTTAGTGTGGATGTGACATCTCCTGACAGTGGGTCCCTCACAGCCTCTTAAAGCTTAATTTACTTTCCTGTCTTGGAATACTTCTAAAATCTAAACCCCCAAAGCTCTCACAGAGGATTTTTTTCCCTTTTTCTCTTTTCCCCAGAAAACAATTATCGTCCATGACTAATTCAATCCTGTTGGTTTTTAAATTCTGGAGCAAATAGGTAAAGCCAAAGGGAGCAAAGCTTTTTTATTTATTTATTTCTTGCTGTTGCCAAGTGCCTGTGATAGTTTTCATCCTTAATCATCCCTGCATGAAATCAGGAACAGAACGGGGCTGATCTGCTAAATGAGCCCAAGCGGTGCAGGGCTCCTGGCCACCAGATGAAAGTGGTGTTATGTGATAGAGCTGATCTATTTTAGCAGATTTTTGCGTGGATTAGAGGCTGTAAATCTCTTCTGGGCTGGGTTTTGCTCTGTTCAATATGCTTTGCATCCAGGCTGTGTTATTCCACACACCTCCCATCACAGATGGGATCAGATTCCTTCAGCCTAATGTGGTTTGTAGCCATTTGGCCATCTATTAAGGCTAGATTTGTATTTTTTTTTTCCTAATAGAATCTGCCTTTTTATGGAATTAATTAGATCAGACAACATCTATTGAATGATGGTGGTGGTTTTGTGTGACTGTGATAAGAATGGAGTTGGCTCAATATTAAGAAAATTTAAATATCTGCCCCTCAGGCAGTGGAAACAATAGAAACTTCTGAGGGCTCCCTGCATGGATTCTGTGCTTTAGACATCTGCTCTGATGGCAGAAAAGCCTGGAGAAGTGATCGATGCTGTGTCAAGGATTTGCAAAGTTTTTGCTCAGAGTGGAGCACTTGTGACAATGAATCTTTTTGCTAAGCTGGAAAGAGTAGAACAATCTGGGGGGGAAAGGGGACAATTCTCATGACCACCAACCTCAACACCCCAAAACGTGCTGCTTGAGAAGTTACTTACAAAAAAAAAGTTAATTTTGTCATCCCAGGAGCTTTGAAATGGCAGGAAATTTGTGATGGAACCACAGTTGCACCATGCACAGGCTGTGAGTTGAGTTCCTGGTGTCTTGATGGTTTCTGGATTTCTTATCTTGATACATACAGAGAGTGCCAGATAAATCTCCCTGTGCATTCACTGCATTATCATCAGATAATAATGGGTAGATTTATTATCAGATCTATAAATTAAATTAACAGATACATTAATGGGCAGTGCTGCACTGAGAATGGGGGTTCAGGAAGGGTTTGGACAAGGCCCTCAGGCACAGGGTGGGATTTTGGGATTGTCCTGTGCAGGGCCAGGAGCTGGACATAAATGATCCTTGTGAGTCCCTTCCAGTTCAGGATACTCCAGGATTTATGACCTCTACATCATGAGGGAACACAGCAGGAGGTTCTCAACCCACAGAGTGCTGGTTTCAGACATTTCCTGATGGAACAGGGAAAATGGAATTCAGGAAGGTGCTAGAAATGGGAAACTGTGACTGTGTTCTCAGGGATCCCAGGATGAGGGAAGAGACAAGGATCTGACTCCATGTTTCAGAAGGCTTGATTTATTATTTTATTATATATATGATATTAAAACTATACTAAAAGAATAGAAGAAAGGATTTCCTCAGAAGGCTGGCTAAGAATACAAAAAGAAAGAATGATAACAAAAGCTTCTGTCTCGGACAGAGTCCGAGCCAGCTGGGCTGTGATTGGCCATTAATTAGAAACAACCACATGAGACCAATCCCAGCTGCACCTGTTGCATTCCACAGCAGCAGATAACCATTGGTTACATTTGGTTCCTGAGGCCTCTCAGTTTCTCAGGAGGAAAAAGCCTCAGGAAAGGATTTTTCATAAAATGTGTCTGTGACAGTGTCCAGCCAAGGTTTCCCAGCTGCAGTGGAGCTGTGCACCAGAACACACCTTGGGGACAGCAGCAGCAAAGGAGTGAAGTCATTGATGACTAAAATAAACCCCAAACAACCCCAACTATATTTGATCAAAGCTTTTACTCTGTTTACCAGCAGCTGTTGCCCAAACACCACCAGAAAATCTCCAAACCACACAGGTTATTCACAGGGGCACAGAAGGGCTTTGTTCAGTGAGTGACAAATCAAATCCAGGCATCTCCAGTTGGGAGAATCATCTGCCATCTGCTCTTCATCCACTTGGGAAGTCTTTTCATACTGGGATGGGAGAGATAAGATCCAAATGATGGGGAGGCTACAGACAGAGGAGCATTGTGTGTCTTTTAATCCCCTAAGAAACCCCATAAAAAGCCTTTTACTTTGAATTTGGTACAAAAGTGGATGTCAGGCTCTGCAATAGAGCATTTCTGTTTGAGGTGATGAATCTTGAAAGGAAAAGAAAAAGCCATTTTTCTTCTTGGCAAAGCCTCCCAAGTTGGATCCATTTAATGAAAGTTGGAGGGTTGGCCTATGGACAGCAGAGGATGGACGGACAGATGGACAGCAGAGGATGGACGGACAGATGGACAGCAGAGGATGGACGGACAGATGGACAGCCTAGGATGGAGGGCCTGTAAGGGCAGCCATGAGTGAGCCAAGGGAATTCAGTTTCACTGAGATTTGCTCCTGAAAGGGACAAGAAATTTCCTCCTTGGAGCATCCCTGGAGACATCTCCCAAAGCAGCAAAACCAGAGACGGCAGAATGGAGAGATTTGGTACAAATCATCAATAAGCACAAAGAAATGCTCCAAAATATTCATTGTGAGGTTGCTGATTTAATTCCAGTTGTGGGGAAACATCTGTTTGTCTTTGCTGGGGCTTGGGAAGCACTGTGAAGAATCAGAAATAATTCCAGAGTTGTTACATTTGCCATTCCATTGTAGTTCTGGCTTTGTTCTTTGATGAAGCACATCCAGAATCACAGCAGATGCCAGCTTGCAGCAGAATTTTTGGAGGATTAAGTCTTACTCTGATCAGGTTTGAAATAAAACAGGTAAAGGGTTTCTGAACTCCTGGTAAATCCCTTCATAATTAAAAAGAGGGGAATTTGTTACAAGCCTAATTTGAAGGATTTCTTCAGGATGATACTGCTGTAGTTCACTACTCACTTTTATTATAATTAATAATGTAATTACAATCAAAAGGGATCTGAGGAGGAATACTGATAAGAAATGAGGATTTTGATAACATTGGGCATCATGGGAAAGCTTGTTGGCACATGAAAAAATCAAGGACTTTTGTGTCTCAATTTTGACATCGCTTGACCAGACATGCAAGGCCCAGAGGTTAAAATAAATTTCCTTCTTTTAAAATCAAAATAGTTAAAATAAATTCCCTTCTTTTAAAATTACAATAGTCAAAATAAATTCCCTTCTTTTAAAATTAAAATAGTCAAAATAAATTCCCTTCTTTTATAGAAACCAACAGAACCAAGAGACCTCACAGCCCATGTCCAACACAGAAACAAATTTAGAAGCTGTTCTTTGAAGAGGCTACAGGAAATTCCATTTAAATGGTTCCCATGGATGCACATCTTCTAAGTGAGGTTTATTTTGGTGATACCTTTGCCCTGACTTTCTTTTTGTTCTGCAGAAATATTTGTTTGGGGCTTTTTTTTTTTGCTTTGTTTGGGGATTTTTAGGGAAGGTTTCTGTTCAATGGTTACTCCAAGCCCTTGAAAGGACACAAATTGCCAGGTCCAAGTGTGTCTGTGGAAATCAGGATTGATGGACAAGGGAACAAGCTCCAGCCTCCACCCTGCCTTAGAGACAAAGCTGAAGTCTTGAGGCATGAACTGTTTGCTTGTGCAGTCAGGATGGGCCTGAGATGTCAGGAGGAATATTTGGTTTGTTTTCCCTGATTTTTATGACTCTTTTCCATGCCTTGTGTTTGAATGCAGCTGGAGGATTTCAGGGAATTTTTTTTATTTCAGGGAATTAAAATCAAATCTTGCGCAAGTAGTGGATTCAGCAGGAGTGAGAATTTAGTGAGGAATCACAAAATAAAATATATAAAATAGAAAATAATACTAAATAGAAAATATAAAAATAAAATATAGATAATATAATATAGATAATAGAAGATAATAGAAGAAGTATAAAATATAAAATTTGCAATATAAAATACAGGTGCATGACCAAGGAAGTCAGCAGTGATGGAAAGCGGCTCCTGCAGATAAAAGAATTGGGTCAGGGGAGAGAGAGCTGGCAAAGACAAAGTCTTGAGCACCTTGGTCAGGACAAAAAGGAGCTGGATTGGCTGTCAGAAAGGGAGGGAAGGGGATTAGAAAATCCAATGGCAAGGCCCCTCCTGCTCCTCCCTGTCAGGGTTCAGCTGAGCATCCTCCTGAATTTCTGCTGGCATTATCTTTGGACATGAGGAGTAACTGTAAAATGCACCTGATATTGAATTGTTGGGACATTTCCCTTAAAATGGGAGGATTCTGTCCTAATTCCCAAATACAATTACTTCAGAATAATTTGGGATATAAACTAGTCAAACCCACAAACTTATTGTCTTTTCTGTCCCAGGAGATGCCATCAGAGCTTGTTTCCAAGTTTGCAGAAGTCCTGATGTTCTAAATCTCTAGAATCAAATTTTAAAAATCTTTTGTATTATGTGGCACCTCAGACTTAATTAGAATACAAAGATGAACTTCTGGAAAAAGTCTACAAATTTGGCTCAGCCACCTTTTTATTGCCTTCCCAATATGGAAAACTAATTCCATTTTATATTTGCACAAGGTTATTTTAGGATCACCAACAACTCAAAAAAACTGGTGCCTTTGACACTATTTGGGTTGTACTACATTTAGGGCATTTTCTTCCTGCAGGTGAAGGACTGTGACAAATTTGAGACTAAAAATATCTGCAGAATGGCTGGAATGACACAGGAATAACACCAGGAGCCTGCCATGGCTGTCCCTGGCCATGGCCAGAGCCTCAGATCTGTAATTGTGGGGGAAGAGCTGCCAAAGGACTCCAGCTGATGTGAAACTCCATGGGCATGGAAGGCTCTGCCTGGAGGAAAGGGCAGCTGATTTTAGCTGGAAACTTTTCTGCTTCACCTGAATTATTGCTCCCTAAGTTGGGATTTTATTTAAATTCCAGCCTGAGTTTTTTTTTTTTTTGTCTGTATGTATATTTTAAAATAATGTATTTTTGCTCGAGTTAAAAAATGCACACAGGTTGAAAACCTCATAAAAGATATCAAAAGGTTTTTGGTTTTTTTCTCTTATAATCAACATCACTCACCTGCTAATATTCAATACAGAATTTTTCAGGAGTTCTCCCACTCAGAAATTGCTGGAGGTTTGGAGTTTATTCTATAGAATTATTTTTCTTCTGATTATTTTTCTTCTTTTTTCATCCATTTCTAGGACATTTTCTTAATCTTTAGGGATTAACTCTTGTTCTGGATAATTTTAGGACAATTTAAGGTACAAAAATGTAGAATTATGGAAATATTCAGGTTGGAAAAGAGCTTTAAGATCATCAAATCCAACCATCAATGAGCAGCTGGACAAATTAACACCAAATCAAACCTTGTCCCCAGATGCCACATCCACAGAGAGGGGCTGGAGCCCCATCCATCCATCTGGAATTTCACTAGAAGTGAAATTAAAATTGCATTGTAGGGACAAGCATTTCTGTTTCTGTAGGGAAGCATTTCTGCCCAGTGTAGAGAGCATTTGTTTGGCAAAATTGCATCAATTCTGCTCTCATTTCCAAGGGAGGGATAAGGCAAGTGGGCAAAATATGATGGGACCTTCAGAAATTGGATTTTTTTCCTTCTTTCATTCAGCCTCGTTAGTGTTGAACCCTCCAGTGCCCCTCTCCAATTGCCAGCTTGATTGGAAAATGCACATTTTGATAAAAACACTGTCTGTTGTTTCATCTGGCTCTTAATTTCTGATTCTTGGGGAAAAGTGGCTCTTTTTATTGCTTCATTTGGAATGGCTCCAATCTAACCCAGGAAGGAAGAGCTGGGTGAGATATTGGCAACGTGGACCAATATAAACTGGGTTTCCTATAAAAATCCACTGGAAATTCACCTTGCAATCTCTGTCCTGCACCCAGGTGGCAGCAGGATGCTCTCTGTCACACAGGACAGGGCTTTGGAGAGGATGTTCCACATCCCCACTCAGGTTCATTCCGATTATTTAAACCACTTTAAATAAAAACAAACACCACCTCCAACCTAATAATTGTAAGGCAGCTTCATGACCTTGGAAAAGCTGGGTTAAATACAGCTGAGAATTCTCCCACCATAAAAATCTATACAGAAATGGAATAAACAGCTTTGGATGTCCTATTTGGGGTTTTTGGGGTTTTTTGTTTGTTTTTTTTAAAGGAGAAGGAAGGATCTGAATGTTTAGGGCTGTAATACATCCATGTGGGACTTAGGTCCAATTATCTGCTTTTTCCTGGATTTCTTCTATCTCCCCCAAGTAATTCAGCTCATATCCACACTTAGCCCAGGTCCATTTAGTTATGGAGACCTTGGTTTAATGAGTGCTGAGCTGCCCAGGCAAGGACAAAGGAATTGCTGAGGCTTAACAGTGCTGAGCATGAACCAAATGCTGCTCTGGTCAATGAGATCCTGGCTTTTGGGAGGCCTTTAAGGAGTTCTTCATGGAAATCTGAAGTTCTGGGTGTTAATTTTGGAGCTTAATTAGATGGGATGTTTGGAGGAAGTTGTTCCCTGGGAGGGTGGGGAGGCCCTGGAATGGAATTCCCAGGGAAACTGTGGCTGTCCCGTGCCTGGAAGTGGCCAAGGCCAGCTTGGACAGGGTTTGGGGCACCTTAAGACAGTGGAAGGTGTCCCTGGGGATGTCCTGGATTTCTTCTATCTCCCCAAGTAATTTAGCTCATATCCACACTTAGCCCAGCTCTGTTTAGTTATGGAGACCTTGATTTAATCAGCTTTAATGAACTGCATGAGCTTTAAAATCCCTCCCAACCCAAACCAGTCTGTGGCTCTGTGATTTTATTTTGCTTCAATAATTCCTATTTTGCATGCTTATTTTATTTGTTTCTCCCCTTCTTATCCACCCTTTGTCCCGCTGCATAATTTTTCTAGGATTTAAAAGTAGGAGTGACAAGGAGATGGACAAGGGGATTGAGAGACTGAGTTTGTCCTGTGGTGTCTGAACTTTGGCAAGGGGAAATTGTCTTGATATGGGAGGAGCAGGGACAGGCAGCTCCTATTCCCTCACCTGGAAGAAGATCATCTTGGGAAAAAGCCACTCCATCATGCAGGGAATGAGCTCAGCTGCTAAAGGTTTCAGAGTTTCAAGGCCACTCTTCCAGAGCTGTGAGAGAGGCACATTTGGGGAGCAGCACAGGGATGATCCATCACTGCTGACAAATCCAGGTTTTCCTGTTAGGATGTGCAGGGGTGCATGGCAGACATCTGCTCCCACCACAGCAGCAGCCACCACTTGTTTTCCCAGCTCTTTAAAAGAGGAATCTGCCAGAGGCTGAGCAGAATCTCCTGGTGTGGTCACTTTGGTGCCTGTAATCTGGGGTGGAACGGATCTCTGAACAGATGAATCCATCAATGATGGATTTTTGGCGCTTAGATCCATCACAGGAACCTGACAATCCTGGCTCTTTTGGAGGTGCAGTGCATGCAGAACACTCTGACACCTTGCAGCTGGGGTTAAACCAGCCTGTGCTGCGCTGCTCCATGAATCCCCAGATCCCAACCTGCCCACGCTGCTTTTCTCAGCACTGAACTTGCAGCAGCCTCACACTCCCAGGTACCCCTGAGCTGCTGCTGGCTCACTGAAGTGCTTTACTGTGGAATTCTTTTTATAAACCAGCTTTCCTGCTTAAGTCTTCTACTTTCACATACTTAAATTCAGTGTATATTTAGAAAGTTCTCTCTACACAATCTAAATATAGCTTATTCTATTTATATATCTATATACACACTTATACACCCTAAATAGTTTAGTGTTTCTCTCTTTATAGAAGCTATTTTTATAGTTTACACAGAAATTCTGTCCTTATAGAAACTATTTCTATAGATAGTTTACACAGATATCCTCTGTTTGTATAAATTATTTTATATGGAGAATATGAACCCTATTTAAAGAGTTCTATCTATGTGCTATGTGTAGAAATAGGTGATATCATATAGATGATACTTTTTATTTTTATTCTTATGATTTTTAAATTTATTTTTTTAATTTAAATTTAATTTAGTTTTTAATTTTATTTTTGTTTTTTAAAAATTATTTTTATGTTTTAAATAATTTTTAAATAATTTTTATTTTTAATTATTTTTATTTTTTAAATTATTTTCATTTTGGGGGTTTTTTTAATGTCCTTATTTTTATTTCTAAAATTATTTTAATTTTTGTTTTTTTAAGATTATTTTTATTTTTATTTTTGGGTTTTTAATATTTTTATTTTTTAAATTATTTTTATTTTAAAATTATTTTTATTTTTTGGTTTATTTAATAATTTTATTTTTAATTTTTTTAGGATTATTTTTATTTTTAAGATTATTTTTATTTTTAAGACTATTTTTATTTCTGGGTTTTTAATATTTTTAGTTTTTAAATTATTTTAATTTTTTTGAATTATTTTTTTTATAATTTTATTTTTATTTTTTAAATTATTTTAATTTTTAAAATTATTTTTATTTTTGGGGTTTTAATATTTTTATTTTTTAATTATTTTAATTTTTTAATTATTTTTATTTTTAAATTCTTTTTATTTTTGGGATTTTTTTAATAATTTTATTTTTCTTTTTTTTAGGATTATTTTTATTTTTAAGATTATTTTTATTTTTGTTTTTAAGATTATTTTTATTTCTATTTTTGGGATGTTCTGGCCCTCAGGAAGGTTGGGTTTGGCTCCAGGGCAGGAGCTGTGGATGCCACCTGTGACCCATAGCTGGGATTTGTCCCCTCCTCGAAACTTGGTGTCCCCACAAAGACCAGCCTGGTCCTGGAGAGGCTCCCAGGCAGCTCAGGATTTTGCAGAGTTTCCATGAAAGGTCTGAGGGCAGCGGGGATTTGATTTCCTTTTCCACAGCCATCTGTAGGACAGGGGGCAACAGCTGCTCCTGCAGCAGGTGCCAGCTCCCAGATTTCCTGGGAGAGAAGCTAACGAGGTTTTAGGAGGCCTGGCTGGCAGACCCAGATTGTCACTGGATGGTTCTGGTTTTGCTCTATTAAGCAGGCACTGTGGTATTAAAAATCAGGGGTTAAACACCTGGAATAAAATCTCTCCTTTGTAGATTGTGTAGAGACTGGGGATGGTCACAGAGAAGAACCTGCATGGGAAATCTTGGTGATAAAGGCAGGTTCTGATCGTGTTTTAAGAGTTTAGTCACAATTTAATCTGGGAAGCAAGGGGAGAAGTGAAGTGGAGAGATAAAAATAGATAAATATGAATAAGCCACTGGTGTGAAAGGCAGGGAAGCAGCTCTGGTGCACAAAACCATGGGAAAGTCTCAGCTGCCAGGGTATCCCAGAGCAGGCACGAAATGCTGCACTTGTGTGTTCAGGCTGGTTCAGAAATCCATGGTCATGGGAAGAATGAACACATCCCTGTTCATGGGAAGAATGAACACATCCCTGTTTATGGGAAGAATGAACACATCCCTGTTCATGGGAAATCCCTGTTCATGGGAGGAATGAACACATCCCTGTTCATGGGAAGAATGCACACATCCCTGTTCATGGGAAGAATGAACACATCCCTGTTCATGGGAAGAATGCACACATCCCTGTTCATGGGAAGAATGAACACATCCCTGTTTATGGGAAGAATGCACACATCCCTGTTCATGGGAAATCCCTGTTCATGGGAGGAATGAACACATCCCTGTTCATGGGAAGAATGAATGAACACATCCCTGTTCATGGGAGGAATGAACACATCCCTGTTCATGGGAAGAATGCACACATCCCTGTTCATGGGAAGAATGAACACATCCCTGTTCATGGGAGGAATGAACACATCCCTGTTCATGGGAGGAATGAACACATCCCTGTTCATGGGAAGAATGAACACATCCCTGTTTATGGGAAGAATGAACAAACTCTGGAGCCCAATTTCCAGTGCTCAGACTGGAGCAGCCTTGTTGGATGAACTGGGCTTGGTCCAGCCTCTGGTGCTCCTCAGAGAGGCTGAAGATCTCAGTCCAAATATCCTGTTGATTATTATTTTTTAAAACACATTTTCTGCTGCTTTGCTTCTGTTTATCCAAGAATTCAGCGCTCTATTCATGTCTCTTTTGTTTTGTAAAGACAAACTTTTCACAGCTTTCTCTAACTCATGGAATTATTTCATTTGTCTTCCAGGTTCCAGGGATCACCCTGAGCATTCAGACCATAATCAGGTAACTCATTATTGATTGCCACTAATCAACCCTCCGGATTATAGAGGCCAAAGACAGCATTTAAAATAGAATATTTTATCTCCAACACTTAGCCAGACTCAAATGAACTAAAGTATTTCACTCAGAGAACCAATGGGCTGATGATTTCATAGTTAATGCAGTGAAATGTAATTAAATCAAAGGAAGTTCTTGTTTTCATTCCCACATTTTTCACTAATAATGACAATAAATACATTAATTTGTTATCATCCTCATTCACTGAATTGTCACATCCTTTCATTAGGTCAAATCCAAGATACTGCACTGAAAAGAACAGATCTGTCAGAATTTGACATTTCAGTTTTGTTGATCTTCTGAGAAATATTTATCTGGTAAACATTGATGAACGTTCTGTCTATTTTAATCATCATTCTCAGCTATCTTGGACAAATATTTCAATGACTGCTGCAGCTGAAATGCAGATAAAAACCCTCAAATAATTTCTCTGAGGGTGTTCATAACCCAATCACTCAGGGCTTGGGACCTTCCCATTGAGCTTTTTTCAGTCCCATGACAGAAATCACTCAAAGCTGAAGGCCTGGATCAAATAACTCACAAATTCTACTTGTGTTTCATTACATAAATTGCAAGAGTTTCTCGGAATATTTTAATTTTAGACATTAGGGCTAATTTCTCTCAGAGTCCACTTAGAAAATGATGTTAGAAACAGTTGTAACAACAGAATATTTGATACTGAGAGTTGCCTGGAGCCTTGGAAATGATTCAGTGGAGGGAGGCATTTCCCAAAAGAAAAGAAGCTTTTTTTTTCCCCCAACAGAATGTAAAGGTCAGCCCATTTCAGAAATATTTTAGTTATTAGTGGAGATGCTTAAAAGCTTGAAGGAGAAATATGAATGTGTCATTCCCAGTTTAGAGTTGCCCTCCAGCTCATTTACTGTTAAGATGGTCTCACTTTCATGGTATTGCACAGAAGATTTGAAGATAGAAATGTCACAACCAAAGGAATTCATTATCTCTGTCCTTAAATTTGGGTGGAATTCTGTGCATTTTCCCATCCTGACTATGGATTATTTGAATGCTGCTTCATCTGGGGATAGCTGAACCAGCAAAGCTGAGACCAAGCACAGCTTTTGGGAAAACCAATTTATACCCCGGTTCAGCACCAGTTTTTTACAACTCCTGCTGCAGTGCTGTGATGTCCAAAGTCGCTGTTTTCCCAGAATTTGTACGAAATTCAGCAGAGCACAAATTCCACCAGCCTGAACCTGCTCTATCCACAGCTGCTGCTCCATAACTCCTTTTTCTCTGGAGGCTTTGGGAACGATGCTGTTCTGGAGGCTGAACTGAAAACTCTCCAGGGAATGCAGACATTTTACCTGGGAGTCAAGGGAGAGGATGGGGAGGAACAAAAGTCTGAGGCAGGTTCTTGAGTTCATTGAGCTGTGCTTAAGAAGAATTAATTTCTTAAGAAATAACACCTGGAAAGCAATGCAAACAAACAACTTATTGAAAAAAAAAAAAAAACAACTTTACCTGTGATGAGAATTATATCTGCTTCAGTGAACCTGAGCAGGTTCCTTTGTCATGAATGCCTCCTGACTAATTTAGTTGCTAATACCTGCTAATTCCATTTTTATCAGCTTGGAAGAAAAACCAAACCCCGTCATGAAAACGCTGCCTGTAGCCAAATAAACTCTCTGGTGACACATTTAAAACGGGTTACACGAAACTTCGGGCTTGGTGGAGATTAAAAGGAAGTGGGAAAATTCTCTGAGAGTCACAAAAGGTCTCAGTGCTTATCAGCACTCAGGGAAACCAAACTTTTGGGTTCTGAAAGAGATGAAGGACAGGGGATGATGTGTCAGGGCCTTCCCATCCTCATAGCCAAGAATTCCTTCCCAAAATCCTATTTATCCTCCTTCTCAATATCCCATTTATCCCTGCTTTCATAGCCAAGAATTCCTTCCCAATATCCCATTTATTCTCCTTCCCAATATCTTGAATATCCTGTTTATCCCTGCCCTCACAGCCAAGAATTCCTTCCCAAAATCCCATTTATCCCTGCCCCTACAGCTAAGAATTCCTTTCCAATATCCCATTTATCCCTGCCCTTACAGCCAAGAATTCCTTTCCAAAATCCCATTTATCCCTGTTCCTCACAGCGAAGACTTCCCTCCAAAAATCCCATTTATCCTTCCTCCCAATATCCAATTTATCCCTGCCCTCACAGCCAAAAATTCCTTCCTGAAATCCCATTTATCCCTGCTCCTCACAGCCAAGAATTCCTTCCCAATATCCCATTTGTCCCTGTCCTCATAGCCAAGAATTCCTTCCCAAAATCCCATTTATCCTCTTTCCCAATATCCCATTTATGCCTGCCTTTACAGCCAAGAATTCCTTCCCAAAATCCCATTTATCCCTGCCCTTGGAGCCAAGAATTCCTTCCCAAAATCCCATCTATCCCTGCCCTCTGGCAGTTTGAAACCATCCCCCTTGTCCCCTTCATGTCTTTGTAAAAGGTTTCTCTCCATCTTAAAGTTCTTTCCTGACCTTAATTCTGTTATTTTGGGACTTTAACCCTTGTTTAATTTTTTCTTGGAGGTGAAAGGGAAATCTTTACCCACATGAACATCTGAAATTGAAGAACTGCCTTCACTGCCTTCCCAAAGCCTCTGCAGAGCCAGAATTTTTAAATCAGCTCTGATTGCCTCTGTTTCTCCAGGTGGAGCACACAAGCCTTGGAATTTTGTCTTGGAAAGACAAAATCAGACCACAGAGATCTCCTCATCTACCAGTTTTTTATATTTGCTTTTTATTTCCAGAAAAACATGCAGCTTTGGTATTGACCCACCCCAGACAGGCAGTTCTGAACAGGATTCTGCTGGATTTCAGGTGAGTGCTGCAATAGAAATTCAGGGTTTATATTTTCTTTATATATTCTTTATTTCATCTATTCTTTATATATATATATATATATATATATATATAGTTTATCTATTCTTTCTATATTTATTTTATATATTCTTTATTCTCTTTTTTTTTTAATACATTTTCGTTATATTTTCTTTTTCTATTTTCTTCATTGATCTGCTCTGTCAAATCCAGGGAACTGCACTCTCCTGCAGGAAGCACAGAGCTGGGATGTTTTCTGGTGATCCCATCCTATCTCCTTTCTTTTCTTTTTCTGCTAATGCCAGGAGCTGAACCAAAGCTGGCTCCTTCCAAAAGCAGTGCCTGAATTCCTCACCCACGTGCCCCAATCTCAAAGTCCCAAAGGAAGGGGAGGTGTTACCACACCCCAGTTTTGTCTTTTCTGAGCTCTTGTGGAAATTCCTTTGGCATTTCCACAGCTGGGCAAGCTCTGCTTGACTCAAACTGAGCTGAAGAACAGCCCTGAGCTGCTTCCTGCAGCAGAACACCCAATATCTGCTCATGGATAGGACTTGGCAGAAGGAAAAACTCCCAAAGAAGGGGGAGGGATTTTCCTACAGGAAGGCTTGAGACCACCAAGACTGGGGGTTGAGGGGAAAAACCTCCCTGTTATTGGCAGGAAGGGGAGAATGAGGCTTTGCTGGAATCACGGCAAAACTGGGGGTGATTTTCCCACTGTAGGTGAGGAAAATTCTCTTCTGTGCCTTGACTGGGAGGCAGCAAAGAATGGGAAGGGGGAAACCTAAGGAAAGCTGTGAGAAAGATGGAAAGAGACAATTTCTGAGAGAATGGGGGGACAGCACACAGGGAATGGCTTCACACTGCCCAACAGGGATCAGGGATCTTGGGAAGGAATTCCTGGCTGGGAGGCAGCAAAGAATGGGAAGGGGGAAACCTAAGGAAAGCTGTGAGAAAGACGGAAAGAGACAATTTCTGAGAGAATGGGGGGACAGGACACAGGGAATGGCTTCACACTGCCCAACAGGGATGGGGGGATCTTGGGAAGGAATTCCTGGCTGGGAGGGTTGTGGGGAGCTGGGATAGAATTCCCAGAGCAGCTGTGGCTGCCCCTGGACCCCTGAAGGGCCCAAGGCCAGGCTGGATTGGGACTGGAGCACCCAGGGATAGTGGAAAGTGTCTCTGCTACAGCAATAAAGGCTCAAAATGATCATTAATGCTCTTTTCAACCCAAACCATTCTGATTCTACCATCAAGTAAAAAAAAGATATGTGGGGAAGAGCTCAGGCCTTTCCTGACTTTCTCCCACCCATTCAGATCCAGCACATCTCCCAGGAAATAAATTTACCACCAGTCAAAGCTGGCAGCTCTGTTTACAGCCTGTGGTTCCTCCAGGCCCCATAAATGTGGAAAGAATTAAGTGTTAATATCTGTCTGCATGAGGAGAGCAGCATCACATCAGCTCTGAGTGTTGTTGTATGAAGGGAATTATTGACACAAGTCTTCAGCTGGATCTTAATGTATTTATGAGTAATTCTTTTACAAGCACTGTTGCTCTTCCATTATTGTGATTTTATTCTTTGTTCAGCTGGTAGATGATGATAGCCTTGGAGAAGATACTTGTAATAATAAACTTTGGCCATTGTTTTTAAATGTGGAATACGTATTTAAAACATAAATTATTAAGCCTAGCATTCATCAGCATTGATTTTTCCAGGAAATAGAATTTGCCTCATCTTCTAGCACAGGAATAAAAGAGGAGACTGAACATTTTTTTAGACAGTTCTCAGCAAATTATTATATTATTACATTTCCTTCATCCCTTCTAATCAGAAATGAAAGTGTACAGAGGTTGTTAACACCCAAGTAGTGAAGGTTACAATTATTTCTTTGGAAGTTTAACTTGGAATGAATGGATTTAGGCTCAGATAAATACTCAACACGAGCTAAATGAAGTCCTTTTGAGCTAAATTTAGTCTTTTTGAGCTAAATTAAGTATTTTTGCTGGATACCAGAGCCAAGAAAGGAAATACCACAGAGTAAACTTGCCACAGTCAATAAACCTGTCAAATGTAAGTAAAAGGGGGGGAAATTGGGCAATGTTGGGATTTACAAACTGGAGCAACGAGGCAGGAGAGTGAGAAAATTAATGCCAACACCTCACAGAAATTACCAATGGCTTCAGCTGAGTCTCTCACAGGTAAATGTCAGCAGAGCCAGAGGCAGCAAACACCTCTGGCACTTGAATATTGAAATGACTTTGAAGGCAAATCCCTCCAATAGAGGGAGGAAGGTGCCAGACTGGGAAATTGAGTCGAGCATTAATGAGCAGCAGCCGAGGAGAGGCAAAGCGAGCCCTGGAGCTCCCTGTGCTGAGGTTCCACCCCTGGGTTAAATCACTGCCATTTGGGGCAAGATTCCATCTTCAATTGGGCAATTTCAATTGAATTTTGCCCAATTTTCAATTTGGGCAAGATTTAATTTACCTTCTCTATTGACACAAACAGATCCTCACCAGGAATCCTTTTGAGTTCCTATCTTGTTAAGGCAAGCCAAGACCCACAAAAAGCATTTTCCCCTATTTCATCTGCTCATTAGAAAGCTTTTCTTACACTTTAAAAATGCATTTCTGTATTTTCATCTCCATCAGCCATCTTTTCTCCCAAAAATGTATTTTTTTTCCTGGAAAATTCATGTCAGGAATATTCCCAAACCCTGGAGAGAGCTGAGCCAAGACACGGTTGAGACAATGAAGGTGTAGCCAGAAAGTTACAGAGTGCTGGAACTGTTTGTTCACCATGGAAATTCCCCTCCCAGTCTCAGCCCTACTCAAACCCTTCTGTTTCATTCCCTTTTTCTTTTCCAGGTTTTTTCCATTTTGCTGGATGAATCCAAAAGGGAAGGGGTCAAACATCACCTCCTATGCTCACTCTGGTCTTTGCTTTCAGGTAGGATTGGCTGGGTGTGTGGGAAAGAGAAAAATGGGGATTTTTTTCCACTGCCACAAAAGACTGGGATTGAGTTTTTCCCACTTAAAGACTGTTTTAATTAGCAGCTGAGTGGCAGAAATGCCTTTAAAATTATCCTAAACAAATAGTAAGGACCTCTTTTAATCCCATATTTACAGCAGGGTGAGTTAGAAGCCCAGTTTAATGTTAATTCCTACATTACTGTGCCTTTAATTATTATGGCCCAGCATTGTTCCCACAATAATCAATCAAAATTGGAAATATGACACAAATTAATCTGCTACAGTGGCTTTTTCCCTTGTACTTCAGAGTTTATATAACACAACTCTCATCATACCTTCAAGGAAATTAAAAAAAAAAATAGTAATAATAATAAAAAAAAAAGAAATAGCAAGCAAGAAATAGATGTCTTGGTCTTTCATCTAAATTTAATGAGAAAAAG
This sequence comes from Agelaius phoeniceus, assembly GCF_051311805.1. Classification (NCBI taxonomy): domain Eukaryota; kingdom Metazoa; phylum Chordata; class Aves; order Passeriformes; family Icteridae; genus Agelaius; species Agelaius phoeniceus. The sequence goes on along the minus strand of NC_135274.1, from coordinate 24,880,475 downwards.
AGTTGCAATGAAATTAGAGATGTGCTGAACTATCCATAGGAGATTCCAAGCCATTATTAGCCTGCTCACCCTGCTACTTATCTTCAAATGCACACACCAGCAGCAGAAAGGATTTAGGTTACATTTTAGTAATCCAAATCTTGTAGGTACTGGGGTTTAGTGAAACTGGAGCACTCGTTACTATAATTTTGCCACAAAAAAAAAATCAGTATTTAGTGAAGTGAGAGGTCTGGCTTAATGCACAAAAGGAAGGAGTTTGGGGCTGTGGCAGCGGGGTTGGAGTGTCAGTCTGGATTGCCATTCCTAAAGCTGAATTTCCTTGGCTTTGGGGATTTGAGTCAAGTATTTAAGAGTGTTGAAATGTAAACTTTCTTCTTGATGATATTCAAACCTCTGTAAAACAGCCTTTAAAGAAGGAGGAAATACAGGAGGGAGAAGCAAAATCAGCAAGGCTGAGGTGGCTGTGGTGAGGAACAAATCCTTGTTTTGTATGGCCAGAGTGGGAATGGACACCTGAGTCCCTCCTGAGCATGGATGAGGAGGAGCTGGGATCTCCCAGGAGAATTTTTGCCTCTCTCTGCCTCAATTTCCTGGAACAGCAACTGGAGAAGCCTCTTTTTCTGGTGGTAAACCTGCAATTTCACTGAAATGCAGCCTTATGAATAATATGGTAATATGCCCTGGGTGTCTGGATCTAATTGATCAAAAGTAATAACTGTGATGGAAAAATTAATTGGAAAAATCATTATCAGAGGTATAAAACCTACATCTATTTCTCTATTAATCTAAAGCCTCTATTTCTCAGTAATTCATCTGATTCTCACCACAATCCCTCTGTTAATGGTGCTGTGTGGAAGGAGGGAGCATCACTGTGTAGAACACAAATGTGTTATAAAATAACATTTTGTGGGGTGTGGAAATGTTGAGGATTGGGTTTAAATCTGCAAAATTCAGCAGATTCTGGACAACAGCACATTTTAACAGTGAGTGCAGTTCCTCCATTATCTGTGTCTCCTTGGAAGTTTCCACCTGCTCAAAAATACTCAAAATTCCATTTATGGGAGCTGCTCAGCCACTGGTTAACCCAGGTTACCACAGGGGTCTCCCAGTTGATAAAAATCAGGATGCAGTGGTCCTGTCAGACACAGAGCTGCATTTCTGATGGCAAATTCATGATTGGAGCTCTCCCAGGTGCTGCTCTCCCCGTTCCATCTCTGCTGCTCGCTGGGCTGGGCTGTGCAGGCAGAGCTCACTCCTTGGTGGAATAAGTTACTCTCACTGAATAGGAAATGGGTGACATCCCTTTATTCATCTTCATCTAAATCCAGGTGAATATGCAATTAAAAGGGCCGTGTTACCTGGAAAAGAAATCCTCCATTTCCTGCACATTTCCGACCCTGCCGGGCAATGTCTGGAGCATGAGGGAATGGGAGAAATAATCACTGAGGGCATGAATTGTTACAGAGGAGAGGGAAAAGCCCAAGGGTTCAAAATCAGCTCTCTGGGAAGGTTTGGAATGGGTTCCTGCAGGGTGGGAATGCTCAGAGCCTTTAGAGCTGTAGGCAAAATTCTCACCAACCCATCAGGTCCTGGCTGGTAGAAATTGCTGTCATCTTTAATACTTGTCATTCTGGGAAGTTCATTATAATTAAGGCTTTGTCTAATTAAGCCAAACATTCGGTTTGTCCCCTGCCCAGCTGGTTTTAAACCCAAGGTTTTGCTTGGAAGCTCTTGGTGGTATCTGAATATTTCTCCTCATGTCTCTGCCTATATTTATCTGATCCTCTGGTAAATCCTTCAGGGCTGAATCTCCTGAATCCATTATTCAAGCTGCACTCGTGGAATCCAATTCAATAATTCAATACTACTCAAAAAAAAAAAAAATTAAATCTATTTTTAGAAGCTCAGTTCCTCATTCAGATTTTTCTGTACAACCAACTGCAGCTGGGGATCATTTTTCATATTTCCCTATCAGTGTTTTATCAGCTTTTTGAGTTTGGGATGTTAATTGAACTGAATTAATTCTTCCCAACACACTGTGAGGAAAATGTTACACCCAGAGCTTTATAAATGGTACCTCTCTAATTATTGACATTTTAATGGATTTACATTCTAGATACAATATTTAACCTCTGACCTAAAAAGTGGGGATTGATGCGGCACAAGAAGATAGAATTTCATGATCCAGCAGCAAAACCAGACTGATACTTTGTTAGAAGTGTTAGCACATGAAATGTGCTGTGAAAGTTAATTTTATTACTAAATTGGTACACAAAGCTGAATCCCCAAAAGGGAGCTCAGCTGTCAATTCTTCAAGCACAATGCTACAACTAAAAATAAAAAATTCAATGTTCACATGAAATTTCTTGGCTTGAAGCGTGCAGAGCAGATTGTGCAGCTCCTCTTGCTCCTGAATACTAATTTTACATGTAAACATTTCCTTATTCTGGAAATGTTCTTCGTTTGCCTCTCACTAGCCCTGTAAAACTGGAAAATAGGAAATTATTTCCCTTACAAAGGGAGCCTGGAAATGGAATAGATGTGAAACCACAGATGAAAGGGTCTTAGAAGGAAATTGTGTGGCCAGTGATTCCTGCTCCCATTGCTGTGCTCCCTGCAGCCACTCAAAGCCCTGCAGAAAGCAAATTTGGGGTGAATTGGGCCTGTAGGGTGAAATATTAGAAGTTCATCCGTGTTTTGCATCAATTTAAACATAAAAATTCCTGTGCAATTGGTGAGATTTAACAAGGGGAGGGGAGGAAGATCAGGCTTCAGCTAAGGCTGGTCTCTTCTACCAACAGGTGACAGGATGACAATTAATTTGTATCTGATTTGGGGGACAGCAAAAATAGGTTTTTTAATTAATTTAGTACCTCTAGCACAGTGTCCTTCCCGTGGAAAAAAAAAAACAAAACAAAAATTTTCTCTTGGAATAATGTCCAAGGCCAGGTTGGACAACTTGCTCTAGTGGGAGATGTCCCTGCCCATGGCAAGGGGTGACAAATAAGATTCCATTTGGCACTCTGCACCTACAAGCTGAGTTTGCTTTAGTCCCTTGTTCCTAATTTAGGTTTTCCTGCTGTATCACGTTCTGGGGCACCCCTGGGCCATAAAAGCCCTGTTTTCCTGTCACAGGAGTGCTGTGGTTCCCAGCCAGGTGTGCATACACTCCCTGCATTATTTATCCTTCCAGGAGCATGGAAATCCCTGCAGCCTGGGGCTGCTTCAGGCTGAGACCTGATTGAGATTGGCACAGAAAGACTTTTTGTTGCTGTTTCCCTCTGCAAATAATCCCATCTTCCTGCAGACATTCCTTTATTAATTCAGCTGTTCCCCAAAGTCACCTCCTCCACTCTGCTGCTTGGGTTCTTCCACGACAAAAAGTGGTGGGGGATCATTCCTTGATAAACACAAATCATTAATGGAGGTTGGAAAGGGGATAGAAGAGAATAGAAAGTGGTGGAGGAAAGGAATTAAATAAGAAATTGTTTTAATTGCAGGTTTTGGAGAGGAGGGAATGAAAGACTTTTATATTTCCAACTTGAAAGTGTCGTGGGTTTGTAATTTGGGGTTGGTTTGGTGTGCCTGCATTTGTGTAAAAGCAATCCTGGAGGGGTGGCCAGGACAGTAAATGTGGGTTAGATCCCAAACCAGGGGGGCTGGGCTGTGTGCTTGGTGACCTTGGGGGTCTTTTCCAGCCTTCAAGATTCTGTCACGGCCTCATCCCCACCTGCCAGCTCCACCCTTCTGCCCTGCCCTTCAACACCCACCTGGTACATGCAAGATTGGGTTTCCAGGTGGATTTTGAGGCTTGAAAGGTGCAGGAGGGCTTTGCTGAGCACACAGCCATTTTTAGATGAACTGAAGAGTCTCTTCTCCTGCTTTGACAAGAATAATTCAGCTCCACAAATGTTTGGGTTTTCTATCTGACCCCGAAGTCAGGGGAACCCTTCCTGTGGGCGCAGAAAGCAGGAGCAGGTGCTGAATATCCCAACACCATCCCAGCAGCAGAGTGTTCCTCCCTGGTGCTTTCAGCTCTTCTCTGACACCTTATCAGGCATCTGAGCATTTTAAAGGGAGCATTTTAACAGGAGAAGCAGCATCTTTGCATGGTGCCACTAGGAGATGACATTTCCAAAAGAGAGTCAAAGTCTTATTAAAATTTGATGTGAGCTTCAGGAGCCTCTCCAAAGTGAATCATCCCCCCCTTCCAGCCAGGCTTTGTGCTGACTCCCCCCACTCCTCTGAATTTTGGGAGCTTTATGAATTCCCGATTACAGAGTGTCAGGAATTCAAGGACCAGCTCACCACGGAGCACGATTTGGATGGGAGCATTAAAAATTTCTGCCTGGAAATGTTCTGGCCCACCAGTGGGAGCAGAGCTGCTGCTTGCTGGTGGAGGGGAAAGCAATTAGAGGAGAGGCTGCTGCTCAGAGCTCCTGCTCCTGGTTGTTGCAGGTTGCAAACATGCTGAGAGCTGTTTATTTGAGCAGAGACTTACTAAAGGGAGTGATATTCATACATTTGGGTCAGTGACAATTTTATGTAGAGCTGTGAAGTGCTGCTGGTTTTCTTTTTCTTTTCTTTTTTTTTTTTTTTTTTTTTTGCTTCCCTGGAAACATGGGCTGTAGCAAAAACAAATTGCTGCAAACAGAAGCAGCTGCCAGAGAGGTCAAAGAGTAATTTCTGTGGCCAGATATGATCAACTGGTGTTGAGAAAGAGGTGGATAAGGAAGGAAATTGTGCAGCGCCTTTGTTTCCAGAAGAGGAGCTGATTAAGATGTCAGCTTGTTCTGCTTCCATCTTCATTTATTCAATTGTCAGCTTCTATCTGTCCCACGGGACCTTCCTGTAGTGAATCTTCTCTGTAGAGGGAGATTCTGGAGCTGGGTTTGATATTTCAGACTCAGCTTCCCGTTGAAAATGTACTAATTTCAGGGCCTTAAGGATGGGGATGAAAAGCAGCACGTTTGATCTCAGCTTTTGTCATTCATCACACAGGACTTTTTTTGGCCAAAGCTTTGAGATCAAGCCTTTGGTTTCACATTCCATCAGTGTCCTGTAAAACTCATCTCTCAACTTCCAAGTGACTTTGGCTTCCCTTCAGGCACTTCAGGCTGACCCAGGACCCTGAATGGAAGAAGTTTTGGTTGTCACTGGAGCCTTTCCTCCTTCTCCAGGCCGACCTGGAGCCACTCTTGGAGGTGTGAGGTCATGGGTTGGACTTGATGATCCCAAAGATCTTTTCCAGCCTGGCTCATTCTGTGATTCATTTTGTGATTCTGTTTTTCCAGTGATTCTCCCAGCCCATCAGCCTGGCTGTGCTCTCCTGTGCATCCTGTGATCACTTTCTGTGCACAGATCAGAAATGTCTTATCAGACAGCTATCAAACACCAAATCCTTGAGTCCTGCTGCACCACAGGTATCAGCTCCACTTGGCCTGAAGGGGAGACCCTTTGGCTTCCTTTTAGCAGACCTAACTTTACTCCTCCCAAGGTGAGCTCACACCCAAAGCATGTAAAGCCTACTGAAACCAGCACCTGGATCTGGGAGAAGGTGCAGAAGCTCCTTGAGTTGATTGAAGAGCCTTCAGTTTGCAAACACCTTTATTGCACTCCACACAGGCCTCAGCCAGGCCCACCCTCTGGGAATAAAACCCCTAAATTTGTGTTCCTGCCCCTCATGGAACCTGGCAGGTGCCAGAGCTGCAGCAGAGCCTCTCAGAGCCACGGCAGAGCGTGCTCAAAGTCACAGCATCCTTGAGCTCTCAGTGCCTCCCTGTTATTATTGCTGCTGTTATTAGACTTTGTAATGCACTCAGCTCCCAAGTGCTCCCTGCTATTGCTGAGATTACACAATCCTTCAAGGAATTTTAAAGACAGCTCTTTTGTGCCTGCTCCAAAGGAACAGGGAGGGGGAGAAGCTGCTTTTTGCACTGCCAGGCAGCATTGCTGTACAGAACTGAAGTGCAGGTGATGGAGAAAAGACCTCAAGGTCTCCAGTGTACAGCAGGAGAAGGGAGAAAACCTCTCCTGCGTGGCACAGCTTTGAGAGAGGTGCAATGAGGTTTTTCTTTGGCTCAGTAACCAGGGAGGAGAGTCCAGAGCCACACAAATGTGGCCAGGAAGGTCTCAAAAGGTCAAGAGGTCCATGGTCGTCCCATCTCACCACAGAGCCACACACAGAACTTCACAGAATGAGAGAATCATGAAGGTTGGAAAAGAACAAGATCATCAAATCCAACCATTCCTTGATAAATAAACATCATTAATGGAGGTTGGAATGGAATGGAATGGAATGGAATAGAATAGAATAGAATAGAATAGAATAGAATAGAATAGAATAGAATAGAATAGAATAGAATAGAATATGGTGGAGGAAAGGAATTAAGTAAGAAATTGTTTTAACTGTAGGTTTTGGAGAGGAGGGAATGAAAGGCTTTTATATTTGCAAAGCTCCTTTGCATTTTAGAAAAGTGCTGTAACCTGAATTGTGCAATAGGGTGTAGCACTGATAATACTGTTAACAGTTTTTGATTGATTTTTATTCCTAGGGACAGGGAGTTTATAACATCTGAATGTTCCCTGTCTATCTCAAGCAGTACTTCCCTAATTTCTTCCAGGAGTTTTCCTTGAGGTCGAGTCTGGGCTTGGACAGGCTGGGATACTTTTCCTGTATTTGCTTGTGGAAGAGATTTAACAGAACAACACCCAAAATTTCTGTGTATTCATGAAGTCTGAAGATTCAGAATAATTTTCACAGCTGAGTTATTCCAAGAAGAGTTGATGTGAGAAAAAAAAAAAAAAACAAAAAAACAAAACAAAAAAAAAAAAAAAACAACAACAACAAAAAAAAACAAAAACAAAAACCAAACAAACCCCATAATAGAGGGGTTAAATAATTAACTTCATAGCAGGAGGAAAAAAATTCCACCTTGGCAGAAATTTATTGGGCAGTGGGATGGTTCTGGAAAGGAAGTGAGATCTGGTTTGGGAAACTAAAATCTGCACTGAGTAATCAGTGATTACTACAGTAAATTATTATAGTAATTTACCAGTGATTAAAAGGGTAAAATAAGATTTAATAGAATGTAAGAGTTTCACTCTGTTCATGGTTCAGGGAAAGGGGGATTCCCAAAGTTCTGCAGGGAAGTTACAGAACCTCATGGAACTGTGGTGAGGGTGGGGAAAGGATGGACCCAGTGCTGTGACAAGAGGTGACAGCCAGAGGTAGAACACAGGAATTTAAATTGGAATCGTTCTAGGAATTATTTTTTTCATCATAAACATGGTCAGACATGGGATGATGCTGTGGGCTCACCCCTTACAAAGGGGTTAAGGAAATCCAGAGGGGCTGGAACACGTTGGTTTGGCAATGCTGGTGGAATAAGTGAAATTGTTTTATTGAGCCCGAAGTCTGAAGGCAATCAGAGAGAGAAAGGAACCAAACCCATCCCTCTGGCTTGCTGCCAAAGAACCTGAATGCTGCCAGAGCAGGATAATAACACCAATTGGCTCATTGTCTTTTCTCAAAAGCCATCTCCATTCATTCTGCTCCCTAATTGTTCTCCCAGCCGGCTCCCATTGCTGTGTTTGGGCTGCACAGCTGAATTCTGTGCTGCTCCTGCCTTCAGCTCCTGCTTGGAATCTCAGCCTGGATCACATGGGGGTCAAAGCGTCCTGGAAAAGCAGAGGGATGGTTTTGTAAGCAGGGCTTTGCAACGAGGGAACCTGCAGCAAATTATGAGAGGGAAGGCACCAAGCCATGACTGGAGGTGAGGCTCAAACAGGGATGATCCAAGGAGCACCCTGGAGCACAGGGTGGGGATGAGGAACTGGGCAAAACTCCCTTTTCCCCTCCCAAAAGTTGCCTTGGAGCTGCTGCTGCTGTTTCAGAGGATGCTCCAACCCTCAGATCATCATCTTTTGCCTGAATCACAATTCATGGGAAGAGCAAAATGTGTGATGAGGGGATTCTGATGAGAACCCTCTCACTTTTGAAGATGGAGTATTAATTTTTGCAGCCTTTCCAGCCTGAGATTCGATTTCACTCTTTGTGCTTCACAAGAATCGATAGTTATTCTTTAGATGTTGAGTAGGAAATAATTGTCTGGGTGTTGTTTGAAATTGCTGGGTGTATGAAATTATCAGCAATGACCCCTGGAGAGTCGGTTCAGGAAGGTTTGAATCACCCACTTTGAACCACCACCCTCTGTGCGACCTGCAGAGATAAACAAGGCTTATCTTACATCTTAAATATTTACAGTAAAGACCAAACCATCCCTAATGTCTTCACCTAACTGGCTTTGACACAGTGAAATTAAAGCTGGCTGTGAAATCAGTTATGTGGTTGCTTAAACCCCACCAAACCCACTATTAAATGTTACTGAACCCAGAATGGATGTTTGGGACCAGAATGGGTCTTTTGGTCAAATCTGGCTTCAGGACTGCTAAATGCTCCTAATAACACACAGATAAATTAATCTGAATCTGCTGCTTTTCTCAGAATTTTGTGGTGCTTGACTCTTCCTGCATTGCTCTCCTCCAGTCTGCAAATAGCCATTAATAAATTTGGGATATGGAATGACTCAGTTCATTATTAAAGGATACTGAACCTCAGAGACTGCAGATAATTACTTTTGCATACTATTAAAAGTGTTCGTAAAAATTGACATTATTTTAAGGCTCAACGAGAGCTACACGACTAAAATAGCATTAAAATTTTATTTTTTTCTCCCCTCTCTGCAAACCCAATGACATTTAAAATATGACATTTGGAAGGCAGAACCTCTAATACCCAATAATGCCAGCGTGTGTGGCCGTATTTCTTTGCTGGCTGCAGACAAATGCTTGTCAATGTCACCTTCAGCACCTGCCATCACTTATTAGCGGCTCTGAAATCCTGCTTGGGAAACTTTGGGAGCATTTTATAGCCACCAGGAAAGTCAATTAATTAGGCTGCGCCGCCACACGAGCGCCGCAATTATTTCGCCTTTCCCTTTGATTTTCTGTTGACCAGAAATTTCCAGGCAAATCTTGGAGGCCAATTAAGAAGTTGGAGGATTGCACACAAGTGCAGATCCCCTTCCTGTGGACTTTGGGCTCGGGATTTGCTGTGTGTGACTTTGATTTGTTCGTCTGCTTTGTTTTTGCTCTCGTTGCTGCCATCTGCATTGCTCTTCAAGGAAATCCCTTTTTTTTTGAGAGTTCTTCCTTTCAAATTTAGCACACAAAGTTGGAGATACCAAAAAGCAGTCTGGAAATGAGTGGATTCAGAATCAAACCTTGCTGAGTTCTCAGTTTAAAATTACTTCTCTGAAATATCCAGCTGTAAAAGTTTAGATTTTACTGTGTTTAGCCTTTTTTATACCTCTTTTCATCACATATCTGCACTCATGGAATGAGTGGATGTGGCACTTTCTGGTGTGGTTCAGTGGGCAGGGTCATATTTGGTCAAAGGTTGGACTGGATGATCTTGGAGGTTTTTTCCCACCTTAACAATTCCTAGATTCTCTTATCCCACCCCGGACCAAAGTCTAAAATTTTATCTTAAATTCCAGTTAGCATTTAGTCAGGGTCCCATTCAACAAAAGTGCATCCCACAACACAGATTATTCAAGCAACATTCATTTTAACTTGTTCCAGGAATTGAACTCCTAAGGGATGCCAAAATAATAAGGATTAAATAATGCAATATTTCAAACCAGTAAATTTAAAAATAATATTTAAAAATAATATTTTTTTAATACCCACAGAAAAGGTTGTGTAGATATTGCTGTATGGCAGGAAAGTGTTCCAACCTCTTGGAGTTTTTGTTTTCACCAATCTGTCCAACAGAGTTAAGTGCAAATGGTTCAGAGAGGAAATTCTTGAGACAAGTGAAAGATAAAAATTTCTGGGCTTGGATTTCCACTGAATAGCAAATGAATTTGGGGGCTGGATAAAATGGGGCAGGGAACTGGTCTCCATCTGCACTGTCTGACCCAAATTAGAGCAGAAATCAGTGGGCTGTCAGGAGTGAATCACACTGAAGGTACCTAATAATAAACTGAGTCCTGACTGGCAGAGCGGGAGAGGGTTTTGATGCCTTTTTTCTGGGGCTCCCTAAAACCAGAGGGCAGACAGAGTTAAAGGAATAAAAAGCAGTTCTGTTTATTGAAGCCCTTCAGGTACATCCAGGGCAGACCAACCCAAAATGCCCCACGGCTCACGGGTTTCACACTTTTATAACTTTGGGCCATTTGCACTTTGGGGGTTCATCCTCCAATGCCAGCTTCAGGTCATGAAGTCATTGACCCCAGTTTGCTGCCCCAAGTCACTTTGGTTTCCATCTCTGGGATGGAAACCTGAGGCACTGAGGTGTCCTTGATTGCCAGGCCTGGAGAGGAATTGTTGTGTCTGCCCAAAATGGGAAAGCAGCAGCTGGCACTGGGTGTGGAGCTCAGAGTTACACACTAAAGAACTGCAGGGTCACAGAGAGATGGAAATAGAAAAGATAAAATCCTGAGGCATCAGGTTCAGATGTGAAATGCTGAAAGGACACAGGGAAGGAGGGAGATCATCACACAGAGACTGATCTGAGGAGCTGAAATCAGCCTGAGGACAGGACTGGCATTCCTGGTAAAGGATTACCCAGATTTCAGACCTTGTGTGGCTGAATGCTGCTAACTTTTGATTTGACTTCAGTTGTGTTCATTCTCCAATCCAGGTTTTAAGGACATTCCAGGCAGTGTCTGAGCTGAGCACTCCCTGAGCAGGAGCCACGGGCAGCAGTGGGATCCACCCAGGAGCTTCAGAAACAAACCCATGGAAGAAACACCAGTGCTCCTGTGAGATGAGCCTTCCCTCCTGCCTTCCCTCCATGGATTTACCTCATTCCCCCTCCTCTGTGCCTGCTCCATCCCTCTGGATCCAGCAGCACCACACGCTCTGGCCTGCTTTGCCAAGTGTTCAGTTACTGTTAAACCACCTCTCTAAAGACTTGGATTATTTAAAATTTCCCCTCAGATGGGGTCTGATTCCCAATCTCTGTATCCCCTGCCACACAAATCCAACAGGAACAGCCTGCTGCAAAGCTCCCAGGGAGGAATTCCTCCTCACCACGAGCAAACAGGCTGGATTATTTCAGTGCTGTTGTCAATAGGTGGCAATAATCTCCTTCCCTGCAGCTCCTTCAGAAATGTTTACACTTTTCCACTGCCCCGTTTGGAAATTTTCTCTCCGAGTCTCCAGTTATTTATATCTGCAAAGTTCTGCTTTTCCCCCATTATAATTTTTCATGTCACCACAGGCCAGCGACGGGGGAGGCCTGGCATGACATTGCTTTATTAGAGCTGACACCTCGCCTGGCATCCAAGGAGTTCTCATCTGCTGCACTTGCAGCCAGGAGCCATTAGCATTCCACCTCTGTCCTGCCATCAGCTAACGTGCTCCCAAATATTTGCAGAAAATCAGATTTATAAAGTGGTCAGAGAGCTCCAAGGAAGGGAAATCACAGCATTCACAGAGTCACTGGGTTGGAAGAGACCTCAAGACCATCGAGTCCAACCCAGCCCCAACCCCTCAACTGAACCCTGGCACCCGGTGCCACATCCAGGCTTTGTTAAACACACCCAGGGATGGGGACTCCACTTTATCACTCTTTCTGTAAAAACTTTTTCCTAAAATGTGATGCTCCAGGTTTGTTGAGGTGTTCAGAGCATGGAGGAGTCACAGCAGCATCACCAGGGACACCCAGGATTTGCTTTCCTGTTGCTGTTCCCCCCTCTGCTCCTGATTTATCCAGGATGAATCCCAAGCCTTTACAAACACGTGTTTTTCTCCTGCTTTATCAGAAAGAGGTGATGACATTCAGGCTCCTTTCAAATTTGTCACCTTTGAAGTTCATGGAGTGAAAACGCATCTTTGGATTTGCTGAACGTGTTGAAACCCCTTCACACCAAATAGCAGTCTGGAAATCATTCAGGCAAATCTGAGAATGAACCACGGTGGCCACTGCCAAGTGCTTTTTGCACTGGTTAATCTGCTTTTCCTCAGGCTGGCTTTTTTAATCTCTTAAAAGATGAGAACACGATTTTCCTGCCATTTTTGTCCTGTTTCATCTTGACAGCTGTGGCTGTGCAATATTAGCAGTTACTCATGAAACACTTCCCTACGCAGGGTTTGGGAGCATTTTAATGTCACATTCACATCACACTCACAAAGGTTCAGCTGCTAAAGTTGGTACACAACAGTCACTGATATTTTCCTGAAGTTGTTTTTGATGTGAAAAACCAGGATGTTGCTCACACTCCACAGGAATTTATATTTATATTATAGAATCATTAAAATTGGAAAAATCCTCTGAGATCATCAAGAGTTGAGACCATAAATATATAAATAATATAAATATAGAGAATAAAGTTACCTTGAGATTTGGGATCCTGAAATTTGGGAATGGGGACCAAGGCCAAGGTACCATTAAAAATGCACATCACGCTAGCTGTAGTTCTCATGTGTTTATTAATTTTACTTGATTTCCACCCCAGCCCCTCCCCACCCTCATAGGGAGGAATTCCTTCCTCACATCCAACCTCATTACCTCCAGTTCAGCTCATTCATCATTATCAATCATCTTTCCAACTTCAATCTGAACAATTTTATTTCCCCACCACTGGTCCTGCTGGAGGTGACCTGGAGCAGATGTCCCCAATCAACCCACGGGCTCACAGTCAATATTTTAACAAAGCAAATCCAGGGCCTCCATCCCTGAGCAGCTGGAAGTGGTGGGAGGAGGGAAAGCACTCAGGGGGAAGCAGCTGCTGGGGTTTATAAAAGCAGGAGCAGAGGGTGGGGGTTTCCTTATCCCAAAGGAGAGAAAGTGCTTCCTGCTAGGAGTGAGGAATCCAGCTGTTCACCTTCTCTTCTCCAGCCCATCCAACTGCAGGAACCAAGGAAAGAAATCTTCTGTCCACTGCCCAAGAGGTAAGGCTCACCCCAAGGATGTGCTTTGGTTCTATACGGCTGATATTGGAAAATCCTAGGAAAATGTTAGAGATACTATAGGAAAAATTTACTTCTTTTCCCTTTGTCCAAAGGGGGTATAAGCAACTCACAGAAGTTGGGGCTTTTGTTGTTTGGATGTTAGCTGTTGCAAATCTTTGACTTCTTAAAGCTCTTGCTTTATGATGTGTGGCTGTTGGAGAGCTGATGTTAGAAATCTGACACATAAATTGTCTTCCGAGTGTTTTTATTCAGGCTTTGAAAAATCTAATCTGCCCTCTTTTTATTTTTTTTTTTTTTTTTTTTTTTGCTTATTTAATTCATCCACTTCTCTTGTCAGGCCTGCTAATATTTAATTCTCAGAGTCCTAAATAATTTCAGGGTGCAACTTTTGCCTCTAAGTAAACAAGAGCATAACAAGAACGAGGCAGGCGCAGGCAATGAGCAATTACCAGACAAGGCAGATGCTGCATTTGGCTCCTGAAGAATTTTCTCCAGCAACAAAATGCTCATTTCATTCCTGCCAAGGCCCCACAACTCTGCTTAGAGGTTGCACAGCTCTCAAGGCTCTGGGTTCATCCTTTTCTCTGCTCCTTTTGACTCTGGCTGCAGGTGCAGCAGAGGAAGTTCCAATTGTCCCACTGAAATCAAACATTCCTGGCAAGGACAAAGGAAAGAGGCTCTAGATGGGGAGAGCTGGGTAGAACAAAGCCCCAGAGGCAGGGAATTCACCCTCTTGGTGCTCCATCAGCTGCAGCTCTCCCAGCAATCCCAAGGAGTTTGTTTATCCCAGTGCTGCTTTGGGAGGTGCCTCGTTCTGAAGAGAAATTCATGATTTTTCAAGTGGGCTGCTTTGTGTTATTGATATCCAAATATCTTCCTAAATTAGTCAGACCTATTTATGTGTTCTAGCCAAGAAACTACATCTGTGGGACAGAAATCACTTTGTAGGACTACACTTAAGCCAACCAGAAGCTTTATTAATTTATTTCTTTTCCTCTGGAGGCATTCATGTAGCTTTCTTTATATTTTTCTGCTCGATGAAAGAGAATTTTAAAACCACCCCATTTCACCAACTAATCAAAAATGTAGGGTTTTTCTTTGCTTTGAACTGTTAAAGGAAAATATTGACTCAACAAAATGCTGGCTCTTACTGCCTTGTTTATTAGGAATAGATGGCCTTCAGTAGAACAATTAATTGTATTAATTTAATAAAAGGAATTAATTCTCCTCAAAACCTCGAGCCCCTGTGTGGGAGGGGGCAATAACCAGGAGCTGGGAGATGGATGGGCTGCTCTCCAGGGATTCCTGGGAGCTCAGGGAATGAGCAGTGAGAGCTGCCAGCCTTGGGATCCAGCAAGGAGCAGGAATCCACACTTTGTTAGGCACTGCCTTTCCCATCACCCCTCTTCATTCCAAATCAAGCTGGAATCTTGGAAGGTTTAGCTCTTTAAATGCTTAATTCAGGCAGGTTTTTTCTTTCCCCACCCACGATTACTGTGGTTTAAAGAGAATGTGTATTTTGATCAATGGAAACTGCAGGCCTTATACCAACAGATCAAAGGTAGGAACTTCTTGAGCATTAGTAGTGCATTGTTCCATGTAAGTTCAATTTAAATATTGATTGTGCAGCTATTGGAGCACCAAAACCCATAAAACCTGGACATAAGGTGAGTGCATCCACCACTAAGGGGATTGGAAAGTAGAGCTTTAAAAAACCTGTAACAAAATCAATTAGTACACTGATTTAATCCTCATATTTAGCAAAAGATTCTGCACCAGGGAGTCCCAGCCCTGTGCTGAAGCGTTCTGACAAACAAGTATGATGCTTCTGAGGGTGCTTTTGGTGTGTAACAGAGTTTATTTCCCATTTCAAAATGTCTTTGCCAAGATGCGCTGCAGGGGTGGGCTCGGTGGAGCTGAAATGATGCACACCACGAGGAGCTGCAGTGAGAGAACTGGGGGGAAAAACATCCCCCCTTCCCTGGGGGCTGGGGATGCAATTTCTGACTCTTGTGTCTCAGAAAGAGAACCCTGCTGTGTGAAACCAGGAGGGCTCAGCTCTTTTCTTCCAGGCCAGCAGCCACCAGTGCCTGAATCATCTCCTGGGCAGCGCGAGTTCCCTCGGACTGCTGTTTATCCCTTTGGGATTTTACCTTCTGGGCACTGGAGCAGGGCATAACTCTGTTAATTTCCCTTAATTGGCTCATTAAATTGAGAGTGGATCCCGGGTCTGAGGCTGTCAGCACAGGCAGGTCTTGGTGTCTCCATCCTTTCATTAGGTTTGCTTACCCCGGATGAATCCATAAAGATGATCCCAGTGCCTTTACAAGCCCGGATTTTGGAGTCTGCCAAGGCCAGCTGCAGTCTTTAGGTCTTTATTATTCCACAGCCACATCTGGGTGGACAGAACAGACTCTCTGTACATGTTTCACTTCGTGTTTTACAAGGTGCAGCCAATTATTCACTGCAGGAACCACCAGCACTCGCTGCAGAGGAGAAAATGAAATATAGACTTTGCAACCCACCTGGCACTGCTCATTGCCTGTGCCTTGGACACGTTTTTATTGGGAATAGACAACCCTAGCCACACTGTTTGGGTGTTTTAAACCAGGACTTAGGATTAATGTTTAAAATAAATAAACAAACAGGAATACCTTGATGCAGGGACACCTTCCACAGTCCCACTCCAAGCCTTATCCAACTTCTCCCTGAATATTTTCAGGGGTGGGGCAGCTTCTCCCTGCTCCCAAGGAAGAATAATGTCTGGGAAGAGAGCAGGTTGGACAATTAAGAGAAGGAACAGCAGATCCTACAAAATAATTAATAGTGCAGGGAACTCTATCAGCTGCTCCTGCTATGCCTTTGGATGGGAACATGGAATTTAATGGAAAGGGAACATGGAAAGAGCAGCAAGAGTTATCCCACACAAGGTGCAATTAACACCTGGGAGCTTTGTACTGCCAGATAACTTTAAAACCAAGTACTCAGAAGGATAAAAAGGGGATTATATGATATTCCTGGTGATAATGAGAAGATCAGGATTTATTAGTGAAAATCACAATGCAGAGGAAAAATCATCCTGTTTTTAGGATTTATACTGCCAGGATCACCAATGTGAGCTGACAGCAGCAGGTAGGAACTGCCCTCAAGGCAGGGTGTTCACCATTAATTTTAAAAAGGTTTTTTTACACCCTTTTGGAAAGTTCTTATTGCTACACGTGTTACCACTGCCCCAGGAAGGGATTGAGATTGAGAATTTTTAAATCCCTAGCAGCTTTTAAGAGCAAAGAGTTGTTCTGGGCACAGTTTTGGAAGTGTTTACAACACTGCCAAGGCTTTCTGAAGGCTTTTAAATGGGCAGTAGAATTGAGGGGCAACCTTTTAAGGAAGAAAAATTCATCTTTTGGGGAGGTCTGGGTTTTTCTGCAAAAGGTATTGGGCTCACTCCTGGCTTGGAAATGTGGGAATGTGTCTGAGCACTTTGGCTCCTAAACACCAGGTAACTGCCACAGTTTCACACCATTTTGGAGTTTTTTAGTTGTGGATCATTATTATTCATCATAATATCCTTCAGAATTATATCTAAACATTATATGTGTATTAAAATCAAGAATAAGTGAAAGCACAGTGAAATCTTAGAGGGGGAAAAAAACAGTGGAATCTTTACCTTGTGAATCACTACCAAGACTGGAAAAAGGGGAGAAATATCCCAGAAACCAAAGATTTTATAGGGAACTGATACAAGCATGACCCTCCAAGTCCAGTTAGTTTTTTGGAGTTCTAATTCTGTGATTTTTTAGTTTTAATTCTAGGATTCTGAGGTAAACCAATAACAAAATGCCAGCTAAGATGCAGACTTAATTAGTGAGCAGGGAGTATTTGCTTTTAGCCCTGTTTTTTTCCAATTGAAACACACAGTCTTAAGTAATGAACAAATAATCATCTCTTCAATGATTTAGCTCTGTTTATTTCCTTCAATGTTACATTGTCCTGGGAGGAATCGATGAAGCTGGGGGGACACTGTTGCAGCATGGTGTGAAATGACATTTGCACCCCAATCACAGCAGGTAGATTTCTGCTGGGCACATCCTAAACTCCCTGCTCCCTTTACTCCACTCCTTGCATATTGCTTCTTGCAAGAAAAACTAATTTCAAAATATATCAGGAATTTTGCTGCTAGAATGGCAAGATCAAGGTTTGAAGCAGCAAACACTGAATTATGGTTGTCATTCACTTGTTAAGCTTTCTCTGGCCTGATTTAGCTGGCATCAGATTCCAACAGAGTTAAGAAGGACAACTGGTAAAAAAATAAAATGATGAACTGTGAGAGGTAAACTGAACACCAGTTTAGCTCAATAAAGCTCTTTATGGATAAATAACAGCAAAGAGCCACTGATTCTTGCTCTGGGCTATTATTGACTTGGAGAGAAGTCTCCCATATATCAATCAATAGGGAGGTTTGGCTGGCAGAGTTTTACTACAAAGGGAAATGGACTGAAAAAGTGACCTGAAAAAAGAGAAGCTGAAGTAAAGTGTCTCAACATGCTTCAGAAGCATCTCTCAGAATGCTTCAGAAAGTTGTGTTTCAATGAGAGACTGCAGCTGCAATAAAAATGGAGAGACAAAAATGGGCAGGCAAATATTTGGGTGTTATTTGGGTAGAGCAGCTTGGCTGTGCAGGTTGTGCTGCTGCTCCTGGCCTGGGCAGAGCAAATTAACAGAGATCCCATGAACAGAGATCCCATGAACAGAGATCCCATTTATAGCAAAAGATTTCCCTGGCAGTGCCCAAGGCCAGGCTGGATGGGGTTTGCTGCACCTGGGATGGTGAAGGTGTCCCTGCCATGGCACAGGGTGGCACTGGACGGGCTTTAATGTCCCTTCCAACCCAAACCTTTCTATAAGGGATAAAAAAAGACTCATGGAGGTTTCCAGGGTGAGAATGAGAACTGAGAGCAGGTACAAACTCCAGAGCTGGAGGTGGGAAGGGAAGCAGGAGCGGTGCTGGGTGATCTCTAGGCCCTGACTGAGCGGTGTGTGCTGATAACCTTTGTTACAGAACACAAACATGGGTTTATTTTGGGGTTTGCTTTACACCAGATCAAGGCCTTGCTGGAGATGCTGAGAATGCCTGAAAATCCACACAGTGATTCCCAACTTCCTTGTGGCCCAGCTGGAATCTGATGATTTCCCAATCCCTCGTGTCCCTCACTACGAGAGGGGGACAATGGTGGCCCTGGCAAGGTTGTGCTCCACAAGGAACTAAAATCCTCTTCTTTCCCTCCTTTCAGCAAGAAGCTGGCTGCAATCTAGTCAATTCTGGTTCTTCTTGAGGAAAAGGTTCATTCTGAGCACCTCAGTTTCCAACAGCAGTTCTGGGCTCTGTTTATTTTCACTTTCACAGAGCAAACTCTCCTCTGTGAGGGAGCTCCAAAGGGTCTGGTCAGAAAACACTGCTGGTGTTAACACCCTGGAGTAAACAGAGCTGAAACAATTAGCAATGTCAGCTTTAAAGCTTCTATTTACTACAGGGAGTAAATCAGTCCAGCAGGGGAGAATGTTCCAGAAAAACACCAAAATCCAGCTGCTGCAGAGGGTCAGGGCAGCTGCCACCCTCTAGGAAAGGTATTGGAAACTGCTTTGGGAGGTCCTGGCATGCCTGGCAATTTCAGGTCATCCAGAGATGCTGAAAATGAGGTTTTAAAGCTGAACCAGCTGCATGGAGCTATGTAAAAAGTGAGCCTTGAGTGTATTTTAAAGGGTTGAAGAGTGCCTGATTCAAGGTGATGTTAAATTCTGTTTGGTTTTGTGTCATGCAGTAGCTCACATATTAAAATATGGTCTGGTTTATTGATAATAACACTCAATACAGAAAAAATTCTGATTTTTTTCTTTCCAAGTGCTCCTCATGCAAGGGCCTTGTCTCCTCTGCCACCTCTGCTGGTTTGGGGGGCTCAGGTGAAGAAGGCTCAGCCTGGGCCATGAACTCCTGTGCAAATCAAACCTTTGCAGTGCCCAAAGAACACACCATGAGGGAGAAAACCATGGCTGAGGGCTCATGTCAGATCTCTGAGGGTGCTGATAGATGTGGAAATGCTGGAAATGGCTGCTCCTGTCCATGCATGAGAAGGGCAAGGGCTGGTCAGGGAGGTTTTTCTCCTTGCATTGATCCCACAGCTGGGAGCCAGCAGGAAAATAATAAACATCTCCTCTGCCAGTCTCTCCTGAGCCCTGCTATAGGTCAGGCCATGCTTCAGTCCCAAGCACAGCAGCAGAATATTTATGGACGCTCGTGGAAAGAATGGATAATTATTTCTCAGTCCTGCTGTAGTATTTATAGACCCTTCTCCAGGAAATGTAGTGAAAATGGAGAAAAATGTTACTACAAAGCAGCTGTGAAATCCCATGTGCAGTTGTATCTGCTCAGAATGTTTGCTTGATGATTCTGTTCCAGGAGCAGCCTCTTCTGCACCCTGAGTGGTGGTGACCTTTCTCTTCAGCATGAACTTTACAGTGCTCATTTCCCTGCAAAGCTAAGAAGGAGATAGATACCAAACCCCCCTGCTTGTAAATTCCTCCTGTACTCCTGTTTTATCCTCTGTCCTCAGAAATGACATTTCATCATCCATGTTAAGGGAAATATCTTCATTTTCTAACACATTTGCTTTACCCCTGGCCTGAGTTGGGAATTGCTTGTTGGAACATTCAGAAAGACAAGAAAATCATCATCCAGCTCGGACCAACCCCAAATCCTTCTGTCTCCACCCCAGGCAGTGGCAAGAGAGCAGCAGGTGGAAGGGAACAAAGGCTGAGGATGCTCAGGATCCAGTGGGATCCAGCAGCACTGGTTTCACTGGGATTTTCTAACAGCAGTGTCTGAGGATTGTCTTCACATCTGGAGCCCTCTGGTTCCACATGTTTGGAACCCGCAGAGCTCAGCAAATCCCGCTTTAAATTGTGAATTTCCAGTGGGAAATGCCTGGGGACGCAGGCTGGTTACAGTAGGGACTTTACTAATGGCTAATTAATTGTCTAAACACATTAACTGTTGATAGGCAGAGGGAGAGCGTGGCTGGCATGAATAACAATGAAAGGCAAATTATCAGCCACAGCTCTGAGCATCCCCAAATTGAGAAACACTGATTTAATCTCTGCTGAGAGGCACCTGGGCACAGCCTGCCCTGCAAAACTGCTGGGGAAACTTCGGTGCTGCCAAATTAAGGAACGATTCCAAGTTGGGTTTTGTCCCGTTTTTCTTATTTTTCTCTAATCCTTGTTTTAAAACTAAAGCAAAACCCCCGTCACTATCAGTTATCTTGCCACAGGAAGATGTTTGATTATCACACATCCCTCATGTTTATTTAGCTCCATAAACAACACAAAGGCAGCTTGTAGGAAATGAATCCTCCCTGCATTATCTTGTTATCTGTATTTCCTCTGGAAGAAACAGTGCTGGAATTATTGTGTTTGTATTTTGAATTATAATATAAATCAGCTTGCAAGAGGAAAAAAATTGGCTTCTCCACACAGCAGATTTGAACCTTTCCAGGTTCTGTGTTTAGGCTGCAGTATTCAGGACAAATACTGAATTTCCTTGGTGTTAAAAGCTGACTTTATGGGCAGAAGGGATATTCAGTTAGCTGGGAATTTATCAGCTCTTTCAGGAATAAAATCACATCTTGAAGAATAGAGTAGTAAAGATGTCCATGAGAAGTTTCCCCTGCTGGAAGAAGGCACTGCTGTCACATTTTTTTCCTTTGGCTCATTGCTAAGCAAAACACCAAAGTCCTCTCAGTGGCAAAGTCACCAAGGGTGGCAGTGGTGGAGAGAAATCTTCACACCACAGCAGCATGAGCACTTTGTCCTTTTAAAAGTGCCTCAATTGTCTCAGAACTTGAAGTTGTTTAGAGAAGAAAGTGATGGGCAAATATTGAAATGATCCTGTCCCTGGCTGGGGCAGAGCTGCTCGAGATGAGCTGAGAGCTGCAGCCTGGATGGTGCCAGTGGAGGACAGGGTAGATTTGGGAGGCTTTCTTGGTTTCTCAGGGAGATGGGCTAAGACAAACATTTTCTGTAAGAAAAATGCTCTGGGAAGTCATTTAAGGTTTTATTTTTGAAGCAGAAGCACTTACTGTGGCTTTTGGAGATTTGACAGTAAACCACCAACTCTCTTTTTATTACTGAACCTGAGGGGATGAAGAATTTTGGGTTCTTCTTCTTAAGCCTATGCCTTGGTAGGGAAGCTGAAAGCACATTCCAGGCCCTTTTCCAAAGTCCCTCTCCAGCTCTCTCAGAGCCCTTTTAAGCACTGGAAGGGGCTCTAAAGTCTCCTTGGAACCTTCTCTTCTCCAGGTAAACACCCCCAGCTCTCCCAGAACAGAGGTAGGACAGAAACTGAACCAGTTCCTCAAGACTCAGCAATTACTAATTAGAAGGTGAAGTCAATAATTGCTGCAGTGTGAAGGTCTGGATGCAGATAAACATGTAAAGGTGCCAAGAATAAACTAATTGAAACAGAATTACATCAAACATTTGCCTCATATCAAGGGGGCTCAGTGTTTGCTTTGTGAGCCCTGGCAGAGGGGATGTTTAATATCTGAGCAACTGCTTGCAGGGAAACACTGGGACCAATAAAGAATCTGAGCCTCCAAGTGCCTTAGCACTTCAAAATGTCATTAAAAGTCACTCCACAAGATAAGGACTAAATATATATTCTGGCCCTCCACGCCAGCTTGCTGTGGGATGTGCATGGAGCTGTGCATTTATAATATCCTGCACCTCAAATCAGGGGATTAAGGAATATCCTGAGCTGGAAGGGACCCACAGACACCCCAACAACCCCACCCTCTGCCTGAGAACTTGATCCAAATATTCCTTCAGCTGAGGCATCCTTAGTGCCTGCTTCATTCCCAATTTTAGGAAAGCATGTGGTTTTTTTAACTATTTCTAAGCTGTGCCCAGCTGTTTCCAAGTGCAGGGATGTTTAATTGCCACTGCAAAATAACCCTGCAGCACCTTGGGATTGCCCTTCCTCGCTGAGAATACTAAAGTTCAACTTTGATCCTTATCTAAAACATGGATTTAATCTTTTCAGCTTTGACTGGGAAGCCAGGCAGCAGAGGACTGAAACTCCAGATGTTTGTGGCAACAGCTCTGATTTTGTATGTAAATTCCTGTTTCTGCAGAGATTATCCTGCTGGATTCATGCTCTGCAGATCTGATTCATGTGAACACACAGAGGTGGAGTCTGTGGGTCAGCTGGGCAGGGGTAAGGTCGGTCCTTGGGGTGCCTCTCCCCCTTACCTGAGTGTCAGGGATGCCTTAAGTTTGAGCTTTTTTTATTTTTCAGGTTCTGTGCTGCTTTAGTGTGTGGGTCTGAGCTTCATGTTTAGTGTTAGCAAGTTCTCTTCACAGGGTGGGTAGACAGAGGAATCCTTATCTGGCTTATCCAACTGTTACAAGCACCACAAACAATGGTGAATTGAAGAGAGAAAAACAAGCAGGGTGGGACTGCAGGGGCTAAAGCTGGGATGGGACAATGAACTGCAAGGTGCAAATGGAGCAGAACTGATCCAAGGCAGAGAGCCCGGGAGCGCTGGTGCATTTTGGGGCCATTTTGGTTCATCTTGGGTGCAGCCCTGGCTGGGCTCTGGTGCTGCCCAAGGTGGATCCATGGAGGAGATCCTTGGAATGAATCCCTGCTTTATTCTGGAGCTCTGCCCAGCCCCTGCTCCAGGGCAGCCTGCACAGGGCATCCCCAGGGTGGTGGGGTCATTGCTCTTGGTCCTGGTCCTGCTTTTTGACTTGGTCAAAGATGGGGCAGTGCAAGGGAGACTCCTCCATCCTTTCCTTTCCCTTCCAATCTTCCAGGGATGAGCTCGGGGATGATCTTATTCTGAGGCATGAATGAACTCTTCATGGTTTATTTCCTAGTTCAGAGGCTGCTGTGGATCTTACTCTGAGGAGCAAGTAACAATTTGAAAATAGGAATTTCTATTCAGATAAAGCATGAAAACGTTTCAATATACAGAAATACAATTAGCTTCATTAAGGACACCAACAAATCAGAGCATGGAGGAGCTTTGTTAATGAAATGAGGTTTTTAAGCAGGGTGCAGTGAGTGCAGCTCCCACCCCAGCACAGGGTGATCCCAGCAGCCACCAAAGCACAGAGCAGCTCCAGGCAATGTTCAGATGGAATATTTCCTATGGAGTATTTCCTATGGAATATTTCCTATGGAATATTTCCTATGGAATCCTGTATCTCCTGCAGGCCATTTTCAGAGGCTAGCTTGAAGCTGACACACATTCAGTGCAATTATCACCTCCCCAAGATCATTTAGATAACTAATTAGCCACACTTCACTCCACCCGGGCCACAAAAACGATTCCATTCGCTTAAAATCAGATTGCTGAGGAAATATTCCCATCACCAGGAAAACCAGGCCCAGGTTGGGGTTGCAGTTGTGGGGCTTTCACCAGGAGCTGCTCAGCAGAAAGAAGGAAAGAAAGAGCTGCTGTTGGAATATGAAATTGCACTAAGCTGTGATTAAAAATTAATCCGACTTCTAATTGGAAAAACTCAGAAATTAATGGTGAAATCCTTACAGGAATACATTAAAAGGTTACCACTGTCAATTTTTCATGGATTAAGTTTCATTATCAGATAAGGCCATAAAACCAACTGGCTTTCAAGAGGTAAATTTCCACCTTCCAGGATTTTCCCCACCTTGTTTATTCCTTCAGCTTTAATGTTGATGGTTTCACCTCTGTCTGTATTTGCATAAATCTTTGAAGCTGCATTTCCCCCTGTCTTTTTTCCAATCCTTTTCCTTGCTTGCTTTCCTGAACTTTTTTCCCCCTCATTTTCCTTTCTGCTCATTTTCCTCCCTAAATTTGCAGTTCCTCAGATGCCATTTTTTAGACATTTGTTTTGATTTTTCCAGGCCTTTATTTAAGCTGGTCATAGTCCCTCATACCCTTTACTGAAGCCAAATCTTTTGATTTTATATTTTATTTTATCTGACCAAACACTAAACCTAAATAATACTAAAATCTATTAATCTACTCTTTCATCTTTGTCTGCTCTTGATGTTTTGAAGATTAGGTGATAGATCTTCCAATTTGATAAATAATACACTTTAAAAAAGGCATTTTTAACATGAAACATTTAATTAGAGGCAGATTTTTATTGCATTGATCTTTAAATCCCTGTTATTGATAGGTCTTCCCATATATGTTGAAAAATATTGATTTTTACAACTCTTCCCAATGTCCTTGTGACTCTTCAGGTTCTGTGTTCATACAGAAACCAAGTCATTATTCTCTTCTTGTTTCAGTTCATTTTAAATTTATTTTTTTAGCATATTTATGGAACATTTAAAAAAACATAAGGAGAGCCCTTGAAATAATAGCTGAGCCTTGCCAAAATATTTTTTATTATTAATGAGATACACAAAATGCAGAGATTTGCTGCGCTATGAATCTTGAAAAGTGCTTATAATCATAATATTTATCTCTAGATTTCTCTTGAATCAGTGTTTTATGGTAATTAACAGTGAGTAATGGTGACTTGCTGAGTTATCTTTCAAATTTTGAATCTCCTAAACCTAAATTTTAGTTATTAATATTCTTTTTTCATGAGCTGTTTCCAGGTGCAATCCCAGTGTTATCCCAAATTCCTGCTGGTGCTTTGGAAAAGATGTGGCCCCCTCAGTTGGGAACAGTGTGCTGACAGAAATGAAATTAAAATAGAATTTTTGGACTTTAAAGGTATTTAATAATCTGAATTGAGGGGCTTGCCCTTCTGGCAATATGGAAAAAATCTCTTTTTTTGAGGTCTCATCCTGCCCAAACCATTCTGTGATTCTGTTTGAATTCTATTTAATTCAAAATTCTGTTCAAAAATACCAGGTGGGAAGCATCTTATCCTGAGGGAAAAAATCATATTAAAAATCAAACCAACTGGGGAAAAAAAAAATCAGCAAAACACATAAAAGAGCAATAGGACCACATTTAGAATAATCCAGAAATGTCACCTGTCCCAAACCAAGAGGAAAACCTGTCCAGCTCTCAGGTCTGCAGCTTGCAGAGAATCCTTTTTTTCAGTGAAATATTGACCTTTTCCAGTGCAAATCATTGCCCTATCTCATGAAACTTGTTCATTTGGGGAGCAAATACTGATAATAATTAACAAAAGTTTATAATAAATATCCAGCAATTATATAATATATAGAAATATCTATCTTATATATATATATATATATATATGTTTGTGGTATCTTAGGCCTTAGCATAATATCAAAATAGAAACTATGTAATGTGTAAATGCTTTTAATTGTGTAATATATAAAATATATATTTCTATACTGTAAATATTATATATAAATATTATAAATGTAATTATATGCATGTAATAATATAATGATGATATAGAAATATATTATATAGTAAAATATATACTATTGCATATATATTAAAATATATAATAGCATATATAGAATATATTTAATTGCATATGTATAATATATTATGTAGTAACATATATATTATTTTATATATAATATATTATATATATTTATATTTATGCATATACACTATTTATATAAGTATATATTTTTATATTATTATATATAAATTATATAAAATTTATATTATTATATATAAATGCAATATATTATCTATATTAACATATATATTATTTTCTATATATTAATATATTTTATATATTTATATTTATGCATATACACTACTATTTATGTAAGTATATATTTATATTATTATATTAAAATGATATAAAATTTATATTATATATAAATATAATATGTATTATTTCTATAAACATATATTATTTTCTATATATTAATATATTTTATATATTTACATTTATGCATATACACTACTATTTATAATAAACACTAGTATTTATATTTATATACACTACTCTTTATATAATCTCTATACTATTTATATTTTATACACTGTATACATATATTATTTATGTATACAATGCATACATAAAGCTGACGGATTATACTGTACCAAAGAGCAGCTAAAAGGGTTTAAAAATTGTACCACACCAAACTCTTTGAGGTCAATAACAACGTGCTAAAGCCAATACCTAAATGTGAAGGCCAACATCGTACTGTGATTTATAACACAGAGATTTCAGCTCCTCGGTGTGTCAGATTGCAGGGGCTGCACATCCCAGCGAGCTCCCAGCCCTTCTCACCCCAAACCCAGCCTGGTCAGGGAAGATTTCATTGTTTGCTGAGGCTCCTGCTTGGATTTTGGTCTCCTTCACTTGAGGGATTTTGAAGGAATTTGAGATGGGACTTGTGAATTGGTTTTGATGGAATAGTTTATTTTTCTTATCCCCTACATAGTGAGAAGGGTGAGTTCAGGTCACGTCTCTATAGCACAGTTTGGAAAGTCACAAAGCCCTTAGTTACAAACCTTTTAAGGAGTCTCTGAATAATAAAACACTACTAACCAAGATATTCATGTTTTTAACCTAACCTTTACATATTTTGTCTTACAGACTTATGTTACAGTGTAAGCTTTCTTAGTTAATCGTGTTATGACACACAAACTTATAGCACTATATTCCAAACTTCTGATTTACTTCTATAACTACTTTTATTTTTTTTAATCTTAAACTCTAAAACTAAACTTTCTTTTACCTTATTTAACATGCCTCTACTTTAAACTATAAATCCACATTCTCACTTCTAACACTTAAGTTTAGAAACCTTTTCTACAGTCTTAAATCTTATGTTTAATCCTAAACTTTAGCTCACAAGCCCAAAATTATAGGAGTTGCTTACATTTCAAATTCCAGCTCTTCAAGGTCTAATTCATTGCAAGTTAAACACTGCTCTTTAAGGTTGTCATTTTAATGAGTATTGTGAGTTTCATGTTGTTGCAGTTAGGATCTGTTTATTAAAAAAAAAAACCCACAAAACATCTTAAATTTAGTCTTGCCTATTGAACCGTGGCTAAAATCATCATCATGCAGCAGTTGGGGTCATGTTGAAGGTTCTTCTGAGCTCTGAGGGAAATTTCTGACCCATAAAACACAACACATCTGATTTTTATTTGTTACATTTGCACTGTAATAAAATTTAGTGACAAATGAGGAGAGGACAGATCTGTAAATGAGTAAATGTGGGGGTTCAAAGGGAGATGGGACAGAATTTCCCTCGTTTCATATTTCCATTTTTCCCTTTTGCAATTCCATGGCCCTGTTGTCAAGCCTGGCAGATCCTGATGACTGTCCAGGAGATTTGAAATTTGATTTTCACTCAAATTTACCAAGTTTTTATGTTTCTTTAATCCTCTCCCAAAATCTTGATCTCCCTGCTAGCGAAGCAATGACTGATGCTGCCCTTAATTAATTTTCAATCTCCAACCCTCCGACTGCAAAAATATCATTCAGTTAGATGACTTTTCTAATGAACATATCTAGTTCTGTGTCAGTAAATATCTATTTTCACTGCTGTGCTGAATAATCACTGCTGCCAGCTTGTTTGGAGAGGAATCAAAGTGATGTTCCTCCAAATAACACAAATCATCGGTGCCTCAAACCCACAACGCTGAATTCCTACCAACAACTTGCTTCTTGTGTCTCCTGAAATATTTCCCATCCCATAAATCAAATATTAGCACAACACCAACTTGTGGCAGCCCCAGCAACTCCTTAGGATGAAACAAAAAGCAATTTTTTTTTGCAGAAGCTTCCAAGTGCGAGACAAATCTCGTGGCTGAGGTGGTTCAAAGGAGGCTGAGGAAAGCAAGCACTGAGGTGGGAGCAAATTCTAAAGGTTAGAAATTTAATAATTTAATATTTATTAATAAATTTCATAATAAATAATTTTATAAATGCAATAATAAATTCATTTTAATGTTACATTTAATGTAAAATTTAATATTAATATTAATAATTCTCTGTTTTAAGGAGCTGGCCAACCATGTATAGACACAAAAACAAGGATTTTCTGTCATTATTTTTGTATCCTGCAAATAGTTTGGGTACTCTGTGGCCACCTGATTTTGACCAAGGCACAGTTTGTACCCTAAGCATTGCTTATCTCAAAAGAGGCAGTGCATCAACCCCCACCCGATGCCATCCTTTATTACCCTGTGCTAATGAAAGGAATCCTGAATTCCTCAGTGTTGCTGTAAATGGTTCCAAGCAAAATGATGCTCACCCTCACTTTTTACTGCTGTCACAACCTCTGCGTGCAGAACACAGAACAGAGCTCTGAGAATCGAGTGAAAACTTGATTTCTGTGGCCCAGCATTTTGGGTTTTGGCTCATTTAGCTGAGCCTGGTGCCCTTTTGCTGGCAGAGCCTCGTGTTTGCTGCCCCAGCTCAGGGATATTCCATCAGTCAGTGCTCATCACTCCAGCACATCCACATTCACATTCCCTTCCTCCCATTACCTTGCTTCCAATCTTTCTTTTTTCCAAAACTATATTATTTTGAAGCATTTGAGTTCATTCTCATCCACATCTCTAATGTCTCTATTTGCTGTATTTGATTTCCTAATTTCATTTGGGTGAAATTTGCTGATTTTTCCCTTTTTGCTTTTTTTTTCCCCCCATATCATTAGTGAAGACAAGAAAGAATTTATCTCTCTGGGGGAATATATTGCAGTAGTTGTGTCAGTGATATTATAGAAGTGATTTTTTTCTCCCTTTTAGGGTCCAGGAAAGGTAAAACTGTCAGAAGAAAACCCCTGGAGATTAATTTGGAATTTGTGGGCTGAAGAATGAGGATTTGAGTCACAGCTGACCACACGTCTTTAGAATCAGAGAATCATTAAGGCTGGAAAAGACTTTCAAGATCATTAAGTCCAACCTTTGTATTTGCAGTTAACGAGGTGAATTCTGACTAAAATATCCAAGGTGGTAGAGATCCATTTAAAAAATCCATTTTTTTGCCATTGTTAGATGTAATTACATTCCTTCTTTACTGCATGTAATTGTCTTTTGGGTACTTATTTTTATTAGCAATCAGAGAAACACCAGTAGCAGCCTAAAATATGAAATATTTCATATAAAATATGAAAACCTCATAAACTTAGTGGCAAAAACTTAAATAAAGGTTAAAATAGCACAGAAGTTTTGGATTACAATGATAAATACCAATTTTTGTTCTAGAACTCTGCGTTTGGCATAGAAAAGATAAAAAAGAGGGAAAGTGCTGGAAGAAAAATATGGATTTTTCTTAGAAAGCATAAAAAAATGGGGAAAAAGGTGCCTGTACTGGAGATTCAAATTGTACATGCAATGCATTTAAGGAGTTGCTGAATCCAGAGTTAAATTGTTAATTTATTCCATGTTATCTTTTAAAACTCATGAATAGCAAAGATAATTCTCTCTGGTTTACTACAGAGCAGGTACTTGAGGTCATGAATCTCCTCTGCTTTAGTTATAAGGTACAAGAATTCTTGATCATAACCCTCAAATCTGATTTTTTTCACTTTCTGTCTTTCCTTTCCCCCCCCTCAAAAGAATTGCTGTTTTCACAGCATTCTCTCGTCCTCAAATGTCACTGTAAATCAGCCCTGCAGCTGTCTCCATTCCTCTTTCCTCTGGCTCCTTCCACAATGCACTTATTAAATATAACAATAACAATAAATTATCTCCACTCCTCTGTTTAAATCACAAACATTTCTTTTGGTCAGAAAGTTGTGCCAGCAAATCCTGCAGCCTCTTCTGTGGTTCTCTCCAGAATTTCACTGCTGGCTGCCCTCTCCCATCTCCTTTTCCACCTCTCCACCCCTGCTCCAGTCTCTCCCTACCACTCCTTTTCCTTCCTCACAATTTTCACCCCTCAGTATTTCAGTGTGACTTTTCTTCAGGAAAAAGCCTCTTAAAATTCAGATATTCCAGCTTAAAATTGCTCTGCTCTTGAAAAATGTTCTGGTGACATCGAGGCAAAATATTTGTGCAGGCTGGAGTATGGGAAAAGTTTCTCTCTTGTTAGTTGTTGTTGTAAGTTCTGAGTAACTGTGATTAAATTTTAAGAACGATAAATTGGATCAGCTCAAGGATTTTTTGTTATTTCAACAAAGCCAAAACCCGAAGAAGTGACAGCAACCCAGGCTAACAAATAAAAACAATGGCTTTAATTAGAATAATTCATCAGAAGCAGAAATCCAATGTGCAGTTTGTATGAAGACAGGAACAAAGTCCAAAGCGCTGCTGTTTGCACTCTGAGATAAATGCAAAAAAACCCAAGCAATGTATAAAATTTAAATCACAACATTCTTCCAGAGCTCCAGAAACACAAGTTCCTGCAGGGCTCTGTGTGTGTTACAAAGGATGCCTCATTACATCTCCCAGTTTGAGGCAGGTATTTGTTAGACTGTTTTTGATGCTGATGTTTGGGCTTTCATTTGAATCCAGGCTGCAGCTCTGGAAGCACCACCCTGAGTCTCCCTGTGGCTTCTGCAGAAGGAGCTGTGGCTCCAGCACCACGGAGAAAAATCGGCATTTTCACTTCTTTTCCCAGGCCTATTTTTACTTATTTTTGGTTTCTGGGTTGAAAACCCCCCACAATATGCAATTTAATAATTTAATATTATTAAATTATTAATTAATTATATAATGATATAAATATATTAATTAATAATTAATTATTTAAACAAACTCTCAGCCCCCCAATTTTTTCCTCTTTCCCATCTGGGCCCATCCATTCTTTCCAAGCAGCATTTGGGAGGGGTAGGAGAGGCAGCCTGAGGTGACAGCCCAAGGCTGTCCTGTCCATCCCCATTTCTCATTTCATCAGAAGTTCCCACCACAAAAAGGAGCCCCATGGACAAATCTGCTCCATGACACCCATGGGAATCTGTCCTGTGTTCATCAGGGTCCATGGTGGGGGTTGATGTTTCCTTGTGAGGGGTGGAGACATCTGTGGCTCTTCTTCACCTGGTCCTGGGCACTGCCAAGATGAATTTCACCTGTTAATGGCCAAAGGATGGTCTGTAGCCACAAAGGATGGACCTGAAGCCACTAACCAGGTCTGTACATTCCCTTTATTTCAGTGCAGGGCAGATTCACCCATTCACCTCTAATTATTGCACCCCTGCCTCTGCTTTGTTGGGTTGGATCAGGTGCTGCACAGGCCAAGGCACTGCTGGGTTATCAGGGAAGATGGACTATGAATGAATCACATGAGATTCCATACTCATTTTTGAGTCATTTGGCCATTTTTGTACAGTTTTACACACCTCTAATTATTGCACCTCCATGAGGGGCTGGAGCGTGTCCAGAGAAGGGAATGGATCTGGGGAAGGGGCTGGAGAATCCTGAGGGAGCTGGGAAGGGGCTGAGCCTGGAGAAAAGGGGGATCAGGGGGGACCTTGTGGCTCTGCACAGCTCCTGACAGGAGGGGACAGCCGGGGGGATTTGGGATCTGAGCCCAGGGAACAGGGACAGGAGGAGAGGGAACGGCCTCAGGCTGGGCCAGGGCAGGCTCAGGGTGGATTTTGGTGAAAAATTCTCCCCTTAAAAATATGATCAGGCTGGCACAGCTGCCAGGGCAGTGGTGGAGCTGCCATCCCTGAAGTGCCCCAAAGGCTGGGAGTGGCACTTGGGGCTGTGGTTGTGTGGCAGTGCTGGGGGAGTGCTTGGACTGGATGACATTGGAGATGGTTTCCAACCTTAACAATTCCAGCATGGGGGCAGCTGGATGGCTGGGCTGGCCATGGACTGACCAGGTCTGTGCATTCCCTTTAGTTCTCCCTATTTCAGTGCAGGGAAATAGGGAAACCATTCACCCATTCACCTCTAATTATTGCATTATCCCTGCCTGGGTTGGATCAGGTGCTGCACAGGCCAAGGCACTGCTGGGTTATCAGGGAAGATGGACTATGAATGAATCACATGAGATTCCATACTCATTTTTGAGCCATAACTCATTTTTTTTACAGTTTTACACACCTCATGTGCGACTCCAATTGGGTAGAAGCTTTATTGCCAATTACTTTATTGCTTAGTAAAAGGTATTTTACTTGTCCATCAAATCTCTCTATTCTTATATTGTTTACATATTTTCTTCACTGGTAGATGTAATGTTTATGTAAGTGCTAGTTGTTGTTTTTACCCAGGAATAGATTGTTATGTTAACAAACTGTTCACACCAGGATTGCTTTCACATGGCAACTTGCAAAGTGCTACCTTGACAAGGCCAGCCACTAATCCAACAGAGCAGGCCTGATTTTATGAGGCCTTTCTTTAACACTTCTATATCATTTTTCTACCTGACTGCAACAATGAACCACTCCACAAAAGCCAGGCATGGAGGGTTTCCAGCATGGTCTGCAAGTTAAAAACTCCCTCAGAAAGCCCCATGCTCTCCTGAGTGATCCCAGCAGTGAAAGCAGCCCAGACATGCTATTAGCTATTTACTTTGCATGTTTTACCAGGCTTTAAAGCTAAAAGCAGTGGATTCAAGAAGAAAATGGCCCTTAGAATTGCTAGGAATTAAGCATTTCTATTGAATTAAAAGCAAAGGCTCTTCTTCCCTGTTGCTTTGCATTTTTGTGGCTTTTTAGACCAAGAGCATCTCAAAGCACCGTGTATAAAATGCTTCAGAATGAAGGTGCTGATGTCTAATTCCTCCTCGTGCTGATGTGAATTTTCCTTCAGAGCTAAAGGTGATGAAGTAGCCACCTGTGAATGATAAGGAGAGGAGAATTTAAGCTGTTTTCAGCGTGGGTATTTCTCCAGGCCAGATTGCTGTTGTGTCTGACACTCTCCTCAGGTTTTTTTGTGTCTCTCCCACAGCACAGATGGGACCTGAGGTACCATGAGGTTAAATGACTTCCCTGATGTGACATGAGCAATCTGGAGCAAAACCAAGAGCTGAACTGAACTAATTTTCCTCTCAGTTTAGTGCTTGAATCCCAAAATCATCCTGTAAAATACGAGCCAGGAAAATTGGAAGAAGTATTAAATGCTTGTTGTTGTTGTTGTTGAAATGATTTGATTTTGGGGAACTAGAAGGAGAAATTGGCCAGAGCAGTGTGTGAATGTGTGTTTGCATCCTTCCCAGGGCTCCCTGAGGTCCTGGGTGCATAAAATCCCACGCTCACACGCTCAGTCAGATAATTGAAAGTACAAGCAGGTAATTAAGTTCCAGCTTATCCCATTAGTAAGTGCATATCCAGGATCAGATCTATATTCCTGCCTGCCCAAGGCTCAAAGGTTGCCCTGTAGGAAGATCTGACTGCATCACACACTAAATAAAGCTGCTGCCACAGCTTTTGCCAACATTTAACTTCCCACTCTCTGTTTGAACCACAACTTCATAGGGCAGCAAAAATATTGTGCATTAATGCCACGGAAATCCATGCCAAAATATTATCTCAATTATATATGTAAATACATGCATTTAAGTGACCCTTTAGAGCAATAGCACTTAAAAGAAATCATGTTTAAATGCTCCCAAATGGAGACATTAATATTTCTATCCTCCTTGTGCTGCTGATTTCCCCTTCAGCACTGATACTAATGAAGAATTAACCCATGAAGAGTGAGCAGGATGGAAGCAGAAAACCTCTTTTCACTGCTTGTATTTTTGCTATTTTAAAGTTAAAACTCTGGCTAAAAATAGAAATCCCAGATCTGTCATTTTTTATGCTGAAGGAAAGAGCTGTAGCCAGAAGTAAAAATGCTTCAAGTTCATAGTTCATTGGAACAGGCTCAAGAAATTATGTTATTTTAATGGATGAGCCAACAGGATATTTAAAGTGTCCTAAAGTCATTTTAAGAACTCCTATTGTATATTTTACAGCAGCTACTTATTTCCAAGCTGCTGTAAAATATACAATGGAAATTCTTTCCCCTTGCTCCACCTTCCCTTGATCCCAGCCCGGGCAGCCTTTCCTCCTGGGCTGATTTCAGATTCCCATTCCCACAGGAGGATTCCTGCCCCACTCTCCCAGGGTGGTGTCTCGGGGTTTTTCACTGCCAGGACAGGACTGCTGGGATGTGTTCTTTGAGCTTTGTTGCAGCATCAGCCTCGTGACAGGGTTGAGACAACCGCAAGATGGCAAAGCTCACGTCCTGCCAGCAGCAGGTAAAGGTTTCTTTGTTCCAGAGTATTTTTAAAACTTTCAAGCCAAAACCACATTGCTAAAGCTCAGAGACAATTGTTCTAGCCAATCACTAAAAGCACACCTGCACCTGCTTCACACAATGCTTGTTTGCTCTCTATTAACAACACACAATTCTCCATTATTAAGTTAAAACCTTCTCCTGTCTTGCTGAGCACATTTTTCTGCAGTCCTCAGGTCTGTCTTAGCCAAGCCTAAAACTCAAGCTATTGGTTCCTGTCCTTGCTTTCTGTATTGTAACTTTTTCTACTTTCAGACTTTGCAGCTGCAGCTAGTTTTAAGTTTTCTTTCTGTTTTAAAGCCTGCTTGTACAGCTTTCTGAAAATCTTCTCACCTTTACTCTTTGCCACAGGTGGTTCCATGGGATGATCCATGGCTGGTGGCTCTCCCAGGCTCAGAGAGCTGGGGATGCTCAGCCTGGAGAAGAGGAGGCTGTGTGGAAACCTCAGAGCAGCGCTGGAAGGGGCCTCCAGGGAAGCTGAACAGGGTCTGTGGTGATGAAACAACGAGGGGTGGCTTCAAAATGAGAGAAAATGGGTTTAGATGGGATTTGGGGAAGGAGCTGTTCCCTGTGAGGATGGGCAGGTCCTGGCACAGGGGCCCAGAGCAGCTGTGGCTGCCCCTGGAGCCCTGAAGTGTCCAAGGCCAGGTTGGACACTGGGGCTTGGAGCACCCTGGGACGGTGGGAGGTGTCCCCTCTGCTATTTATGTGCTCTCATTTAATTATTTTTTATTAAGACAAATATTATTTTTTTAGAAGGCAGGCTTGGCATAATGGCAAGAAAATTCTGTTCTCTTGGGGGATTATGAAAGAATTGTAAAGCCACATAAGTTTAAAACTGCTGCTCCAAGAAATCATGCAGTTCAAATTTGAAAATTCAGCTTGAATTGTACAAACAAAATGAGGACCAGGCAGAGTAGAAAAGCTCATTCCTGAGACACTGAAAAAGGGACTTGATCTTTCAATGATCTCCTCTGACCTGGGCCAAGCTAAGATGATTTAGAGCCCAAATTTTCACCTCTTTTCTGAAAATCTCAGACTTTGGTTTGGCAAAGTTGTGCCATGGTGCTTTCAAAGGCATTTATCACTTCTTTCAATGAGAAAGAAAAGACTTGCATTTTGAAAAAATACCTTTTTTTCTATTTTTATTTATTTATTTGCCATGTAGAAAGTGCTACCTGCCCTTGCTCTAGGCTGGCATTTTAATTTAATTTATTTATCTCTATCTCTTTGTCTTTGGACCTTGTAAAATGAGGTTCTTACCCCAGTTAAACTTTTATTGCTGCAACACTGAGCACGTAGTACCTGTTTGGAATTAAAGATACTTTGAATGAGGCAGAAATCTAACTTATAATCGAGACTTCCTATGAAAATGAAGAGTAAAAAATAGCTCTGTGCTGGCTCAAAGTCATTTCTGAATGTAGTTTTTGTCAGGTCACAGTGTAAAACATGGCGATGGCAATGAGTAATCTTCATTAATAATGCAAATTTGTGTGTGGCTTTCTGAAATGCTATTCATTCCAGGGAGCACTTTATGCAACTGTGAGCTAACATGCCACGTTTCTTCCTGTGACATTTGGAAAAACCAGGAATTGAATCCCAAGAACAGCTGTCTCCAGGAAAACAAACAGCTGCTTGGCAGGAGCTGAGGCTCCAGACCCATCTATTATGGATAATAAATATCCCAATTGTGCACAACTGGCTGACTCCTGCAATTAGCACTCAGGTGGATAATTGCATTGTCCTCCTTGGGATTGCAGCAGGGCTACCAGATGAAAATCCAGCTGCTTCCAATCTTTTGAAGGAGCGAAACACAAAGCTTCAGTCTCACTCTCACTTCTGCACTTGTGGCCAGGTTTCCAGGAGGGGTTTAACAACCAGAGTGGTAAAAAGTCTTTATTTACTCATTTAACCCAGGGCACCAAGGGATGCTGAGCAGTTTTTCTGACACTGAACCCAAATCCACAGTTCCTGGAAAAGCCTTCAAAGCTTCCCAAGGTGCTGCCTGAGGATTTGGCTTTTCTCACTGGGGAGCTGAACCCAGTTCTAGGTTAAGCCTGGGCACTGAAAAGTTGTGAGAAATTAATCATTGTTTGTAGATTGGATATTGGGGGAAAATTCTTCACTGGAAGGGTGTAAAACATTGGAAGTGGCTTCCAGGGCAGGGGTGGAATCACCATCCTGGAAGTGTTCAAAACGTGTGGATGTGCTGCTTGGGGACATGGTTTGGTGGCTTTCTTGGAAGGCTTTCCCACCTTTAATGATTCCATGATTCTATGGGACAGGGCTGCTTTAGGGTGTGGATTCTGACCTTTTTTCCATATTATTTGGGATCTAACAAGAAGCAGAAATCATTTGATCACAACATTGCACTGAGTGCACAGGAAAAAAGGGAAATATTCTGTATTTCCTTCCATCTGTCCAGCCCTTCTTTTTACAGAATATTCCTGAAGTGTTCCCCAAGCAAACTTCAGTGCTCGGTTGCACTGTATGTGAAGCTGGAAGGGAATGAGACAGAGGAAAGAGTCTTGGAGCCACTCCTAGGCCAGCCTAGAGGCAAAACAATTTAGGATTTGGGCACCGTGGTGTGGAAGAGTCTGCCCTGGGAGCTCCTCATCCCGAGCTGGGCACTGGAAGAAAGATGCCAGGGTGAGTGGTGGGGTCTGCAGCTGGCACAGCTGGACTGGGAAAGGGCTTTGAACCTTGAGCAACTGAAAAAAAAATGTCAGGAGACCTCCCAGGGAAGAACTCCTTCCCAAAATCCCACCTGGCCCTGCCCTCTGCAATGGAAGCCATTCCCTGTGTCCTGTCCCTCCATCCCTTTCCCCAAGTCCCTCTCCAGCTCTCCTAGAGCCTCTTTAGGATCCAGAAAGGGCTCTGAGCCCTCCCTGGAGCCTTCTCTTCTTCAGGGTGAATAACCCAAACATTCTCAGGCTATTTTCAACCCCCTGATCATCTGCAGAGCCTCTTCTGGCCTCGCTCCAGCAGCTCCTTGTCCTGATCTTTGGGGTTCCAGAGCTGAGCACAGGGGTTCCCTCTCTCCATCCATGGTGCCACTGATGGCTGTGTGAAGGGTGGTGATACAATCTGAATTAGCAGAAAGGCTTTAAAACCCTTGGCTGGCCCAGCTAGGGTGGACTGAAACATCTTGGAGAGCCCTGGAAGCACCAGGAGATGCTGGGCTCTTCAGCTGGGGAGGGAGGTGGTGACAGCAGCCCAGCACTCTGGGCACAGAGTCTGGAGAAGAAGCACAGAAGGTCAGGCAGATCATTAAAACACATCCCAAACCAGACTAATGTCCAGAGCTTTTCTCTCACAGCGCCTGGGATGTTCAGGCAGGGCTTGGTGTCACCTCACCTGTCCATTCTGTCATCAACTGCTGCTCACAGGGATGAAAAACCCCTTCCAGAGACGCAGCGGGAGTCTGAAAATGTATTTCTGAAAATACAGAAACATCACTTCAAAACTGCTGCTGGAACGGGGGAGATGGAAATCTGAGCAGCATCATTTAAATAATGACCAAGGTCATTATGTTTGGAACAAGTCACAGAGCTAATGCAAAGTGCTCCGGGCAGATTGCACATCCCAAGGGTTTGGCTTTATGGAACCTCTCAGTGCAGCAACTGTTTGTGCCCACGGGATCTCTGCTGCTGGTACAGTTTATGGATGGTGGTATGAAATGGGCCCCTGACATTATTTACACAGGCTGGAGCCCCTAGCAAACTACAAATGGGAAAAAAACATCATGGATGGATTTGCTAATTTTTTGCTAGGAAGAAAATTGGGGAAAATTGGAATTTCTATGGAAATTGCATAGATATTTTGCTAGAGGAGCTTCCATGATCTTTTGCTAGAGGAGCTGTGATGTAAAATAGATCTTGAAGGGATTTGGAGGAATATTAAACTTTTGGTTGCTCCAAGCCCTGTCCCACTTGGCTTTAGACACTTTCTAGGGATGGGGCAGCTTCTCTGGGCAACCTCCCCACCCTAACAGGGAACAATTCCCTCCCAAAATCCCATCTAAACGTAATCTCTGTCACTGTGGGGCCATTCCCCCTGGTCCTGGAACCGCATTCCCTTGGTGAAGATCCCTCTCCAGCTCCCTGGGGAAAATGGGGACAACAGAAAAGGCGTCCTTAACCTTGGCTCCTGAGGGAGTTAAAAGGAAACATTGCCAGGAGAAAAGGCTGGCAAAGGGCAGGATGGGCTGAGGGAGGAAGGACAAACGGAAGGGGCTGGTCCGGAGCCCGCAGGGGTTGAGTGAGGGCTGGGAGCCCTTGATGAGCTCGTTGAGGGCCATTCCCATTCCAGGTGCTGCAGGAGGGAGCGGTGGAGGGCTGTTCCTGAAGCACAAAATGCACATTCCACGGTGGGAGCTGTGCCCAGGAATCCAGGTAGGCTGAGCTGGGAGCAGCGGTGAGGGTCAGCCCCCTCCTGCTTTGGGGTTTGTTGAGGAATCTGATGGTGTTCAGCGCTGAACTCAACGGGATTAGGTAAATGATAAATACATGAGATGGTAAATGATAAACAAAATGATAAATAAATGCTGAAGGTGGGAGAAGTGGGAGCACTGGTGGGGGTCAGTCCCTTCTTTGTTTTGGGGCTCCTGAGGAATCTGATGCTGAACTCAACGGGATTGCAACAACAAAATTGTAAATAAATTACAGTTTTGTAATTTTGAATGTGGGAGAAGTGGGAGCATTGGTGGGGGTCAGTTTTGGAGTTCCTGAGGAATCTCATGGTTGAGCACTGAGCCTCAGCAGGATCCGTGCAAAAGAACGATGAATAAATGAAGGTGGGAGAAGTGGGAGCACCTGTGAGGGTCACTCCTCTCCTCTTTGGGGATTGCTGAGGAATCTGATGGTGTTAAGCTCAGGATTAGTACAAGAACACGATAAGTGCTGAGGGTGGGAGCACCGGTGAGGGTCAGTTCTCTCCTGTTTTGGGGTTTGCTGATGGTGTTCAGCTCAGGATTAGTATGAGAACACGATAAGTGCTGAGGGTGGGAGCACCGGTGAGGGTCAGTTCTCTCCTGTTTTAGCGTTTGTTGAGGAATCTGATGGTGTTAAGGTCAGGATTAGTGCAAGAACACGGTCATCTGATGGTGTTAAGGTCAGGATTAGTGCAAGAACACGGTAATCTGATGGTGTTAAGGTCAGGATTAGTACAAACCCACGATAAATGCTGAGGGTGGGAGCAGCGCCCTTGGCACGTTCCCATCGCAGCCCCTGCCTCTCCAGGGGTCTCGCCTGCAGAGCAGCGAATAAAAAGAACATTTGTTCGTGTGAGAAGGACAAAGGAGGGGAAAGCTCTCCGAGGAGGCCTGAGTAGGAAGATGTTCAGGCATTCTCTGGCTGGCTGGGCTCCCTCCCACGCGTGTCGGGCAAGGAGTGCACAAAAAGCCACCAAAACCTCCCCAAACAGGAGGGGCTGGCACTGCCACGCTGGTCCCAGTCAGGAAACTTAACCTTGTGCTTTTAGAAACCCCGAACCGCAGAATAAATCACTGCGGTACGAAAACGAGCCTGGGCTCATTATTCACAGGGATTGTTCCTGAAGGAAATGCTGATTTCAATGAGCTGCTCGCTAAACGAGCTGGGAAGAACAAGCTCATGTTAATGTGGAGCTGCCCAAGAGAGGTGATCAGCGGGAGGATAAAGTTATCATTAGTGTTCTGCTTCATAATTTAAACTACATCGTGCGGGAGGGTGTGAAGAGGTACATGCTGGACTTGGGCTGAGGTTTCTCCTTTGCCTAGAAATTCACAAAAATATTGATATTTTACCTTTTTCCCCATGTTTGGTTGTTTATTAATGTATGTGGTTGGGTTTGTGGAGGGTTTTTTTGGGCAGTTTTTTGCGTTTGCGTAAACATTACGAAAATAATGCCTGGAAGGGTTGGGAAAGGGAATCCCTCAGGGAAAAAGCCTGGATTTCCTTGGATTTCCTGAGTTCTTGGAGAAATCTAAATCTGCAGTCGGACATGGTGCTGTGTCCGTGTGGTGAGATGGCAGCCGTAGGTGCAGAGGACAGCTTTGACTTCTGTGTCTTGTTTGCATCTCCTCCTTCTCAACTTCTGTGTTTTCTGTCCTTTTACCAAAGGGCTGGAAATTATGGAATATCCCAACTTGGAAGGGACCTTTTAGAATTTCTCCTGTCCTTTGAAAAATGGTTTGAACTCCTCTTTTCTCTCTTACTTGACTCTTAAATTAAAAGCAACTTTTCCAGACCTTTTTGGGCGTCGCCCCTCAGACTGTTTGACGCTCAGAAAATGACCTGCTCAGACTTCATTTTTCAGCAATTCCCTGGGGATTTCCACTTCTCAAAGGCTTTGGGATCTGTGCTATTGAGAGGAGTTTAAGCCGCGCTTTACCAGCTCGTTGACTGGGACTCAGGTGCTAAATGCTCCTGACCCATCACCTCGGCTTTTGCAGAAAAGCAGCCAAGAAATCCCCCGCACTTGGAGCGGTTTTAGCAGCCTAAGGCGGATGTGCAGAGTATTTCTGATGTCCCCCAAATCCTCTTAAGTTCCTCAGAGATGTCCTTTGCAATGCTGATTTGAACAACAGCAAAGCACGGGAAATAGGATGAAAGCGCCCCTTGGAATAAAAGGGTGTATTTGTATTTTAGAGGCCGGGAGGGTCTGGAGGTTACCTTTAATCTTAACCACCGCTGTTAAAACGTTGTCACAGCGGCTGGATTTTGGTGTTTCTTTATTTTTTTCTTTATTTCTCCTGTGTGGAGGCAGACTAAGGAATAAGCTGACGACTTCTCCACTGACAGCTGGCTCCATAAATCTGCTGCGCTTCTACAGCTCCTTTCCTGCGCTTAGGATTTTTTTTTTCCCTGTTCTCCTGCAAAGGACAACCTGTGAATCTGAGTACCATGTTTGAAGAGAAGCTGGAGGCGATCTCGCTGATTTATGGCTGTCCGAGCACATGCGAGTGTTGGTATTTCTCTGCTGAGCTGTCGAGATTTGTCCTTTATGCTGCTTGAGCCGCAAGTCTCCATTTATTCATGAAACCTTTGCGAGCAGCTCGCTAGATCTGCATGACAAAGCAGCCAGGTGGGTTTTAGAGGAGAGGTTTTTGGAGGTTTTTAGGGTCCCTGCGTGCTGAAATCATTTGGAGGATTGAACTGAGGGGGTTTCAGGAAGGTTGTGGCTGGGGGATGATGATAAAGCTCATCGCGTTCCCATCGGAATCACTTACTCAATTTTTACCATGCTTTAACGATGGTAATTGTGAGGTTAATTATAAGTTACAGGTGTCTTTAGGATGCCAAGGTTTTCCTTCTTTAGATGCTGAGGTTTTCCTTCTTGTAGTTCTGTGCTTCCTAAAGAGGAAGGAATTCCAAAGCGCTCTTGAGAAACTCACCGAGTGCTGTACCGTGAAGAAGTTGAAATACTCAACAGTGAACAGTTGGAATAATGGGAATATTTTTGTTTCTTTTGAACGGAAGGATGGTTTGGCCTTTCCATATGTCAGCTGTGGAGCTTGCTTCCTGCTGAGGAGTGTAATTATGGGATGCTTTGAGCTCCTGTTGTCTCAAGGTTAGGTTCAGGACATATTACCCAGCCATCAGTGTCTCATAACAAGTCATCCATCAGTGGGCACTGAAATGCACTGGCTTATGACTGTCAAATAATTCAAATGCAGGTGTCATTTACTTTGTGATGACTGGAAAAATTGTTTGGAAATTCAAGCTGGCTTTTCCCTCAGCGCTGTGAGAGCTCAGAATGTCCTGGTGCAGTTGTTTGAGGGTGGGTGCTGGGGGAGATGCAGCCCACTCTTCTTACGTGTTTTAAGAATTTAATAAGTGCTAATAAGGGATAGGTACACATAAAGCAGAAAGTACAGGCCTGGGTGCCTGGCAAAGATAGCACACAGCACACCTGTCCCTCAAAAAATAAAGCCCTAATATATTCTGTTCAATTGTTTCACTGGTTTCTTTCTGATTTGAATTACAGCAAAGGCCTGGTTTGTGTTCTTGCTGTCCCTACCAGCCCTGTGACCCCTGCTCAGGCCAACATCCCTCTGCTCCAGCAACATCCTGCTGATTCTCAGCATTGCAGTACCCAAAAAAACTCTTCCCTGCTGTCACAGGCTGTGCCAGCAGCAATAAAAAGCTTGTGATCCAGAGTTAGGAAGGAATATTTCAGCTTGTGAGCAGCCATGGAGTGTCTAAGTAGCATTTGGCATATTTACACCAACAGGCAATTTCCTTCATGGCTCGAGAGGGAGTGACTTTGGCCAGCAGCTGCAGCCTTTGGGGAAAACACTTTCTCAGCCAGTCCATTATCCCATTGCTTCCTTTGGACAGGAGGAAAATGTGGTTTGTGTTTTTCCCCCCGCTGTTCCGAGCCTATTACGAAAAATGGTTTTAAATCAATATTGAGGAGAAAGAAATGCACTTTGTGCAAAGGCTCAATTTCTGCATGATGAGGAGAGGGTTTGAAAACAGGGAAAGAGCAAAAAGATGGGAGGGCTGGAGCTCCTCCTCCAGACTTCTGTGCTGCCTGTCATATCACCCCCAAAATGCCTCTGAAAATTGGATTGCAGGCTTTTTTCTGGCTGTCCACAGCTCCACAAAGTGGAGCAGGAACGGGGAAGCCCTGGGCCAGTGGCTCAGCAGTGAGTGCTGACAGCAGAGTGTTCCTGGTGCCTGGAAAGCTCTCCCAAGCTCAGCTGAGCTCCATCCCCAGCACTGACTTGAAAAAGAGTCAAGTTTGGGAAACAGGATGAAAGAGCACTTGAAAAATAAGGAGTATCTGTCTCAGCACACTTCTTTTTGCTCCTTCAGAAATCACTTTAAGTGCAGTTTGCTTTTTTTCCCCCTCCAGTGAGTAAGTGTTGAGTGGTTTTACTCCTCAAAATGAAACCAGTGCCTGGTTGGGGGGCAGCTGTGGTTCAGAGATGTTACAGATGAATTTTTTGTGGGTTCTGGTGCTGCTGTGGCAACAGGAAACCCTGCAGAAGTGAGAGATAAAGGCTGAGAGGCAGACAGCTGTCTGAAGTGTTTTTCCTTCCCTGGTAACATAGGATAACTCCTAAACTCCATGTATTGAATTCTTGAGAGTTTATCTGCAGATAGTTTATGTCCCTGCAATTTGCCACATTATCCTCTGAGGAAAAAATATAAATGCTAATATATTTTTGTGTGTGTTAAAGAATATTTAGACAGGTGGAAAACATCCCTGAGGACTGTGTGTGTTTGTAGCTTTTGCTGTTTTCCCCTCACTGTAAATTGCTGTCTTTACTGGAAGAGGAAAGTTTTAATCTGTTTTTGTGAGACTTATTAATAACAGAAGTGAAAGGAGATGTTGGATGAACAGGGCCCCACAGTAATGAAGGGTTACCTGCCTTTATTCCAGTTTTCATGGATTTCCTCAGCCCAGAGGAGCTGCCACGATGCTGTGCCTTGAAGCAGAAGAATTCTGCAGTTTTAGAATGTTTAAACTCACCTTCAATACACAGAAATACTGAAAATTTGTCCTTTTTGTTTTTTTTGGCTTCTTGATATCCAACAGTCAGTGCTGTATTTGTGAGCTCTCTGTTTTCTCCACCTCTCTCTGGTGGGGTTCATCCTCATTGAACACCACCAATCTCCCAGACCTGGGGAAGTGTTCAGACTGAAGGAGCACCAGAGTCATCAAAACCAGCTGAAAATTCACATTTCCTCTCCATCATGATCAAGTAAGAAAGAAAACAGAGATCTGAGTATCAGCAGGATTCTTGTACCAGGGACAGAGGGCAGGGGAAGAAGCCCTGCGGAAAATTCACCTTTTCCTGTTATTTCTTTGTTTTGTTGTGAATGAGTGATAAAAATTCTGTAAGGGGAAAAATCTGGCAAAGTTAGAACTCCCTCTAGAGTCTGCACTGGCTCCTCCAGCTCTGCAGAGGAGTTTCCCCTCAGTGCAGCTGCATTTCTGGGGTGCTGCAGCAGTGCAAGAGCTTCTCCCCTGCAGCTCTGAGGTGTGGGGAGCCACAGCCTGCAACCCACAAATTCTGCAATGAGGCAGATCATTTTTACTTCTTCTTGTATTTGAAATGCCTTTCTGTTTTCCCTGAAAACAGTTAAATATAGAAGGTTAAATTCTTGGAAGCATAATTCATCTTGAAACACTTGAACTTGTTTAGCATCCTGTGTAGAGAAGAGGGGGAAATATTTCTGTGTTTTTCCCTATCAATTATAACTTTTTTTTTTGACTTCACAGATTAAAATATGCAATTTTTGTGTGGCCTGACTGAAAGCAGCA
This sequence comes from Agelaius phoeniceus, assembly GCF_051311805.1. Lineage (NCBI taxonomy): Eukaryota > Metazoa > Chordata > Aves > Passeriformes > Icteridae > Agelaius > Agelaius phoeniceus. The sequence continues at coordinate 24,836,106 of NC_135274.1, read as the reverse complement.
GGGACAGTTTTCCAAGTGGTGATGGGACTATTACTTAAAAATGATCATGACTATTATTTAAAAAGTTTTGAATCAGCTTAAATAATAAAGAAATAGTCCTTTTAACCTCCAAATATTCAGAAGTAATGATTTTTTAAAAATATTTTTGCTTTTAGTATCTCCTTTCACTCCTTCCTAACATCTTCATTATAAGGCCAAGTTGCTTTCTGGCAGCCTTTGCTGACTTGGGAGAAAAAGGTCATGAAGTTAAACCAGAAAAATGGTGGATTATTGGTGCAAAGCCAGGAATAGATTTTTCCAAGCCTGGCCTTGCCCTTGTGAACTTGGTTTACACAAGAAAAGTTCATTGCTTGCTGGAAAAGTACCAGATAGACAAAAGCAAATCCTGATGCCTAAAATTTTCCAGCTTAGCGAAGTGCAGCTTAGTCCTGCATCCAGCTGAAATTCAAACTCTGGAAAGAACTCCTGACTTCAACTTCACAGCTCACTTTGCTCCATCAAACTTGGCTTTATTCACAGAAGAACTGCAACTTTTTATGTTTGTGTGACTTTGTGAGAGGTTCCTTTGCTCTGATTTTTTTATAAAATAGGATTGGGCAGGTGCAGATAATTTTTCTTGCTGTCTTTGACACCTTTATGACCAAACAGCGAACGTAGAGAAACGCAGAAATGTCAAGTTCCATATATCAGGGTGCAGAACCCAAACCTCTGATGGCAAAAATCTTGGTTGGGAGTGAATTCTGAAAGGTCTGGAGTGGGTCAGGGTGGAAGGGACCCCAGGGGCTCCAGCAAGGCCAGCCCAGAGCATCACAATAAAAAAGGGTGAAGTGTGTGAAATTACTGAGTACTTCTGAAAAAGAAACTTGGAATAAACATTAAATACCTGAATTTCTCATCAGGTGCTGCCCTGAGGCAGCCACTGGAGTTACATGGGGTGGCAGGAGGGGCCAGGATGTTCCCATTCTGCATCTCCTGTGCTCTTTGCCCTTTTTTCCTGTGCTGCTTTGAGAGTTTTTCAGCTCTCCGGGTGAAGGGGCAGAAGGGCTCGTGGCTTCTGTCCCCTCAGTGACTCAGCTTCGTTTTCCAGCTCAGAACCCCAGTCCAGTGGCCTGAGGGAATGGAGCACAGGTGACCTTGGCAGTGGGGTGGTTTGGGGGCACTGGGGGGTTTTTCATCCCCTCATAATCTCTGGGTAGTGTGTTATTTACAAAAAATGGACATAATCCAAAGCAAGACAGTGAAATCTCTAACCTCTTAAGGCATAACCTCCTCCATCTAATCAAATCTGAACCGCCAGAAGTGTTCATATTTTAATTTCTGTATTTCTTTATCAGAGAGCAGATCCTCTCAGTCCAGGCTGGGGAATCCAGCCATTTTTTCCTTTTGTTAATTCATAATACTCACAGATAAAGTTACTCCTTTAATTGGCTTCATCTCAGGGGCTCACAAAGCTCTTTTCCTCTTGGTGTGGCACGTTTTGTGTGATATTTACTACACTGAGTACCCTGAACGTGGTGCACATGGAATTAAATAACCAGTGGAAGTGGAAAGGAAGGTTTGGGGTTGTGAAAAGCAAGAAAAGATTCCAGGAGAGGTGGAGGGAGAGAGGCTGCAGCTGTATTAAATCAGCCCCAGCTGAGGGGAGAAGGCTGTCAACAGAGATTTGCAGTAGGCAAACAGAGAGAGTCAAGAGAAAACTGAATTATGGGCTTTTATCTTGGTGTTCTGCTACCAAAATTCATGCAAGCCCGTAAAACACAACCTGAAGAAGGGAATGGATGCTCAGTGTTTTAAATAAACCCTCTCTGCCCTCATTTTATGTGTGTGCAGCTTTGCTGGAGTGCACTGATGGGTGACAGAGGAGAAGAAAATCAGAATTACCTTCTGAATTAGGAGAGAGGTGGTGTGTGAGCCATTTTTGGTTTCATATTTGCGTTTTCCTGCCTGCCATATTTGTGTGGAGCAAACTTCTGCTGGCCTTAATGGTTCAGGAATGTGAGGAAAGGACCACGCTCAGCTCAATCCCCTTGTGGAGATTTGGACATCTTGGCTTGCCCCTTGATGGTGCCTCCTTGGGAGAACAGGAAGGGTTTTTGGGATCAGGTCTCTCCTGGCTCACTCTTTGTGTTCCTGGTGGTTTCCCCCCAGCCTCTTGATGTGCTCTGCTGTGCATATTTTGGTGCCTCCCAGCTGAATTTTGGTTAAATTAAACTGGCTGGGGTTTTTGGGGAAGCTTTGGTGTTGGTTGGTTGGTCAGGGTTAGTTTTGGCCTGGAATTCTTCTGCACTATTTGGAATCAGAGTGAGGAGCATAAATCTGATCAATATTTTGGCCTCAAGTCACTCCAGGGGGGTTCAGGTTGGATATTAGGAAGAATTTTTTCAGTGAAGGAGTGGTTAAACACAGGAGGGAGTGGAAATGTTTAAACCATTCCTGGAAGACTTCACACAATGTGCAAATTTGGCTTTTTGGGATATGATTTAGGGGTTTGGGGGTATTTAGTTGAATGTTTGACTTGGTGATCGTGAAGGTTCCTGGAGAAGCCCTGAGGATTCCATGATTCCTGAGGAGCCCTGGAGGATTCCATGATTTGCTGCCACAATCAGCCACAGTTACGTTAAATTGTCACAGACATGTTTTATGAAAAATCCTTTTGCTGGGATTTTTTTTCTCCTGAGAAGCTGAGAGGCCTCAGAAATGAAATGTAACCAATGGTTATCTGCTGCTGTGGAATGAAACAGGTGCATCTGGGATTGGCTCATGTGGTTGTTTCTAATTAATGGCCAATCACAGTCCAGCTGTCTCGGACTCTCTGGTCAGTCACAGAATTTTATTATCATTCATTTCTATTCCTTGCTAGCCTTCTGATGAAATCCTTTCTTCTTTTGGTATAGTTTTAATATAATATATATATTAAAATAATAAATCAGCCTTCTGAAACATGGAGTCAAGATTCTCATCTCTTCCCATGTTGTGGTTGCCAGCAAATTCAACATTAAATCATGTTCTCTGTGCTCTTGGCATTGAGTTTTACTCTTTTTCTGGTATTTTTGCACTAAAAGTAGAGTTGCACACTCTTTTCCAGCAATACTTTTTCTGGCACTATTTATAATTCCAGGCTTTCCTCAGGAATCACTTCAGAAGCCCCATTGTTGTCTTTTGTCTTCTGAACTTAATGAAAACTTCCTTTTTCCGAGGGCAAGGAAAGGAGCTGGGCTCCTGGATTTGTGGGTGAGAAGTGCAGCTCCAGAGGTGCCTCCCCTGCTGCTGCTGTGTTGGTAAATAACCCTAATCAAGATTGATGCTCAGGAACCTCTTGTAAAGCTGCTGCTTTGTAAACATTTTGATCAAAGCACGCTCTGAAGAGCGCTTTGAAAGTTGTTTTTTGAAGCCCCGTGTGATCATGGTGTTTTATCACCGTGCTTTACAGATGACAAATCACCTCAGCTGCTCACAACCGACAGAAATCTGATGCCCTTTTTATTTTTTTGTTTTCACAGAGAAGTTGTTGGAGTGTCGTGGTAAGATTTCTGTTTTTTATTTTAATCACTCATCTGGGAAAGTGCTGGAAAAAAGCCTCATTTGAAGGAAAACACAAATATTTTTCTGCTGATAGAATAAATGGGCATTGATAAAAATCTTTTTAGACTGGGAGTATTCCCAAGGACATCCAAATCCTTCTGGTCACAACTGACCTGAGCTGTTTGATCAAGAAACTCAGCCAAAGCTGCCTCACACTTGTTGTTTCTCACCTGGACGTGGCAGAAATGATGCAATTAATGATTGTTTGATTGACTTCCCCATCTGTTTCCAGATAATATCCAGATAGGAAGAGGAGAGCTATGGAATACATTATTTGCTCAGCTGCTGTGCTTTTAGGGTTGCCTGTTTCCAGGTGCTCAGTGGATTTTGGGTGGATTTTGAATGGATTTCACAGAAACACAGGATCACTGAGGTTGGAAAAGACCCCCAAGATCATCAAGTCCAACATTTGATCAACACCAGTTCCACCAGACCAGCATCCAGGCATTCCTTGGACAGCTCCAGGGATGGGGACTCCAAAACTCCCTTGCAATGCCTGACCACCCTAATCGAGAAGAAATCAATCCAGATTTTTTTTTTTTTACAGAAAAGTTGTTGATTGTGATGCAATTTCTAAACACCAGAGCCTTACTTTTTGTGTAAAATGCTAAAAATCTTGGAGGAAGTGAATTACTATTGATGATTTCAGAGAAGAATTTAGGTAAAATTTGTACTAAAGATATTTTTTTCCTAATGATAGAATCAGAAGATCCATATTCCTTACAGGACGCAGGAATCTCTGCCAAGGGAGAAAGTAGCATTAAGGGAAACCAAAAAAAGCAGGATTTGCCCCATTTTTTATGAATAATGAAGTCTAAACCAATTATTTTTCTCATGACACATGTGATTATTAATCTTAATTTCAGGAAGTTGATCTGTCTGAAGGAGAACAGAGGTGCTTGCATCTCCTTTGGAAATAGCCAGCAACATTCTCCCCATCCCTCTGCACTCCCAAGCTACAAAATGGAACAAGGAAACTCTTTTAAATGTGAATAAATAATCAGGGAAAGATTAATGCACTAATTGGAATATAAAATGCAGATGATGTTTCCCTGCAAAGGTGGCTCAGTGGGGGATACAGCTGTGAAAAATCAAAAGCAGGGCATTTCATGTCTTGCTTGTTTTGATCTAATTTTGAAAACCTCAATGAGTTGGGATTTTTGGAATATTTTCTTTCTATTGAGACTCAGCCTAATTATTTTTTTTCTCCTTTTTCAAATCTCCAATGGGGTATTATTTTGGTGTTGTGGTTCCTACATCTATGAATTAACAGGAAGGTGAATATACAGATTTTTATTATGATTCTTTCTTTGCTTCATACAAAACAAATCAAATTTCTGGTTTATGTTACCAGGCACTTGTATTTTATTCTGATATACAGAAATCCATCAACTCCTTCTTACCACCTCAGTCCTCAAACCCTTCCAGAGGTTGGGGGAATTTTTTTCTCTGCAACTTTTTAAGAATTTGTGGCATCTGAAGAGACATCCCCAAATGTTTTGCAGAGAGCAACTGGGTGTTTATAGAAATTTAACCCCACTCTCGTCCTCTTCTCACCAAAAGCATTTCAGTGAATTCAGAGGGACTTTGTAATTAACTGAAAATTAACTAAAATCCCCTCCTATTTTCCTTGTTCTGATTGAACTGGGCTAAGGTTGCTATATCTTCCAAAATTAAGTTATTTTAATGTACTTTTATGTAAATTTGGGGGATTTTTAACCATATTTTGGAGTTTCTCTTTAGTTTCTGTGATTGAGAGCTGGAGGAAGAGGACAAACTTCCTAAAGTTCCAGGAATGATGGAAATCCAAGTTCTGCTGCAGGATTGGTAATAATACCAAAGGAGCTTCATTAACATGGTCACTAATTAAACCCTGTAGATCTTTATTTGCTGTTGGGCAGGTGGGATGTGAAAGCTGCAACACAACTTTTATTCAACCAGAAATTCCCAAAGCTCAGCCAAACAAACCACTTCATTTTGGGGTGAGAGGCAACATTTGTGCTCACACTTGTTAGGCTTAGTCACTCTTGTAATTCAGTTTTTTTTATTGGTACCCAAGTAGGAATTAAATGCTGATTTTCCAATCATTTGAAGAGAAATGAACACAATATTAATTTTTCTATTATGTCTCTTTCATGAATATTGAATGTGAAAACCTGAGTTTATTGGCTGTATTGAGACCCAAGGCTTTGGAGTGAATTAAAGCAGAAATGAGAATTGCTTCCTAGAAAATGTGAGCATCATAAATCCAGTTTTCCTTTTATTTTATGTGCTTAAATCAGGTCAGCTTCACTCAGATTGGTTCAGGCAAATGTAATTGTTCTTTCTGTGCTTGCCTAATTATAGCAAAAGGAGCTCCTGTTAGGGGCGAGCTCTGAACTCCTCAGCTCTTGTGTTTTTCACATTTAATTCTCTTTGCTTAAAGCACGCTCTTCTGCTGTGCTGTCACCACAGCTGCTGAGAGCACTGTCAAATACTGAGACTTTGGGATTGCTTCTAGGATCCAGTGAAATCCTGAGGAATTCAGAAACGTTTCTCTTCTGGGTGCTGTGTGTTCGGGAGTCCTGCAATCCTGTCTTTGTTTTTTAAAGTTGATGATGCTGCAGCTCCTTGGGGGAGAGTAAAACTGGTGAATAATTGCTCATCCAGTGACTGTCACAGAAATACCTTGGTATCTCCCAGTAAAAATATTGTGACTTCTGATAGAACCATAGAATCACTGAGGTACAGGCCATTAAATTGGGTTTTTCCTCAGCAGTGCCTCATAAATGACCATTTTTGATGTGTGGACTGGAGGGGCTCTGTTTCAGAAGCTCTACCAGTAAAATATCTTGGTAATACCAGTATCTGCCAGTGAAAATATCTTGACTAAGAACCACAGAATCATTGAGGCACAGGTCATTAAATCAGATTTTTCCACAGCGATGCCTCATAAATGACCCTTGCTGAGTGGGGCTGGACGGGCTCTGAGTTAGGAGATCCCTCCCAAACTTCTGAAGTTTTAAATATCTTTAGGCCTTTCTTGTTTCCTCAGGAGTTAGAAAATTAACTTGCAGGCTGCTAAACTATTGAGGCTGCTGAACTGCCAGGTTCCACTTTTCCAAGAGGAAAATTAATTTCAAATAAATAAATAATAACAGGCAGTGGCAGCACTGCAGCCTGTGAGGTGCAGTTATTGTCAGTTGAACAAATAATAAACAAAACATAAGAATGGTAAGTAAAATCAATTCCAAAATAATCTTCAAATGACTTTTTAGAGCAGTGTGAGGCTTAAAGGGTGTGTTGAATACATGGCAGACAAGCGTTACTTTTGCAAATCCATTCTTCTTTGTTAAGATAACAATTAACATGTCTGTAATGGGCCTGGAACAAGTTCACCACTCAGAAGAACAAAGCAAATGAGAAAAGTGTGTGAGCTTGTTTGATACTGCCTCAAGCAGCAGGGAGTGATCCACAGTTCCTAGTGAACTGATATTAAATTAAATTAGAAAAAAAAAAGGCAAATCTGTGTGAAGCAGCAAAGGCTGACTTCTGTTTTCAAGGAAGAGGTGAGAAAAGAATGGAAAGGATCAAATTTGCTTTTAAAATATTTGGTTTCTTTTGTTCAGTTTTCAAATGGGCTCTTTAAATCTATAGTCAGGTTTTAAATGTCTTTAAAAAACTCCAGTATCAATGGGAAGGTGGAATATAATAATAATAATAATAATAATAATAATAATAGTGGAATTTATTCCAGAAGCAGGAATGGATACTGGGAGGCTGAGCTGTTCCTCTCCCATCCCTGTGTAAATGGAATTAGGCCAAAAGAATCAAGGGAATCAGAATCGATGTTTGCTATTTGTGGTGTCACCCCCTGCAAATACAGCAGTGCTGCTGGAAGAGTTCTTTAAAACCACTATTAAATGTCCTTAAAAGAAGCAGAGTGGGATTGGTAAAATGAACTGGGAATAAACTGTGAAAATTTGGTGAAATGATAAAAAAGTTCAGGTCTTTTAACTGAAACATTGTATTTAGTGGGAAGTAGTAGGGTGGTACCATGACAAACTGGGACTAAGGGATGCTTATTTGGGAATTTGCTGATTAATTTTCTTAATTTGGTAAAGGATTGGTCACCTGGATTTTCGTGTCTTTGAAAATTCCAGGAATTCAGGCATTAGTATAAACAATAATAAGATGATAAGATGATAGTGTAAAAAATAAGATTAAAAAAGTGCTATGATCTGGAGGGGGACATATTCCAAGCAGGGTTTGGTTTTCTGTATTTGCCTCCTGGTTGCTGTTAAATTAAAATTTTGACTTCTTAGAGCTTGAGGTGACACAAGCTGGGATGGGGGACTTAGTCCAAACTCTAGAAAGGCACTACAGATTCAAACTTGGAATAAATGCGAATGAAATGTGACTTCTTCAAGGCAAAATTTTGGACAATTCAAGGTTTTCTGTGCTGAAAATGTTTGGATTCCCATTTTTGGGCAGAACTATGAGGAGATGTTTTTGCGTGTTAGTGAATTCCATAGAAAGATGTCTTGGTTTGAAAAGCCAAGTGTCTGCTAAGGAAGGCAGGAGCCTCCCTTGAAATGGAAAATTGTTATAAATTCAAAATTAAGGGGCTCTCAGGCACAGATATGGGAGTAGGAATAACAGTTATTAGGGAAAAATAAAATTAAAATAAAAATGCAGCAATACAAAACAAACCCCTGCCAGAGTGAGAGCAGCCCCTGTCCCCTGTGTGCCAGGGGGGTGGCACAGCCCCATCCCATGGGGGCTCAGCCCTCCTGCAGTGCCAGCTGTGGCTCTGCTGGAGCAGGGATCCTGCACAAGGGGGGAGTTTTCCTCTGCAGCTCCAGGGCTGCTGCAGATGGGCCTGGGCTCCCTCTGGCAGTGCAGGGCAGCAGAAGCTGCTCCTCTGGCAATGCAGGGCAGCAGAAGCTGCTCCTCTGGGAATGCAGGGCAGCAGAAGCTGCTCCTGTGGCAATGCAGGGCAGCAGAAGCTGCTCCTGTGGCAATGCAGGGCAGCAGAAGCTGCTCCTCTGGCAATGCAGGGGGCAGAGGCTGCTGTGCTGTCCCAAAGCTCAGATTGTACCCAGGTAGGAATGTTTGGATCCTCCCCTGGGCGGAGCATCTCCCCATGGGATGATGGGATTGGATCAGCCATGCAGGGACGCTCACTGGCCATGGACAGGAGATAATTAATAATGAATGGCCCATGAACAGCAGAGATCTCCTGGAGGGAGGATTGGCTGTGGGAGAGATAAAGAAAACTGCCCAAAGAACAGCAGAGAACTGCCCCAGCTCTGACAGATGGGGATAGAATTCACCCATCTTACAGCCCAGGACAAAGGGGCTCTGCAGGGTCTGCTCCCAGTGCTCTTACTGGGAAGCCTTGGTCCAGCAGCTCCATAACTGGAAGTTTCTGGTGGGAGATTCATGGTTCAAATTTAATAAATGTTTTTCTTTGAGTATTCAGGGTGAACACTTTGGCTGGAGCAAAGCAGATGAATCCTGATGCGCTCCTAATCTATTTCAACTGGTAGACCACGTCTGGCCTCTGTAGAATTCCTTTTTGTAAATACATTTGTGCTCCAGTCGAGCATTGCAATTTGCTGACAGCTTTGCTTTCTGCATATTGACTTCAATTATTTTTGTGCCAAATCGCGCTGAAACTCCTCAATAGACACATTTCTTCATCTCACCCTACATCTGTTTCTTATCTTTTATGTCAGGCTCCCAGACTGCAGATATTGAGCTATAGATTGGGTTCTGTGTTACAGCACTGAACCTCCTTTTAAAATATCATCTCTTCAGAATGGAGGATGCTGTAAATGAACCGAGGAATGTTTGAAATAAAAACAAACAGACAAACAAAACCCACCCACACTTGATGTATAAACCCTCAGTTTTCTTGTCTGCCTGCGGTTTTTGTACATCTAACACAATATTTAATGGTAATCCCATACCCCCAACCTCCTAAACACCATATGGGAAATCAAATTAAATACTCATTTTTAAAAATGCTTCTCAGTCAAATGCTCTTCTAAAGAAAGTGTATTGCAGTCAAACAAGCAAATCCTGATTTGTTCAGTTTGCCACAGTTTTGCCTGCATTCCCAGCTCTTTGGTATTGAAGTATTAATGCTTAAATCCCCTTGATGTAATATAATATAGAATCCATCTTTGGAGCATATTGGAGCTGAACAAAGAAATTATTTGCTCTAATTCACTTTATGAAGCCGTCTTAGCAGCGTCCTCTGTTACACAAATTGCAGGAGCTGAGGAGTCTGAGCTCGGAGTTAAAATGCCCAAATTGATTTTTCAAGTCTTTAATAATTTCTCACTGTTCTGCATCTCAGTATTGAATGGAAGGGACATGAAGAAATCTGGTTTTGTGCTGGGAGTGGGAGCAGGGATGTGCACACAGGGCAGGATGGTGGCAGACAGGCACTAGCTGGTTTTATGTGGCACACTGAGGTTAAAATGTCATTTTAAAGCTGTTCTTCTAATGCAGGCCAGCTGGGGAAATGCTGCCTGGATCTCCTGGAGCCCTCTGAGAGTGTCAGCACCAGGGGGATTCGGAGAGGGCTGGGGAGTGAAATAGAGGCAAGATATTTAATAGGAATTTCGGGTATTTTTTTTTTGCCTGTTAATACCTACTTGACTCTCCATGGCCGCCATGTCCTCAACCTTATTCCTGGGTTTCAGTTCTAAATTTACTTTCAGTGAAACATTAAATCCTGCAGGGAGTGTGAGAGGAAGAGCTCCTTCAACAGGTTTGGCCAAAGTTTGGCCTTTTCCAGGTCCCCCTGCTCTGGCAGATCTCGGTGTTTGGAGCTATTACCTGAGTGTGGTCCTGTTGGCAGAAAACAGCCCTGACCTCCCTTCTGGAATTGTGCATCTAGAGTGGGCCTTTTTCCTATGGGATGGAGGCCTGGGAAGAGGGAAAACTTTGGAGAAGCTTCAGTTAAGAATACTAAAATAACAATATTCAGTGTGCATTTTTTAATCCAGCTGGCAAAACAGAACAGCTTGGAGCTGTTATTGGCCAGTGCCTTGATTAATCCAGCATTTCATTCCCTAAACTCACTGATGGTTTATGTCCACAGTACAGTTTGAAGAATCCAGGTCTCATTTTCCACAGGAGCTAGTGAAAACTCCATGGAACAGGAAAGACAATGTAATAAGAATAAAATTGCTGTGAAAAATTTGTCTAAATTAAGGCTGTAATTGATCTCTTCAGATGTCGGGTCTTGAGGAGCTGGCCAAATTTTCTTGTGCCTTTATTGCTAAATGACTGATTACCAGATAGATGGAACGTAGCAAGCACCATATGTTTGGTTTACCTAAAAGCTCATCAATTCCCTGTGTCTGCTGGGTCTCTCAAACATGATCTGTGAGCAGATTCCTTCCAGGAAAACAGAGCCCAAGCACAAAGTCATCAGGTTTGAAGTATTATCCTTTCAGATGCTTTTTCAGCCCACTTCGTTGCTTGGCTGTAAACACGAGGCAGATGCAGTCCTGAGTCCTGATTAATTGTTTGTCAGAATCCCTCTGGCTGGGCATGGAGGGATCCTGGGCATCTTGGGATGAGAGTGAGCTGCTCCCAACAGTCCAGACAAAGCCTGAGAGTGTAAAAATGCTCAGGGGAGAGCACAACTTGATCAGCTGTTCTCTGATGGTCACAGTGAGCATCTCAGGGGGTCAGGCCAAGCATTTTATAGAGTAATGTCCATATATGAAATTGAGTGTTTGTTTCAAGCTGGCTGCTCGAGGGCTGGGAGAGGACAGTGTGGTTATTGTGCTGCTGGTGCTGGAGCATGGGAAGGACTGAATTCCCATTCCAAGGATGTCTCTGCAGCCTTCTGAGGCAAATAACTCCAAGGTAACTTGGAGCATGTAGGGTGGCTGGGGGCTGTGTCAGGGCACGGACAGAGGGCCATGAATCACTCTCTGAGGCTGTTGGGACCAGCAGCCCCCCCTGTCTGACATCCTTATTCCCCCCTGGAATTCCTGGCTGGAGCAGTTACCTCTCCCTCCTCATGGTGTTTGATGAGTTCTGCTGCAAATAAAACGGGATTTTGGAACTTAAACTCCATATTTGGGGAGCTGGGGTGTTACAGACTGCCCACCATGCCCTGCTCATTCCAGCAGCTCTGGGAGAGATTTGTATCCCAGAGAGACAGACAATGAGCCAAAGGAGCAAATGATGTCTCCTCTGATTTTATAACCCTCCAGTGCAGTGTTAACACCTTTTAAAGGAGACAATGTGAGGAATTTTCTGTGTGCCAGGTGGAAATCAGATGAAATCTGAGTTTCTGGAGTATTGCAGGATATGATGCTACGACAGAAATAAATGTAAAGAGAAGTTTCTACCTCTAGCCTTACTTTCAGAGTCCTGTTTTATTTTCATTAAATTCAAGAGGGAAAAGAATGTTGCTGCTTTTTTCCTCATTTCAGTCAATAACTTGGGCAAAGTGTCCCCCTAGCTCCTTTCTCAGTCTCTTTTGAGCCAAGGATTAGGACACTGCCCCAAAATTTATTAAGGATCTGCTCTTAAGAACTCCAGCATGGATTTTCATGCTCAGTGAGGGTGCCACAGTTGTACAGATCTGATTAAATTTACAGACTTCATCCCCTCACGGATTTCTGTAGCCATTCTTCTGACCAGAGGATATGGAAGAGGGAATAAAATCCCAAATATTCCACTTGCTGCCCTGTTTGTTTTACAAGTGGCCCTCGCTTGTGGCAAAGTGAGATTTCTGAAAGGTTTCAAATGTCCTGCAGGGAAGGCTGGCTCTGCCTGTGGTTCACTGAAACTCCTGCAGCTCTCACTCCCAGCTACTCTTCCCACTGTTCCTGAGGTGAATGAGGTGAAATATCTATTCCTCTCCACCCTTTGAAGCTTTTTTTAGTGACAGCCTTGGATTCCTTCTGAATGAATAACTCACTGCCAGGTCAGGCAGAGTGTGGGGTTCTGTGTGTGTGTGCACAGATAAATCCCAGCCTTGGATCCCTGCTTTCAAATCAGCTCTTCAGGAGTTTGCTTCAGCCCTTGCCGAGCTCAGTGGGAATTCTGCCTGGGGGGAAAGCTGAGAACCTTCGCTTTGCCTTTGATTTCATTCAGGCTGGTTTTTGAAAATCCCCCAGAACACCGTGAATGCCCCATCCGGGAGTGCTGAGGGCTGCTTCTCCTGTGTGTGATCACCGCAGAACAGCTGGGGAAGATCTGAACAGGAGAGAGTTGGAGCCCTTGATCTCCCTCGCTGGAATTAGTGCTGGGTTTTAGAGCACATGCAGAACAGCTGATCATTACTTGCTGCTCTTTGTGGTGTGGAGGGGAAGTGTCTGGACTGTAAACTCTGAAAATGACGAGTTCAGGTTTCTGTGTGGGTGAGGAGAGAGGAATTTATGGAGTTCAGGGATGGGGTCACCACCAGCAGATTCTCTGTTTGGTTATAGCAGAGTTAACCTGGCACTCCTGGGAGAGCCTTTCCCCCCAGTTTGCAGCACTGAAGGAACCTCAGTCAGGATTCCTTGTGTGAGTATCAGGAGGGAGCTGAATGGGCTTGTCCAGAGCTTGTTCTAAAATCAATGACTTTGCATCAGCAGCATCACAGTCACTCATCCTGGCCCTTTGATATATTTGACTCTGGATATTGGCTGTGGGAGGAGGGTCTCTGCAGGCTCCAGACAGTGCTGGAGAGAGGGGGCTGAGAGCACAGCTCAGCTCAGGTGTTCAATTCAGATATTCTAGAAAACCCTCTGAGAGAAGATAATTTTTTTTTTTTTTGGCAGTGCTTGTATAGGCAGTGGGAGTGAGGTGATGAGTCCTCCTCGGAGTATTAGTCAGAACACAGACACTGCCTTGAAACATCTCCAGTTGGTACAGCTGTACTTGCAACTTGAAAAAGGAATCATTTGGCTCTGGTGGGACTTGGAGGTCTGGAGATCCTCACTGGCTTTTCTGAATTTTTCTTATGTTAAACATTTCACAGTTCCATGTTATGAATTTCTCCTAAGTTTTCACTATTGGAAAACCTGATCAATGGGGATTTGTTTTTATCTCTCCCAAAATGACAAATACAAACTTAATTGAAAGGGAAATGATTTTCCAGATTTATAGATTTCTAAGGCTGAGAGCCTGCATGAGTAACTTTAATTAAATTCATTTTCCTGCAGAGCTGCTCCTTGTTTCAGTTCCTCAAATCCCTACACATGTTGCTCCTCCCAGCTTTTCAATTTGCTCGTGAGACATTATTTAAATGCTTGTCAGCTGCCTGAGAGAACCTGGAGGAACAGGGATATTTCAAATGTTTCAAAAGAAAGGGGGGAAAATTTTGTTCAATTTTATCTGGACAAGTGTAAGTCAACACCCAAGTGGTAGGTGATAAATCTAAACCAAGAGCAGTCCTGATATTTTTCCTCCATTTTCTCTGTGGCCTTTGTGTGTGTAACCAGGAGATGATGTGGTAGTGATGAGCCTTTGATTGCTGTCAATTAGGTAATGAAGAGCCTCCAGAGGATTAACCAGATAAATAAGGTTAATGGGGAATGGCATGGCCAGAACCCATGGAGAGGAGATGTTGTGCTGCTGGGGAAGTTCAGCTGAGACAGAAGGGTGAGTGCATGGTTGTGTTTTTTACAGAGCATGGCTGTGTTTTTTACAGAGCACTTTCATAAAGTGGAGAAAAAGCTGGGTCAGGAATGGTGTGGCTTGCTGGTGTCCTGAGGAGGTGTGGCAGGAGTTGTGTGCTGTGGTGTGCAGCAGGAAGCACTGAGGCTCAGAGGAGGGATTGCCTTAGCAAAGGGAGCAGGGTGATGCTTTTGGAGATTAAAGAAGGACTTGTGGCTCTCTGAGCTGTGGATATTAAGGGGTGGATGCATGAAGCCTGTGTGAGGAGAAGAGCAGTTTTGTTCTGGCACAAAAGGTGTGCCTGGGACTTCTCATTTCAGACAGCACTGACTGCTTTTGGATCCAGGGAAAATGCAAGAGTGAGGGACATTAAAGTTGTTAATGTGTGTTCTTGTTTCCTTGTTGAGTTGTTCTTAGGAGCCCTGTAATGGTAAAATGGTGAATTTGTGTGTAAAGGAAGAGTCTGTCTCGAGGAGGTGGAAATCAGCCCCAAAGCCAGGAAAGGGAATTGATTTCCTGAGGCTGAGCCATGGCCCAGGTCAGCAGGGTTGATGCTGTTCCATCCATGGCAATGGCCAGGGGAGGTGCTGATGCTCCTGTGCTTCAAGGGGATGGGGATCTTGAGCTTGAGCTTTTTCCTGCTGAGCCCTCCCTTTGAAACAGGAGACTTGGTCCAGGTTTGGTGGGAATGTGCGGTGTGGGAGGGAGTGCACACGTGGCTTGTCCCAAATGCCAGTGGAAAGGGGGATCCATGGAGTTGAAAAAAATGGGCTGTGAGTTCAAGTGTGCAAAAGTTATGGGGAGAATTGCTTCCCTTTTAAAAAAAATGTTTCTTTGAAAGGAGGGAAATAATTTTTTTTCCTCCTCTGGTTCAACACCTCTAAAATATCTCCTCCATCTGGCATGAAAATTTGAGGAGAGATTAACAATCAAACACTGTGTGGAGAAAACTTTAAAAATGAAGTTAGCTGAGTTGCAGATTAAGTCCCAGGGCAGTTATCAGGTGTGTGATACACACACTGTTTATCTAAGGAAGGACAAAGACACCAAGCTGTGCAGATAAGCTCTGAATTATCATAAACTCCATTTCACATCAGAAACTGGTCTTCTAATTCAAAAGGAAATATTCATAAGCCATCTTAGTTTCTAATTTGAATATAATGTGATGAAAACTGTTAATAGAAGAGACTGGTGGGGTTTCTCTTTTTGCTGTCAAAACAGGTGGAACACAGACCTAACAAGGTGGCCCTTCAGAAATGGGAACCTCATGAATTTTAAGAGGAAATTGAAATGCACATTAAGGAGAGAGAAAGGGGATCTTACCTTGCACGGGGGAAAAGAAAAGAGTTCATTACAAAGTCCAAGGAATTTTGTGAGGGGAGTTATGTTGGTTTTGGTCCAGGTGTTAGTCTGGTATTGAGGAAAGCTGCACAATCTGTGTGTTTTTAAGTTACGGGTGGTTGCATTTTGGTCAGGGCTGGATTTTTATGTAAGAACAGGATCTGAGCTCTGTGGTTTGCAGCTGGTAGGAAAATTCAATGTTTATTATTGGGATGGCAGAAAGTTCAGTCCTAAGGAATGCAATGAAACTGTGCTTTCACTCCAAGAATTAATTTACCCTTTGCTTTTACCTAAGCTTTATGATAGACCAAGTGAAAGAGTGAACAGCTTGGTGCACTGTGAGCATAAACTTTGTTTGGATGAGAGTTGATAATATATTATACATACATTGATATATTTAATTCAACTGTGCATCAGTATTTAAAACACAAACCTTGCTGGAGTCATTCTGATTGCATTGGATTTTAATGCTGTTCTTGCAAAACTTGGGGCTGGTGAAAGCAACTCTGGGCCTTGCTGTCCAATTCCTGGTGCATTTTGTTTTGTTTAATGAGGTGATTCATCCACCAGGTAATGCCCCTGCTGTCCTTGTGGAGCTGCCCATTAAACACATGGCACAGCCATTCCTCCCCCTGCTTTTGGAAATAATGATCCTTTTGGCTGTGCTGCATCAGATGGACAAGGTTTATGGAATGTCTTTTTAAGTGAGGTGTCCAGGTTGGAGCAGTCCAGGGGAAGGAACACTTTTCAAAACAATTTATTTTTTTTAGCCAATCTGTGCTTTTGACTGTTGGGGAAGAAATAGTGGGTTTTGAAGAGGCTTAATAGCTTTGGAGGTGGTTTGGGAATGGCCAATGTGTTGGATGTGAGCACTGAGAGGGAGGGAGCAGCAGAGCAAAACAGAATTTGGGTAAACAAACATAGGAGGGAGCATCTGCCTTCAGCTCTGTTGGGTTCTTGGTTCAGTCCCAGCCCTGCAGAGCTCGTTCTGTCTGGGCTTTACCAAGCACACTCAGATGGGAAGGTTCTCCAGGCTTCTTCAGCTCGTGTCCAGGAGGGTCTTCCATGGCTTAGCTGCCTCTTCTGACCAGCCAGCTCCCGGCTGTGCATCCCACAAAAACCCCACCAGCATACTCCAGCTTTGCCAGTCATTTTTAAATGACCTGAACAATCACTGTGGGGGAGAATTTTCCAGTTCCTTCTCTTTATTCCATGATTTTCCCACTTTGTTCCGTGAAATGGCTTTGCTGATGTGTTTTCCATGCCTTGGTACTAAACTACTTAATGTATCTTGAAATAGTCTAATTTTGTTGGCATTCCAGAGGACGTGGAATTATATACATTATTCAGGATGTCCCCTGTTATTCCCTAAAGAATATAAAAATAGAAATTAATAAAAAGTGGTTTAAGTGGATCTGGGGTTTTGAGGGGGGGATTAAGGCTGTGTGTACACACAGGTTTGTCTGTTCCTCCTTGTGACTTTGCTCCCTCTGATGTAAACAAGCGAGGTGACCTTCCCCTGGCAGAATAAAGACAGAGTGGGGTGGGAGGTGTGGATAATTTATAAGCTTTCCTCTGTAGATAAGAATGAATATCCTGTATAAATCACAGCGCTGCAGAAGTCAGGAGGGATTTTCAGTGCTGTGAGGTGATGCAAGCCCCAGACTGTCAGGGCTGGGCCTTCTCAGAAGGTGTGTGTTGGATGAAAGATAAATCTGTCACAACAGGAAGATGTTGCAGTGCATTTTTACTGGGGCTGTCTCTTGCTCCGTGGAATGCAGCTACAGGAGTTAATTGAATTAACTCCTCAGTCTGGAAGGCAGACTGAAACCTGGAGCCTGAATTGGGTCTGAGGTTGAACAGAGATGCTGAGGAGGGCTTGGGGTGCAAATTCACTGCTTGGGGAGCAACGGGGCGTGGGCAATGTAAAGCTGCAAAAGTGGAGTGTGAGGATTTCACCAAAACGTGACCAAAACACTTCAGAATTGATGCAGGGCTTTTCAGGGGTTCTCACTGCTGCTAACTTTTAAAAAAAACAACAAACCCCTTCTTCCTGGTGGTGTGTGATGAATTGTGCTACAGCAAAAATATTACAGGCCATAGTTCCCACATTCAGGTGTTTTCAGAATGGTGGGGAAAATGGAACGTGGTTTCATTTGCAGAAATGTTTTGTTAACAAATTGGGAGGTCTTTGTGGAGGAGCTCAGCATCTCAAATGGACTGTGAGAATCTGTTGCTCCTAATGAATTGACTTAATTCAGAGCAAATTAACTAACTGGGCAAAGCAGAGTTGGGCTTTGAGGTTGTTTTATAAGCACTGAATGTTTGAATGTTTTGGGTTTTTTTTTTGTATGTTCTGCCACACATTTTTAGACAGAGTATGTTTCTCTGAGAGGTACAAAAAAAAAAAAAAGCCTGGCAAGTTAAGTTGGTACAGAACTGAGAAATTGTGACCATTGAAAACAGTGAAATACATTAATATATCAGAAAAATTAGGTCCAGGACAAGTGGTGTTTGACAAAGCAAATACTGGAGGGATCAAGTCCTAGGATAAAAGAAATTTTGTTGATGGTAGTTCTTATTTTCAGTAGCTGAGAATGTACCTTTATTTTTTTCCAAGCTTATGCATGCTTTTTATACTCTTATTTCTCTTGCTTATCCCCAGCAGGACAAGAATTAAGGGGAGAAAAGTGAGGAGAGAAAAAACTGGTGCTTGTCACTAAATTCCTCTTACATTTCTAGAGAGAAACCTGTTGATAATGTGAGTGGGGACTCGTTTATACCACGTTGGTCATGTAGTTTCAGTATTTCTTTACTTCAGCATTCAGGATCGATTGTAGTTCAACCAAAATATAAGAAATAAATAAAAATTTGGCTTCCTGGCTGGAAAGAAGCAAATCTGTGCAGGGTTCTTTATCACAAGAGCTAAGAGACTGAAGAATTTCCTCATCTCTGTGCGAGTTTTTTGATATTTCTCATGGTTCCTTCCCAAATCTGATGTTAAATACAGTTTGTTGGTTTTATGGCAGCTCTGACCTGAACTCAGATTTTCTTGCTACTTTGGAAACAAATCCTTCTTTCCAAGGGCTCAGTTCTATGCTGGATGGTACAAAAAAGCACAATAGATGTCAACTCTGCCTTAAAAGTTGTAGGTTCAGTTTGGGTAGGCATTAACTGGATAATTGCTACCTGCTGTGGAATAGAATGTGTTGTTATTTAATGTATGCAGATTTGGAGGAGAAAAAAAAAAAGCCTGATGAATAACCTCATTTTCAGGCACAAAATGCACTTTAATTTGAGACTGAGATTTAAAAAAATGTGCATTACTCCTCCCCTGTATCAGTGGTGGGAAGCTGTGGTTTCTGTGGAGAAAATGAGAGCTTGGCTTGTGGTTACAGAAAACCTTGGTGTTTCTTGTTTTGGTTGTTTTTTGCCCCCCCTTTGGTTGTGTTTTTAATCAGTTGAGCAACAGTTTGCTGAAGTTCTGCCCTCCAACTTGAGGGCTTCAGGAGGATTCCTCATCCTCACATTCCCTGTTTCCCTGCCCTTCCTTTCTCCCTCTGGATGTTGCACATTTTCTCTCTCCCTCTGCACCAATTTGGCAGCAGAAGGGAGCCAGGACCACGGGGATCTTTTCTGATTCTCCTCATTTTTATCACTTTATCACTCTTTGCAAATCATCTTTTCCTTGTGCTCTCTGTGTTTCGAGCCTTAACCAGCTGCATTTCTGAGGCAGCATGGGCCAGGATGTGTTTTATTAATTTATTTAATGGAGGATTTGAGATTTTGGATAAGGGTCCCTCCTCCTTCTCCCTGTCCTCTCCAGCAGTGCTTGAGATGTTGTCTTGAAGAAAAATGATGGTAACTTTTGATGCAGGTATCATCTCGTGCCTCTGTGAGTGTGAAAGTTTTTTATCCTTTTACCCTTGCTTGTCCAGCTTTTCCCCAGTGCAGCAAATCTGACACAAGTTTCCTTTATCTCCTGCTGATTCCTGTGTGTAGATGAAGCACTGCAGATGTTTGAGATCATGATCTGCTGCAGAGGTTATTATTTTTCCTGGACACTGGGAATGGAGAATACAAAGGATATAAAGGCATTAAGTTTCCCAGAACCAGAGGAGGTTTTAATCTTGGTGCTGGGCAGTATCTCCCTCAGCAAAGAGTTGGTGCCACAACCTGTTGAATAGTTTTCAGTACCATTTTCTTACCTTGTGATATCATAGCAGTGTTTCCTGTGTAATTTGGCAGCTGAAATGTGGTGGGAACAGATTACTGTCACTCCTGGTGATTGTCTTCTGCAAGGCAGGGATCTTCCTTACTTGTGGTAGCAAAATTACTCAAAATTCTCCCAGCCCCCAAAGAAAGGAGGCGTGGAAATGCAGGGCTTGAATCCAGTGGTTCAGGGGAGGTTTGTGCCAGGTGAGGAGCTGGGCTCTGATCTGCCTCATCCTTAACCAAAGTGGTGCTGGTACGAGTTCTGTAACGCAGCCTCAGTTTCCAGCTGTCCTTGTCAAGCTGTGGTTTGGCTCGTTCCTCCTCTCACTGGCAGTGTGATGGGGAATCTCAGAAAAAAAACCAGGAACTCCAGAGTTTCCCTGATCTGTGGCTGAGGGAAAGAGTTGGCTCCTGCAGTGAGGAAACCTGATTTACATCTAGAAAGTGCCCTGTGTGCAGGGGTGGAGGAGCTGAGAGCTGTTCCTGCTGGGATTGTGGCAGTATCCTGGCACAGAATTCCAGCATTGTTTAAGGATGGATTCCTGGAGCTGCCTGGGGAGGATGTGCACAGGGACATCCCAAAGCTGCTCTGGTGCCACCACACCGGGAATGCCAATGGTGCCATCAGCCCCAAAGCTCTGAGCTGGTGTCACCCCCTGTGTTCCTGCCTGTCCTGCCCTTCCCAGATAAAACAGGGGGATTGCCTGGGAACAGCTGAAAATGGCAAGCTGCTGCTTGGGTTGATTAATTTATGAAGCTTGTAAATCATTTTCTCTAATAATTACCCAGGTTGGAAATGATTAAAATTCAGCATCAGCTGCTTCTTACAGTCAAGCTTGTGCTCCTTTATGTGGTAGGTGGAATAATTTCTTGTAAGAGCCCATTTAAAAGCTTTCTTGAAGAGATCAGCAACTGTCATCTTTATTTCTACTATTCTCCTTTTCTAATATCTGTGTTTCTACTCCCACCTCGATGTATTTGGACTATGATACCTTGTTGGGAGTGAAATGGGAGATAAAGACTGAGCACAACTGGTTTGTTCCAGGAACTCCAGACCTCCTTGAGCTAATTCCAGTAGCTGTAACTCATTGGTACAGCTGAAATTTGGATCTGCTGAGCATCATTTTGTGTGGTTTTAAGGCTCAACTTTTTAAAATAAAGGACTTCTGGAAAATTCAGAATTGTTCTGTCACAAAGCAAGAATTACCGGGATGCTATCAGTCAGCAGCCTGAAAATAATCACAAAGGAGTTTTTCTAATTACAAATTGTGTGAAGCTGTTTTTTTGTGGGATGATATAGAGGCTTTTTATGAGGGCTTGTGGACTGACCCTTCTCTGGCAGTTCCTGTGTTCTGAAGTCAAACTTAACCAGATCAGCACCTGGCTTGGGAAAAAGGAAAATACGGCTTGGGAAAAAGGAAAATACGGCTTGGGAAAAAGGAAAATATCTCAAACTTTGTAATTAATTTGTTTCCAACTTCATGGGGAGAAAAAAAAAAGAGGCTGAGGGTAGGACTTGTATTTTGTTCTTATTTTCTTGAACTCTAAGTAGATGGCTGTTTTGCACTTACCTGTGTTATTTCTGTGCTGAGCTCCCCTTTCCTGCCCCAGTCTTTTGGGATGAGTTTGCCTCCTGGCCAAGGAGAGCTGCTGGAATGTGGGGGAAGGAGCTTCCAGCAGATCTCTGGGACAGCTTCTGCACAGTCAGGAGCTGTGCTCTTCATTTGGCCCCTGGTGACAGCTCTCCCCCTCAGGACCCAGGGGTCAGCCTCCACCTGCTGCTGCTGCTGCATTTTCTGTCCAGCACAGGTGTTCCCTTTCCATTCCCTGCTGGATGGGCCAGAGCCCAGCTCAGACTCCAGGCAGATTCTCCCAGGGAGCTCTCTGGGGATGTGGGAGCTTCCACACTGACCTGTGAAATCATTTCCCAGTCTGTTTTCTGGGAAAGGCAGCTTTGAACTTCACTTGGAGCAAATTTCCCCACTCAGCAGAGCACAAAACATCTGTTATTACCAGAGGAGCTTCACTCTGCTCTGCTTTGATGAGAAAGGCCCTATTGTAGGTTGTCAGGAGATGGCCAAAATAGCCATAATGAGAGTTGCTGCAGCTCCTCACCCCTCCCACTGCTCTGAGCAGGCATGGAGCATGGAATTCTCACGGCCAAGCAGTGGGAAATGGGGAGATGACTCCCAAGTGCTGCTCCTGGAGAGGAATTGAGTGAAAGGTCTGGGTGCAGCTGGAGTTAATGAACACGAGCAATCCTCCCAGGGAGCTGGGAGCACACACACACCCCCTGATAACCTTCCAGGGAGGGACAGGGGCTTTGGGGTGCCCTATCAGTTTCTCTGGGTCTGGATCGAAGGCACTTGAGATGGTAGTTTCATGTTCAGACTCGGGTGTTGATTATTTCTTATCAGTGAAACAGCCTCACAACCATGAGTTCGGCAGCAAGGCACAAAATGGCCACAGTCTCTTGTTCCAAGGTCTTTTAAGACTAAACTACCCAGTTAAGAACTGCCACCTAGATTATTTTCCCTTTTTAACCCAATAACTGATGCCAATGCAGACTTTTCTGCCCAATTACAAAATGCCACCCAAACCCCTGGAGAAGAAGGAAGAAGCAGCACGAAGAAGAAACCCAGGATGACACCCTGTGCCCTCCATCTTGCTTCCATCCACAACACACTAAAAATCCCAAAACCTGAACTTCTCACTCACTGATACACCTACACTACTCTCTATAATCTGTTTCACACTTTAGTGGTTTCCACTTTATCCTGAAGTCTGGGAACCTTTCTCCATGGATGAGGGTCAGAGTTAGTGCTGCCCTGGGGGTCAGGGCACCCCAGAGCAGACAGAGGAATATTCCCAGTGCCCTGGGTTTCCACAGTGCCCCAGTTTGGTTCCTGCTGCTGCTCTGTGGGCTCCTGGGTGAGACAAATCACACTGATTTCAGGAATTTGGGCTTTTTATCCTTAAAAAGAGTAGTACTTGAATAGCCAGCATCAGATGGTGTAGCTATGATATTTTCTGAAAAATCCTTTCCTTGGGATTTTTTTCTCCTGAGAAGCTGAGAGGCCTCAGGAACAAAATGTAACCAATTTATCTGCTGCTGTGGAATGCAACAGGTGGAGCTGTGATTGGTCTCATGTGGTTGTTTATAATTAATGGCCAATCACAGTCAGCTGTCTGAACTGTCTCAGTCAGCCACAATCCTTTGTTATCATTCCTTTTTCTATTCTTAGGCAGCCTTCTGATGAAATCCTTTCTTCTATTCTTTTAATATAGTTTTAATATAATATATATCATAAAATAATAAATCAGCCTTGTGAAACATGGAGTCAGATCCTCGTCTCTTCCCTCATCCTGGGCCCCCTGTGAACACCATCACAAGATGGCATCTGATTGTTGTTCTGTCAAATGATTTCCTGCTGGAATGGGTAACTCTGTGAGTAAAATGATTTTCCTTGCCCCACTGATTAAACTCAAACATTGAAATTCATGCTAACCTTCCTTTAACAATGGCAGAGAAGTACACATGACAATATTGATGCTTTGAGGCTTGTGCTGTCTCCCATTTTTCTTGTGGCCAGAAGTTTCATTAGAACAGCTGTTCTCAAGCCTGGCTGTTAATCCTTTTTTTATTATTATTTTATTTTTAATAAGGAAGAAGGGAGTGCAGCAGAAGTGTTAGGGATGCTTCAGCAGCACAGCACACAGTTGGCTTCAGGCATGGATGAATGGGCAGCGAGGATTCTCTTTTATCCAAACAGCTTTGGGTTGTATTTCTAGGGGTGTTTTCAGCTATTTACAAAAAAAAAAAATTAAGCTCTACCCAGTGTTTTAAACCTCTCCTCTGAGCTTCAAGGCAAGGAATATTGTCTCTGTATGTTTTCTTTAAATTGAAAAAAAGTCTTGAATCTCCACAGAGTGGTAGAATTAGGAAGGTTGGAAGAGATCTGAGGTCATCAAGTCCAGCCTTGAGCCCAGCACAGTCTCCATTAAGCTGTGTCCCCAAGTGCCCCATCCACTCATTTTCTGAACATTGTCTGATGTGCCTTCTGTGGCCTTTAGAGTCAGGGACAAAAGCCATTTTCTGGGATCTGTTGGACCTTCTTATTCCAGCTGCTCAACTCTTTGTGCCCTTTTGGTTTCTTGTTGCTGTGGAATAGATTTGGGGGAGTGATTTACTCATTTTCAATGTGTCAGGGTGCCCCAGACTCCTGGAATTCCTTCACAAACCAATGAAGGAATAGAAAATGCAGAGGATATAGCACAGATTTCGTTGATCAGTGGCTCATGAGGAGCTGTGGAAATGCTGCTGCTGTGAAATGAGTTACTGGGGTCATCTTTTATCAGGACCACCCTGAGTTCCTCAGCTTTGCACCTTGGGATAGTTTGGTTTTTTTAGGGGGAATGGAAATTTTGTTTTGGGGTTCTTCTGTTCTTAAGCATCCATCACTACCTGTGGTAACCATTAAAAATATGTTTGATTTTTTTAAACAAAACCCCCCAAATCCTTGAGTGGTGCCTGCAGTCCTTTCATGCTACTGCAGAGGTGTGCACTGCCTTAACCTTTTCTGCATTCAATTGGTGACAAACTGGAGGCTTTTTAGGACTGTTCTTTTTTATTTCAGAGCTGGGTTTTCCTCATTTCCATGAGGAGCTGACGCTTCCCTTGGCCCTCCTGGTGAAGGTGGAGCTTTCTGCAGAACCTCTTGCAGAACAAAAAGCCATTTTCACAATGCTGGGGGGAGGAGGAGGAGGAGAGTGGAAGAATTGACAGAAAAAAAACCCCCCCAGATCCCTTTCCAATCCGTTGGTTCGTGGCACAGCTGAAGTTTACACTAATTAGAAATCATCTGGAGGCTCTGCAGCAGATTGAGTCTTGGGCTGGAAGTGCTTCCTGACAGGTGGTTCAGCACAAAGCAACATCACAATTACCTAACCCCCTGTTTGATTTGTGTAAACCCTCATTGCTACTCACATTATTTAATGAACTATGTGCTTCCCCTGGCCTCCCTGCAGAACACAGAGCTCCCTTCCAAGTCTGCAGCCCGAGTTCTGGGGTTAACCCTTCTGTGCCAAGGTGAGGGAACATCAGCCTTAATGAGGAGGTGAGAACTGGAACTGAAACGCTGCAAATCCTTACGGTGGGAAGGTCAGAGGATTGCTGACTTGTTTGGGTTGGGAAGGACCTTAGACTTGTCCTATTCACCCCTGCCATGGGCAGGGACTCCTCCACAACCCCAGATTGCTCCATGCCCCGTCCAACCTGGCCTTGGACGCTTCCAGGGATGGGCAAGATGTGTGAACTGAAACGCTGCAAATCCTTATGGTGGGAAGGTCAGAGGATTGCTGACTTGTTTGGGTTGGGAAGGACCTTAGACTTGTCCTATTCACCCCTGCCATGGGCAGGGACTCCTCCACAACCCCAGGTTGCTCCATGCCCCGTCCAACTTGGCCTTGGACGCTTCCAGGGATGGGCAAGATGTGTGATGCTTTGAAATGTTAATTCTGTAGTCTGGGGCTTCGTTTTACCCTTTTGTTGATACCAATAACCCTCTAGATTGGAGGGGTTTTCTTTAGCTCAGTTATCTCTCATTGCAAACTCTTCTGTTGTGGACTGGAGGAATTAACTCTTTACTGGGTAAGGCAAAACTCAAGATGGTCGCTGTGAGATTTTTCCTGATATTTTTAACAAGTCCAGCACAGATTCTGTGGTGACTGGAACCATTTGCAGTCAGAAAGAGAAAGATAAAGGGTTCTGCTGGCCATGAAGGATTTCCTGAGCTTATCAGAGCTTGCTGTATCTCTGCAGGTTGTGCATCAAATGCCCTCAGGGTTATGGACTCTGTCCTCGTCAGAGTCTGGCTGCTTCAGCCCCGGGGGAGGTGTTTCATAAACTGAATTTCGTGGAGTACCACAGCTGCAGAATGGTCTGTGACCCATGGAAGTATTCCCTCTCATGTAGTTCAGCCTCTGATGCGATTACACTCTTCAGCAAACACATATATTGAAATTCTCCTTCCAAGTGAACTTGGCTGTTTGCTGTTTATTATGAGAGAACCTCTCAGTGAAGCAAATGAAGTCAAAATTTGAATCCAGAGGTGTGGAGAGAGATCTTGTGCTATTTGCTTCCCTCCCAGACTTGTATTAATCAGTCATTATTTCTATTTGGTTCCTTTAGCAAATAACTTGAATTTTATATCTTTCAGAAAAAAAAAATTAGACTAACTTTGACAATTCCAGAATTATGACTCATGACTACAAATGATGAACCAGATGAAATAATAATAATACAGAAAGGTGTTTCTTTAGAAGCAGTTATTAGCATTGGGTGGGTTATTGAAATGTTCATGTCATGTTTTATTTGGGTGGTGTTACATGAACTCATGAGGTAAGAGGTTTTTTTATGGAATGTGTTTGCTGCATCAGCTCCTTCTGAAAAAGTAGGTTTGAAGAGATTAAGTAAAAAAGGATACTCTCAGAAATAATATTCATTATACAGTTTTATTTTCTGTGTCGTAAATGGAATTACCAGGTGTCCAGGGCACACTTGGAACCACAGAGTGGTGTGGGTTGGAAGGGACCTTGAAGCCCATACAATCCCACCCATTCCATGGGACCTTTCACTGTCCCAGGCAGCTCCAAGCCCTGTCCTTGGCGCATCCAGGGGCAGCCACAGCTTCTCTGGGAATCTGTGTGCCGGAAGAATTTCTTCCCAAAATCTCATCCAAACCTTCCCTCCTTCACCTTAAGGCCATTAGGGCCCAGGACTTACCCTGCTGTGGGCTATCTTGGAAAAGTTTATCATGAGGGGAAAATGAGGTGGGAACGAGCAGGAGAGGCTGAGCATTAATTCCAAGGGTAGGCAGGAGGTCTGTGACAATGAGAGGCACAGCTCTGCTTCTCCCAGTGAAAACCCATCCCTGATACGGCCCCACCAGGAGGATGGAGGGGGAATTTCGGCCATTTCTGGGGATTTTACCAAATGCTGGGGGTTTTAGTCAGGAAAGCGGTGTGACAGAGCAGCAGAGAGGGACGTGATGGGCTCACTGTGCCCAGGGAGTGCCTGGGCTCCAGGTGAGTCCCTCCCCAGCTGAACCCCAGGCGTGTTTTCCTCAGGAATTCCAGCGATTTTGGCAAAGTTTCCCCTCTGAACCATTCAGGCAGTGAGCAGGCTCGGGGTGTGTCTGAGCTGTCAGAGGGACATGTGTATTTGGAGGGCCCCAAATGTGTGCATCTGCTCCGCAATATTGTCTGAGCCACCCTTGTGAGGCAGGGAAATCACTCATCCCGCACGCAGGGCCGTTCAGAGACCTCTGCCAGATTGGAACCTGGCAGGGTGGTGGGATGAGCAGCTCCTCAGATGCTGGCTGCAACACTGATTGTTAAAAAAAAAAATAAAATAAAAATTGGCGGCTTAAATTATTTGCCAAATCTAAGTCAAGTTGCGTGCCTAAAATGAAAAGGTGTTTGGTAGCTTTAAATTAATGAAATTGCATTTTAAGTGTAGAGTCCTCCCAATCAGAGGAGGCCAATATGCATATTTCTATATATCCATGTTTCCCATGAAACTGTAGGAGTTTTAGGGCAACAAATGCTCGTAGGTTTGTGGATACAGAGCTTAAACTCTCAATCACCTCTCCTGTGCCTGTTGCAGTGAAGGCTGAATGAATTCACTGAAAGCTGATCGTTTCCAGGGTTGTTTTTTCTCCTTTTTTTTTTTTTTTTTTTCCTGATGAGTTGTATTGTGGAGGAAATTGCTCTTTGATTTTTGCCCTCTTCAGCAGCTGCTCTTCTCGTTGAAGAAGTGCCTGCTTAAGTGCCAACAGCAGCTCAAGATCAGGTTCAAGTGCAGCACTGCTGTTAATCAGGCTCAGTTCATTTGGAGCCTAATCCACTGCCTATTGAAGCCATTGCAGAAATTCTCTTTGACCTGGGCAGGCTCCATAACAACTCAAGCCTGGGCTTCATGACTAAAACAACCTAAAAAAATCCCCAATGGACACGAAAAACTCTGTGGAATTGCACAGCTGGCAAATCTGCTTGCATTTGCTTCCACCAAACAAATGGGTGATTTTCAAGAATAGTGAGGTTTAAGTGCTGCCAGTGTTCGCTGTGGCTTTGAAATTCACACTGTCAGCTGCTCACACTGGGCTTTATTTTAGAAATCATGAAAAGGTGAGGCCTTCTTCTGCCAGCTGGAATAGGATCTAACTTGTCTGATCAGGGAAAAAAAAATCACACTGGCAAAATGAGGCATTTTTGTCCTGTGCAAATGGATCAGCAGAAGGTGGGGATTTTATTTTTTATTTTATTTTTTATTTTATTTTTTATTTTATTTTTTTTTATTTTTTTAAATTCTATTTTATTTCTATTTCTATTTTATTTCTATTGTATTTCTATTTCTATTGTATTTCTATTTCTATTGTATTTCTATTTCTATTGTATTTCTATTTTATTTCTATTTTTTAATTTTTAATTTTTATTTTATCTTATTTTTATTTTATTTTTTAAATTTTTATTTTATTTTTGCTTTTTTTTAAATTTTATTTTTATTTTATTATGCCTTGTTCCTTATTCCTGGTGTGAGCTTTGTGTTCGGGGGCTTGGGAGCAGCTGAGGGGCTGGGAATGCAGCACACAGGGGGAATTTCCTGAGCATAGGAGCTGAGCTGGGGCAGTGACCTGCAGGAAGATCAGCAAAGACTCAGTGATCACACCCTACCTACCCTCTGTGAGGCTGAGAATTCCAAGGAATTCCTGTTGGAATAATAATGTTAAAAAATTAATGTTAATTAAGCTTAGCTTCATAACCCTAAATGCTGCCATTTTCAAGCTCATTCCTGCAGTTTTTTCCATACATAAAACCCAAGGATTCTCCAATAAACCCAAGGATTCTCCAATAAACCCTAAATTTTATTTTCACTAAACACTGGTGGGTGAGCTCGTGCTTCTTGCCAAAGTTATATGTTTGACTTGCTCACTATTTTAAATAAAGGCATTCATTGTGCTTGGTGAACATCACAGGAGGATGTCTGAGATATTGTAGCACCACCTGCTAAACTCTTAATTTGGGTTTATTTCCAGTTAACCTACATGGCCACATTTGCTTCTCCCAGGAGAGCATGATCCAGCTGCCAAGAGTGAATATCCCTCTATTTATGGACGTGATCTTTGACAGGAATTAATATTTATCAATGAAAGACAAATTCAGGGAGTTCAGTGTCTTTATCCCTGGTGCAGATCGGGGTGAGGAGAGTTCTGCCTGCTTGACTTGCTCTGAAATCGTTGGAGATCTGTAAATTCAGCTCTAATCTTCCCATGGGGAAATGTTGCTGTTAATATCCAAAGCCTATTAAAAAGGGATTTCACATCTTTGGAATTTATTATTGCATCTCAAAGATGTGAAACCCATTTTTAATAGGTTTTGAACTTTATAGGCTCTCTGTAAGGGAATAATATTGTGATGTGGTTTAAAGCTTGTGAAGTACATTTTCTTCCCCTTTTATGACAGTTGTTTTAGAGTGGTGATTTACCAGCTGTTTGAGGAGGTTTTTTGTGTTCTCCCTCCCTTCTCCCCCCCCAGTGAACAGATTTTTATGTAACACAAATTTCATAAGCGCTTGGGATCGTGGAAATCACCTAATTCATTGGAGAGATCTGCTATTTCCATAAAAATCCCTTTTTTCTCCCCCCTCCCTGCCAGTCCCATGAGTATTCAATGGCACTGGCGTTTTCCTTGCTGTGCCTTCATCATAAATTCTGTAATATCAGTAATGTACTTGGAGATACAGTAAATATACTTATTATAGCAACTGCAACCATGCTTCATCCAGCTTCAGTAATTAGCCATGCTAATTACAGTTGGGATGTGGGCTGGGAGATGGTGTGCTACATTAAAACCAGAGAAATTAAACCAGAGCTGTCTGATAGAACTATTATGTTCTTTTGGGGCCTGCAGATCTTAGTGAGGCATTAGCTAATTAAAAACATGGGGATAGTTCCTGAGTAAACTATTAAAGCTAAAGGTTACTTTCACACTTGAGTGGTAGATGTCAAAACGAGGGTTTATTCCCCTTATTTGTGGCCCTTGTGGAATGTAGAAGGAAAAACAGCGAGCACAAAAAATCCTTGGCTTTATAATGGCAGAAATTTGTGATGGTGAAAGGATTTTGCAAAGGCTTTTCCTGTGTGGTCAGTTTTCAGCTTTGTTTGCCTAAAGGGGCTGGGGAGGAGCTTGGGACAAGGCCTGGGATGACAGGACACAGGGAATGGCTTCAGACTGGCAGAGAGGAGGTTTAGGTGGGATATTGAGATGGAATTCCTCCCTGTGAGGGTGGGGATGGAACTCCCAGAGCAGCTCTGGCTGCCCCTGGATTGCTGGAAGTTTCCAAGGACAGGGCTTGGAGCAGCCTGGGACAGTGGAAGGTGTCCTTGGCCATGGAATGGGTGGGAATGGGATGGGTTCTAAGGTCCCTTCCAGCCCAAATCACTCTTTGATTTTCTGAGATGCTTTGAGGCATTGTCCCTGTGATCCTGCTCCCCAGCCAGGCCAAGGGCTGGATCCTGACCAGAGAAATCTGAGGTATTTCTGGGGTCATGCTGCTCTGCAGAGCTCTCTCCTTAGCCCTCCTGAATCCCAAATCACTTATCCTCTATTACTGAGTAAATCCTTCCCTCAGCAACTGGAGCAGGTGAAGGAATCCAGGTCTTTGCAGGGGATTTGGAAGCTGCAGTGCCATTGACTCTGACCAGAGGGCGGGGATGTGCAAGCTGCAGTGTTTGACAGCTCATTCCAGGAGAGAGTTCTTTAAGAATGTTCTTTACAGGAAAATGCATCCCTGCTGGGACTGTGTCTCATATCCAGTTCAGAAGCAAAGGGTTTAGAAGACAGAGTGTACGTGCAACAGAGGGGTTTTGGGCAGCGACATCATGAAGGTGTTTAAAGAAGGAAGAGGTCAATGTTTCATGGAAGCCCATTGCACTGGAGAGGAGTGTGGGCTCCCCATGCCTGGCAGTGCCCAAGGCCAGGCTGGATGGGGCTTGGAGCCACCTGGGAGAGGGGAAGGTGTCCCTGCCATGGCAGGGGTGGGATGGGATGAGATTTAACCTCCCTCCCAACCCCCATTCTGGGATTCCTGCTTTATGGCCTGATGGATGAGAGCCCTTTTCCCTGTGGGATGAGTAGGCAGCAGTCAAACCCCACCTTGAAGGCTTTGAGCTGTTGGAGCAAGCGAAGATCATCTGCTCCAGGTTTGGGGAATCTCAGGGCTCCGTGACTCAGGCAGGTTTTAGCCCTCTTCCAAATGAGCATCGCTCAGCTGCTGATCTATCTGCACAAGTTCCACGACTTCATTGTTCACATTGGAGGAAAACTTGCTCCTACAATCTGGATGCTAAAATACTCCTGCCTATTTCCAATGCTAATGCTTCAGTTCTTGCTTGAAATTTTCCTGGGGAATAAATTTCCGAGGGAGCACAATGAGGCTGGGTGAGTAGGAGGGGCAGAGTGAAGGCTCTGCAGGTGGGGGAGTTAATTCGTTGCCAAACTGTCTTTCATGTTTTGAAGATTCTTCCACCTCTCTCCGAAAGGACAACAATATCTTCAAGAAAACTAGAAGGGATGTTGCTTTTGGAAGGGAAAGGTAACAATTCAGAGTATTAAGGTGAGGTGTTCTGTAGGAAAAGAGATGAGTGCAGAAGTGTCTGGGGATATCACACCAAAAGGACTTCCAAAAAACTTCCTCTTGCATCATTCCAGTCAATATTCTCCTTAGAAAATAAACCCCCTCCCTCCAAATTATTATAAATTTGAAATTAAGGGGCTCTCAGGCAAAGATATGGGACTAGGGATAACAGTTCATTATTAGGAAAAATAAAAATAATAAATAAAAATGCAGTAATAGAAACCAAACCCCTGCCAGAGTGAGAGCAGTCCCTGTCCCCTGTGTGTCAGGGGGGTGGCACAGCCCCATCCCATGGGGGCTCAGCCCTCCTGCAGTGCCAGCTGTGGCTCTGCTGGAGCAGGGATCCTGCACAAGGGGGGAGTTTTCCTCTGCAGCTCCAGGGCTGCTGGAGATGGGCCTGGGCTCCCTCTGCCAATGCAGGGCAGCAGAAGCTGCTCCTCTGGCCATGCAGGGCAGCAGAAGCTGCTCCTCTGGCAGTGCAGGGCAGCAGAAGCTGCTCCTCTGGCAGTGCAGGGCAGCAGAAGCTGCTCCTCTGGCAATGCAGGGCAGCAGAAGCTGCTCCTGTGGGAATGCAGGGCAGCAGAAGCTGCTCCTCTGGGAGTGCAGGGCAGCAGAAGCTGCTCCTGTGGGAATGCAGGGCAGCAGAAGCTGCTCCTCTGGCAATGCAGGGCAGCAGAAGCTGCTCCTCTGGCAATGCAGGGCAGCAGAAGCTGCTCCTCTGGCAATGCAGGGCAGCAGAAGCTGCTCCTCTGGCAATGCAGGGCAGCAGAAGCTGCTCCTCTGGCAATGCAGGGCAGCAGAAGCTGCTCCTCTGGCAATGCAGGGCAGCAGAAGCTGCTCCTCTGGCCATGCAGGGCAGCAGAAGCTGCTCCTCTGGCAATGCAGGGGGCAGAGGCTGCTGTGCTGTCCCAAAACTCAGATTGTACCCAGGTAGGAATGTTTGGCTCCTCCCCTGGGCGGAGCATCTCCCCATGGGATGATGGGATTGGATCAGCCCTGCAGGGACACTCAGTGGCCATGGACAGAAGATAATTAATAATGAATGGCCCATGGACAGCAGAGATCTCCTGGAGGGAGGATTGGCTGTGGGAGAGATAAAGAAAACTGCCCAAAGAACAGCAGAGAACTGCCCCAGCTCTGACAGGTGGGAGTAGAGCACACACCCCAGCCACAGCTTGCATTTGGAAACTAAAACAGGAGACATGAACAGAAATGGTATAGGAAAAAATTGCAGGAAAAAATTTATAATATTTATATATATAAAAATTATAACAGAGCTGCTGAAATGGGTCAGTGTTATTTCTTAGCTCCAAGCTGGCTGCTTTATTTTCCTTTCCCTCCGTTGCTGTTTGTTTGCTTGAGGAGATAAGAAAGCAAAGACTCGGGAGAAGAAGTGCTTTGTTGTTTGAAGAAGAGAAATAGTGTAAGACTAGAGATCTTAAGTGCAGCTCTCCTCCCACTCTGTTTGAATTGGAGCTTTGTCGTGGGTTTCTACAAGGAGCTGTGGATTTTTTAGTAATTCCCTGTTATCGTCATTCTTATGTTTAGCAAATGGGTGTTGAGAAAAGCAAAAAGCTGAAATAAATAAGAAACTTCAATGTAGGGTTTGAGCCACAAAAGGTTCAATTAG
Source organism: Agelaius phoeniceus (assembly GCF_051311805.1). Lineage (NCBI taxonomy): Eukaryota > Metazoa > Chordata > Aves > Passeriformes > Icteridae > Agelaius > Agelaius phoeniceus. Next base: position 24,803,020 of record NC_135274.1, on the reverse strand, counting down.
CCTCTGTCTCTGAGGCAAGCTCATCATCTTGCTTTAAGTTAGTTTTTGGAAAAAATTCCTAAAATTAACAAAAAAGTTAAAATATGTTGTTGGCTGACTCAGCATTATGAAGCAGAAACTCCTTGGATGTCATCTGAGGGATTCTTTTAAGAGAAATCCCTTTACTAAAGTGAATTAATTGTGTTCCAGGCCTGCTGCTGCCCATCCTTCAGAAGGATGGGGAGGATATTGGATGGCAAGTACAGAATTCTGGAACTGGTCACTTTATTTTAACTATAAGGTGCTAAAGGATGAGACAGTGCTGCTCTTAAAACCAAAATTGCACCAAACACAAGGGAACCCCAACCCTCAGCACAGAGGGTTTTGTTTGAGATGGTGAGAGAATATTTTGTTTGCTGTTAAGGAATCTAATGATCTTCAAGATTGAAGTCAACTTGCAGCAAATGCAGGTGATAATTTCAGAAAAAAATCACAAACAGAGCCACTCAAAAATCCTTCCAGGGCTTTTCTCCCCTCCTTGCTTCTGTTTGTTTTGTGCAGCTGAGAGGTTTTATGGCAGTTTTAATTCAAACCCATCATCCAGGTACAGAAGAGGAGTTGAAATCTGGCAGGGGTGGAGAAGAACTGGGAGGCCAGATGGCAGGAAACATAAAACCACAGAAAACAAGCAAAGAGAGAGCTTAAAAGAGATTATGTCTTATGTCCATAAACAAACTGGCAGAGGGAAGAGTCAGACCTTTAAAAATAGAGTGGTTCTTCTTCAGAGAACGTGGACATTGCTTAAAAACCCCTCATTTTCTGTCTCTTTAAAGGCAAGCATCAGAAGGCACCACTAAATCTGCCTTTCTGAAGGTGAATCTGTTTCAGCACAAGTTGAAACAGAAATGAGATCGTGATGGGAAAGGGGATCCAAGATGAAAGCAGCACAAAATTAGGGGATTATTGGTGAAATTTGATAATACTTTGGTGGAGGCAGTGGATTTAAGGGAAGGGTCTGCAATCAGCAGGTGAGGGAGGAGCACATTCAGGGTGTTCCAGTGAACTCTGAACTTCTCATCTTGAGGCCTCAGCTGGGAAGGCTCCAGCACCAAGAGGCTGAGGAAGAGGATTCTCCCCAAAGCTGTGAATGCCTGAATGTCCAGCAATGTATTCAGAACTGGGCCAATCCTTTCTAAAATAACCCCCAGCAACTGCCAGGTGCTGAGTCCTTTACCTGCTTTACCTGAATGTGACAAAATTATCCCAGGATTGTGGAATTGTCACATGGCTGATAAATAGGGGAAGGAGGAGTAGAACTTCTTGAGTAGGTAAATAATTAGTTTAGGATAAAAGGGTTGGGTTTTTTTTTTTTTTTGAGTGGAAGTGGATCATGATGGAAGAAATTCAGTAGTTCTAGAAGTAATTGTCTGATAGAAGTAGAACAGTGGCTGGAATTTGGGAGGGAAGATTGTTGCTTCTAAAACTGTGTTGGACTGGGAAAAAGAGGAAGTGGACAAGAGACTGGATTGCAAATGTCAGAGAACTGGGAGGTGGGAACAGGGGAAGGGAATGAACAGTAATTTCATTGCTTACTTTAATTTTACTGCTATGGAATGTTCAAGAGACACCTGGAGTTCTGGGTGCTTGTCCTTTGGAATTCTGTTGAAGTGGGGAGCAAGGAGAGAGGAGGGAAAACCCAAGTGCTTTTTCTCAGTATTTACAGGCTGTAGTTGCCATGGGTTTGTACCATGTGCAGAGCACTTTTATGGTGGATATGCACCATGATTTGCAGTGTTCAGCTTATCTCATCTTTGTTACATCAAAACAATTTGGACTCTGGGTGCTGAGGGTCTCTAGAGGGAAATCAGCCCTTTACAGACACTCTGAAAAGTTTCCTTGTGGAGGTGGCCCTGTGCTTCTACACAGGGTGCTGAGCCCTGTTCTTACCTCCTGCCAAAGGAAATGCATTTTGGGGGGAATGAGGCAGGAATGGGCCATTGGATGATGGAAGCTTTGGTTTTGTCTGTTGGTGGGAGAGGATGAGTTTGGGGAAGCTGAGGAAGGAATTGGCACCACAGCAGGATTTGAGTTCATTAACACAAAGGCACCTTGTTCATTTTTTGTGTTCCTGATTTTTCTGATGTATTCCCCGGAGCACAGGAGAAGGAGGAGGCTGCAAAAGGAGTTCCATGGGGATTTGTTCTGCTAATGCAGAACAGGGGATGGTTGAGAAATGCTGGCTCAGGAGCTGTAGAACCCCAGGGCAGTCTCACCCCTGAAAGTCCAGGGATTTGTTCAGACCTGGGAATTTGTCATAAGAGGAGAGATGAGGAAATGTTAAGCTGAGAACAAACCTGAGGAAGAACAAACAGAGGAAAATGATGCTGCTCGAAAAGCCAAACCAAACAGCCAGGTGGGATTTGTTCTCCAGGTTTTGCAGCCAGGTGGAATATGATGGCTCTGCCAAAAAAAAACCAAAAAACCAACCCAGTCCAAGCTGCTGATATGGAAAAATCAGTCCTAATAAAACATTCCATTGAGAGGTGGGGAAAAACATCTCAGCAACTAAAATGGGAACGTTCCTGTAGAATTCAAGGATGCTGGTGTTAAATACTGAGTACTGAGGTGATCATTAAGTGCAGAGTATAACACTGACTGTGATTTACTCATCAGAATTGGGATCTGACACATCCAAATAAGAAGATTGTTCTTTTCTCCAAGGCAACATCTCCACTTCTCAGAAAAACTTGAAACCAACCTGATTTGTCAGGTGTTATTCCTGGTGTTCAGTGATTTATCAGGTTTAATTCCTGGTGTAAAATTTGTCAGGTGTAATTCCTGGTGTAAGATTTTTCAGGTGTTGATTCATGTTGTAAAACGTTGGGGTCAGTAATGCAGCATGAAGGAGGTGCAAGATTCAATATTGCAAATATTAAGCCGGATTTCAAAATGATGGAAGGATTATGTAACGTGGAAGCAGCAAATTAAACCTCTAGGGGAGGAATCAGAAGCCAGGTGGTTAAACCCTCATGGATTTTAGGAAGTGAAAAAGGGGCCTGAAGAATCCAACAGTCAAAAGTGTCCAAGTGTTTAGTTTGGAGTTTGGATCAATGTATTACTGGAATGAGGAAAGCTGTGTGTGTACGTGAATTGGCTCGCTGAGGTCCCACAAAATATAATTTTTGGGAGGCAGCAGACCATAAAATTGGAAAATTGATGTTGCAACTTTGTTCAGAGAACGTGAACTTGTGCGAGGAAATTCTGTGTTTCTGTGGGGCTGGTTTGGAGCAGAGAACTCACATCCTGCACTTCTGTTATTGGGAGGAAAATCAGAATTCCTTGGGCCAAATCAAGGGAAAAGGATGTGCCTGTCCCTGCTGTGCCCCCAGTAGTGCTGGGGGAATAATCTGGTTCAGCTCCCAGGCAAATCAGGAGAATTGAACTCCATAATAAGGTGAATAAAAGGCAGGGGGGCCAATATTTGCCTTGCCTTAAATTCCCACTAGGTCTTGTATGACTGGGTAGATTCTCTTAATACTTTTGTCCTAATAAGATTTAACTTAGGAAGGAACTTTAGCACTCTGTTCCAGTACTTTATCACTCTTCAATAAATAGAACTGCTTTTAATTCCCTTAACTCTGTCTGGGCTCTGGTTTTTAGGCAGCCCCAAAATTCACACAATGAACCATTCCCTATGAGGGGGAGGAGGGGCTTCAAACTTGATTTTCCCTTCAGGATGATCTCCAAGGGGTGGATTCAGCCTTGTTTCAGGACCTGAAAAAAGAGGAAAATGCAATATTTTAATGCAGGCTCCCCTGTGGTTACAAAGGTGGTGTCTGGGAACACCTTGTGAGCTTTAATGTGGCTCTGAGAGCTCCCAGCAGTTCCTGGCGTGATAAATGAGAAGAACACATCAAAGCAGGCAGGTGGGAATGTTTTATTCCCACAAGTTTTCCCTGGCTGGGTAGTCCAACATCCCAAATGCCAGATGGGTGGAAAATCTCAGTCAATCACACAGGCTGTGCCTTGGCAGATTTGTAAATCTGTTTTTACATTTGGGCATTTCCATTAGCATTTTCCTCACATCATTGTCAGGCCGTACCCATCTGGAACTAATTTGAAAATCAGAGGTTAATGGTCACAAAAGATGACTTGGACCAATTAACTGGAATATTTATAAGTTCTGTCTCTGTGTGAGCTTCGATTATAAATATTATTTTCACTTATCTGGCACTGGCAATAATAGCAATGTTTTAGCTATTAAATTATTAGCATAATTTGCATTACAGACACACGCACAATCAAAATTTTGGGGAGATTGCTGTTTGTCAAAGGATGCCTATTCTCTAAAGCAGATTCTTTTCAACTTGTAAGGAAAAATACAGATTATTTGAGGCACATCAAAGCTGTTGTAATCTCTGTGTATGGGGATTTACTCTCCTTTAAAGTTCCTGCACTGGAACTCCCTGGCTTTGTTGGCATCTCTGACTATTTGGATGTTTATAATAACAAAACCATGAATCATTTGCTCTTTTTTCAAGTTTCATTTGCAAGATCTGAAGCAGCAAATTAATTGGATGTAGGGATTGGTTTAAAAGTCAATGTCATGGTGACAACTGGCAATTTTTAAAACTTTCCCAAGTGCCCTCTTGCTCAAAGTTGGGAAGTTTTTCCTCCTCTGTCACGAGAAAGAAAGGAATTGAGAAGGATGGAAGAGGAAATTCTCTCTCCTGTCTTCACCACCTGCTCTGTTTGACCCAAATTTGCTTTTCTGCTGCCATGACTGGAACCACAGGTGTGGAATTTTGTGTTTTTTCCCTCTTCAGGCTGTGTAGGGAAGGAGGGATTGGTTCATCACTGAGCCTCTTAGGGTGATGTTCTCCAATTTGACTGGACTCTCTCACGTTTTGTAGCTGCTAAAATACAGAAAACAAAACGTCTCGGCTCTGGGCTGATTTCTCTGATTATTAAAAAGTAAGATTTTAGAGTGTTTACTGAAGCAGTAAATTAAAGAAATTTTAATAAATGGGTTATTATGACACTTGGAGGGGAGCTCAAGCCCAGGAAAAACCCTTCAAGATTGTTGATAAAGGAAAAACCCTTCAAGTGGGTGTTGATATTTTCACTTCACCTGGTTGGTAAAACGTGCAGCTATCCTTTTATATTCCTACTACAAAAAGAACATTTAATTGTGTTGAAAGAGGAAAATATCCTATGGATGTGTTGCTTTCCTTTCTCTTAGAGTGAAAACAAGATGGATCCTACTGGAAGAAAGGGAATCTTCGTTTTTAAAGCAGATCTTTGGGGATGTGAAGAGGCTGTTCAGTGTTTGGGAAGTGCAGGAGGTTTATTTTATTTCAACTTATTCCAGTTTAAGGTCCTTCTGCTGCCTTTTCTTTGCACTGATGACTGCCAAGATGCATTAATGTAATTATCACAGATTCATGGGATCGTTTAGGTTGGAAAGGACCCTTAAGATTGAGTCCAACCAAAACCCAGCCTTGCCAAGTGCAGCACTAAACCACGTCCCTCAGTGCCACATCTAAGTGAGGCCATTAATAATTAAATATTCTCATAACTTCTGATAAAGAGTTGCAAAAGTTTTGCATTTCTAACCAAATTAGAAACATCTCTGGTTTGTTTGGTTTGGTTTTTTTTGGTAATATCAGCGTTTAGAAGGGATTTTTGAGTCTCACTTTATGATGCATTATCAAAATTGACTTTTACTAAAATGTTGAAATCCACAGATCAGGCTGTGGTTCAGAAAGGTTCACCAGTAACAAGGAAAAGCTGAATATTTTGTGTGAGACACAAGCACCAGGGTGGATTTTTACACTTGCCATGTAAAGCACTGGTTGGGTCAACACTGGAAAATTTCCATTGACTGTGTGGGAGACATGATCAAGAATGAGGAATTCCCATCTTCTTTTTTTTTAATTTCTAGATATTATGAGATATTTTGAATGATGTCTATATGGTGGGGTTGGGGTTTGGTTTTTTTTTTTTTTTTTTTTGTTTTGGTTTGGTTTTTTTTTTGTTTTTTTTTGTTGGCTTTTTTTTGTGGGGAGGTTTTTTTGGCTGTTGCTTTTTTTGGCTGTTGGGTTTTTTTGAGCTTTTTTTGTATTTTTTTTCTCTTGGGTTTATTTTTTGCTTTTGTTTTTGGTTTTTGGTTTTTTGCTCTTGTTTTTGTTTTGCTATCGGGTTTTTTGTTTGTTTTGGTTTTTGGATTTCTTTTTATTTTGGCTTTTCCAGCCTCATAAGTTAATCACGGTGTGTGGCTCTGACTCTTGATCCTCTGAGGATGATTCCTGTTAACAGTCACAGCTTTTGAAATGCTCATTTTTGTTGACAAAATCTTGGTGCAGCATCATGTTCATGTGCAGGTGGAGCTGCACAACTTGACTTGGTGTCGTGACAGTGCCAGTAGAAAATCATCATTTACAAGGAGGGAATGGGAATGCTCTGGAAGTTCAAAGCGCATCATTTGTCCCCGAGTGTCACCTCCTGTCTCCCTCTGTGCCGTGCTGCTGACAAAAGCAAGGGAAGCTTCTCCTGATGCTTTTGTTGCTGTAATTGTGCCTCGTGGCAGGCGACGCCTTTGGCTGTTACTCGTCTTTAGTGGTAAGGAGAGTAAATTCCACTTCTAGCAGGGAGGAAACAAAATCAGATCAGAATTCCTTGATTTTCTGCGTGCTGTCGCTTCTCCCCAGGGGAGAGAATCCTGAAATGTTTGGCTTTAAAGATGTGTGGTTTATTCAGGATCATCACTATGATTGTGCCACTTCTGTACGTGAATTAGCATCTAATTCTTTAGAAAAGTCAATGTAACTCTCACCAGAACTTCTGCTTTTCCTCATATTTGCACACTTTTTAACCTAAATGCAGCGGGGCTGGTTTCACATGCAAATGTTGGCTTTTGTTGGAAGTATTAAATTAATTTTTTATTTAATTTTTCACTGCAAAGAATTTGGGTGGGGGGGAGAATCAGCATCCGTATTCTTGCTGCTGTTCCCCTGACAAGCAGAGCAATTGTGCATCCTACAAAGCTGGAAATACTGATTTACACAGTGATTTCATGTTAAAATAGTGCTTAAAAATCCGCTGGGCTTCTGCCCTTCAGTTTGCAGATTCATGCAGATTTTCAGTTTGTGTAAATTATGAGGGAAGGACAAAGCAGATTAGATTAAATATTTTAACTTGAATTATAATCCATACTCTTGGTTTATATTGAAAACAAAACCACAGGGTGGTAAATTTTGAGCAAGTTGAAGAAATATTCCAGTCATTTTAGCCAAGTAAGTCAAAGTTTTTTTTGTGTTACATTCAAATTTACTGAGCTGGAAAAGCAGATTTTCCTGCCAAATAGCCAAATCCCATTTCCTCAGATTTTTACTCCCAACTTTCTTAGTTGTTACTTGCAAAAATTTTTGAACTAAATTGAGGGAAATCACTTTCACCAAACACCTTAAAGATCTTTGGTGACTTGACCACAATAAAAAAAGTTGAAGCAGTGGTGGAAAGTCTTTCTGGTATCTTTTTTAGCAGATTTCCAGAGTGGAAAAAGGAATCTGTGGCAACACTGAAGATCTTGAGACTCCAAAACCCTGATTTTAAGATTGGTCCAGTTTGGGTTGGTAAATCCACTGTCATGTACCAAACCCTATAGTTACAGAAAAAGGCCTAAAAATTAAAACCAACCAAACCCAGAACTCCAAAACTGCAACTGAAGAACTCAACAAAATGTTCCTGGTCACAAACCCGTTACTTTACTCTGTTCTCTGTTGATTTACTGAAGAGATGAGGAGGGGGGAAAAAGCATTAGAGATCAGGTAATCATAAATTGTCAGGGTTGGAGAAGACCTTTAGGATCAAATCCAGCACCACCATAATATCCATAAATTGTCAGGGTTGGAGAAGACCTTTAGGATCAAATCCAGCACCACCATGTCCATAAATTGTCAGGGTTGGAGAAGACCTTAGGATCAAATCCAGCACCACCATAACATCCATAAATTGTCAGGGTTGGAGAAGACTTTAGGATCAAGTCCAGCACCACCATAATATCCATAAATTGTCAGGGTTGGAGAAGACCTTAAAGATCAAGTCCAGTACCCACCATGTCCTGCACTAAACCATTTTAACCATTTTTAACCCTTTTTAATGCCCTGTTACATCAACTTTGTATCACCAGAAACCACGGATGCAGATATTCCTTATTTTAGCATTTCCAGCGCTTTTCCCCCCAGTCTAAAATAAAGATGCAGAGCTGGGGGGGGGAGGCAGGGGTTGTGCCACGGCCCTTGCTCCCCACTCCTCCTCTTCCTCGCTCCTGGAGCAGCAGCTGGGGAGAGCAGCAGGGAAGGAGGGGGTGGGTGCTGCGGGGAGCAGAAGGAGCTCTGAGCTGGGTGAGCATCCAGCAGCTCGGGCTGGAGCAGCACAGCTATTTTTGACTCTGAGAAATACATTTAATTCATCAAAAAAAGGAAAAAAAATCCATTTCTATTTTTTTTTTTTTTTTCTTTTTAAGCTGCCTGTCCCATGTAGGATTTCAGCCAGGCTCTTGGGGTTGGAGGTATTTAGCCTTTGGAAATGGCAGCTGGAGTGCAGTGACCTCAAGGAACCTTCTCTTCTCTCTTCCCGTAAAAAGCATTCGCAACAAACCCCAAAAAGCCACCTCAGCACTTTCCACTCTTTATCTAAATGGTTCCATCAGCCCCAGTAGGAGTGATTTTTTTTTTTTTTTTTTTTTTTTTTTTTTTTTTTTTTTTTTTTTTTTTTAATTCCATGCAGCTGCTGTGATATTACAAGGAAATATCCATGGAGCAAGCCATTAGCATTTGTGTAAGAGTGGCCATTGACTTCAGCAAGAGTTCTAAAGCAGGCTCCTGGTGCTTCATGAGGTAATCATGAGGCTGTTTGAGGACATAAACGTGCACAGAAATGCAGAGAATATTCGGGTTTATGGTTGTGGGAGCAGGTGAGTGTTGAGGGATTCTTTTCCTCAGAAGCAGCAGAATCAGAGGTCTTGGAGGATGGCACCATTCTGGGTGCTTTGAGACAATGGGGAGGGGTTAAAATGGAAAATTGGGCTGCCTTTGAGAAAGTTTCTGCCTGAGTGATCACTTTGTCAGGGAGTTGTCTGCCGTGGATATCATTTATCTTTCTGGTGGAGCTTTTCCTGTTTGATAACTGAGTTTCACAAACAGAAGTCGCACTCCTGAGGCTGTTTGGTGCCCGCTGGGCTTTGTCACCGCCTGGCGTCCCCAGCAGTGCCACTGGCAGCTGCCACCCTCACCTTGGGGTGGGCAGCTCCTGCTGGCAGCAAACCCCAGCCTGCTGAGGGAGGGGGAGGGATTCATTCTTCTCCTTGAAGAACTCCTGCAGCAGATGGGAGAGATGAATGGGATGAGTCAGTGCGAACAAAGAGCGCTGATGAGTCGAGTGTTTTTATTTGCACGGGCGTGGATGGAACGCCACCGGTTGTGGTTGTAGAATTCCAAGTGTTGTCAGCTCAGGAAGAACAAACTGAGGCTGTAATTTTGCTGGGGAGATCAGTGAAAAGAAACATTGATTAAAATAATACTCTGGGGATCCTGGTGTTCCTGCTGCAGGTCTGAGAGAGACAGAGCCCTCTGAGTTGGCATCAGAGAATACCACAGTGGTTTGGGTGGGAAGAGAGCTTAAAAATCATGGACAGGGACACTTCCACCATCCCAGGCTGTTCCATGGGCAGGGATACCTTCCACCATCCCAGGCTGCTCCATGGGCAGGGACACTTCCACCATCCCAGACTGTTCCATGGGCAGGGACACTTCCACCATTCCAGGTGGCTCCAAGCCCTGTCCAGCCTGGCCTTGGACACTTGCAGGGATCCAGGGGCAGCCACAGCTTCTCTGGGAATGCTATTCCAGGGCCAAGCCCCCTCTGCCAGGGAACAATTCCTTCCCAATGTCCCATCCCAGGATGTCAGTTTGAAGCCATTCCCCCTTGTCCTTGTCATGATGTTCCATCATCCCTTAACAGGGATGTTAAACAGTGCCGGGCTGCCCCAGAGAGAGATTTTCTCTTCCTAAATGACAGCCAGCCTTGCTGTGTGACAGTGTGGACGTGTGACAGCCCAACCCCAGTGTCCCCAGCACCCTCTCTTTGTGCCCTGGGACTCTTCCCCACTGTAACAACTCTCCTGTGGTGTCTCAGGAGCACTGCAGAGCTGCTTTAAGCAGAGGATTTGTTTGCCTGCTGTTGATTTTTGTTGCTGGTTTTAAGCTTTGGGGAACTGGTTTGGTACCTGTGGTTTGGCTTTCGCTGTTCTTTTGGGTTTTCTTTTGAATGCCAGTAAAGTTGGAGGGCATTTTGCCAAGCCTGGTGTTCATATTTTAATTTAAAATAGGAAAAAAATTATCTGGAATAGGACTTGGGCCTTCAGTGTGTTCTGTCTCAAAGGTACAAAAGCATCTGTGCCTTTTGCAGTTTTTTGTAACAATGGATAAAAAGTGGTTCTCATTACAGGGCACCAGCCCAGGTTTTCCAGAGCAGCTGTGGCTGCCCCTGGATCCCTGGAAGTGTCCAAGGCCAGGTTGGACAATGGGCCTTGGAGCAGCCTGGGATAATGGAAGGTGTCCCTGCCATGTAATGGTTAAAAAAAGATCTTTAATGTCCCTTCCAACGCAAATCATTGTGCAATTCTGTGCATCTTTTGAATATAAATTGGGACAAATATGCTCAGTGGGAAGTCTGGGCTAAATTCCTGTTATTTCAAAATCATCATGTTCTGATTTTTCACCCCTTTTTTGTTTTGCCTTTTTTTTTCCTTTTCTTCCCAGAAAGAAAATTCTTCATGTCATGAGGCCCTTGTCCAATTTGTCCCTGGGTAACCTGCACCCCTTGGGTGCCATTGGGCTGTTTGGCCTCTAATTAGGCAGCTCCAGTAATGAAGTTAGTGAGCACGACAGAGGGTTGGGTGAAACTTGTCAAGTGCCAATCATTGCACAGACTGACATATTATGGCATTTCTTTCAAGGCTGGAGACAGATGATCTGAGAAGTTGGTTGCAGAATGATTTTTCCCTCCTCCTACCCTGTACAGCTAAAGCCCAGAAATTTCTAAATTAGGCTGTGGCTGTTGGATGTGAAGTGCCAGTGAGTTTTCTCCCAGGTTAATTCCACATTCTTTAACACAGCCATCATTTGCATGGAATCCCAGAATATCCTGAGGTGGAAGGGGACCCACAGGGATCATCCAGCCCAGCTCCTGTCCCTGCACAGAGACCCCAACAATGCCACCCTGGGCATCACTGGGATTGTTGTCCAAACCCTCCTGGAGCTCTGGCAGCCTTAGGGCTGGGACCACTCCCTGGGGGCCCTGTTCCACTCCCTGGGGGCCCTGTTCCATTCCCTGGGGACCCTGTTCCATTCCCTAGGCAGCCTTTCCTTCCCCTGGCAGTCAGTTCCAGCAGACAATATTTGTCATACTCAGCTCCATGTCCCTCATGACATTGTCTTTGTTTTCCCAGCCCTGAGGTGAGGGCACTGTGTGTTAATAGTAAAGTTTTAATCCCCTGTGTCACTCCAGCTTTGTTAAACCCGGTGTGTTTATTCTTGTCCCCCATCCCCACGTGGTTTATGTGTCACCCAGGGAATGGGCTGGTGTGTCATGGCTCTGCTCTGATTAGATCATGAATTCCACCAGCCTGGCACTGGTCTTGGACAGGATGCTCAGAAAATAACGCAGAAGAGCCTTGATAAGGTGATAAGAAATGTGACTTGTGCTTGTCTGCAGCACAGGAGCTGCTGGGAGCAGTAATGAAGTTACTGGAGTAAAAAGCTCCCTGTGGCTGTGCAAGTGTGACCCACTCACATTCCTGCAGGAATCATCCAAATCCTGGGGAAACGCCCATGTGCAGCTCCAGGAGGGTTTGGACAACACTCCCAAGGATGCCCAGAGTGGCTTTGTTGGGGTGTCTGTGCAGGGACAGGGCTGTGGATGATCCTTGTGGGTTCCCTTCCAACTCAGGATATTCTGGGATTCCATGAAAATAATGTGAAAATAATGGCTGTGTTAAGGAATATGGAATAACCTGGGATCTCAGAGTGCTCCAGGGGGAGTTTGCTGCCTTTCCCTGCAGCACAGTTCCTGTGGCCCTCCAAAGGCACTCAGGATTAATCTGCTGGTAATGCTCCAGAAACAAGGGGATTATTGTTATTATTGCTCCAACTGAAAGAGTTAGAGTGAAAGGCTCTTTTCTTTTTCAGGCCTGAGTTAAACAAAAGAGAAGGGAAATCCTGGAATATCAGTGATATGTTTTATTTAACTGTTTTTTAAATGAGCTGCACTCTTCAGTCACTTCAGGACTCATTCAGACTATATATTTATAATTATACATTTATCATAAATATATAATATATAAAACATATATATAAATATATATATTATTATATATATTATATATTAATATATACTGTATAATTATACGTGTATCATAAATATATATAAAACATATATAAATATATATTTTATTATATATATTATATATTAATATATATTGTATAATTATACGTGTATCATAAATATATAATATATAAAAACATATATATAAATATATATTTTATTATATATTAATATATATAATATTTATATATTATATTTATATATTACCACCTTTGAAATAAGCACAATATTTCCTCTCATAATATTAAATGTAAATGTGCTGTCTAGCTCAGTTGGAACTTGTACTTAGTTCATACAGTCTCAAAATGTGATTTAGAATATTGATGTCAACAACCTTTCTGATCTATATGAAGTTTTTTTTCATTTGTTTTTGTTAAGAGGCTTAACTGCTGGCAAGTTTAAGGTATGAACTTCTGAAAGAATGTTTTATGTTCTGAAAGAACATAAAAATCCTGTCTTGCTAAAGGGTGATTTTAAAGGCCAAGAGGGATTTAAAAAGTTGGTTTTCTCCAGAATTATGGTAGCCCAATTTCTGAAGTAATTTCCCATGAGCTTGCTTAGATAGGAAAAGGAACTTAATCTTCATTGCCCCAAATGATAAATGCACAATCCTCTGTGCCATCTCCATGGAACTGTAGAGAAGGAAAAGGGGGGGTGCTGAAATGCGGGGTTGGTGGGCAGCAGCTCCTGAACCCCTCTCACATCTCAGTACTTGCTCTTCTCAAGCTCTTCTCCCAGGCACGAGCAGGGGGTTCAGATCCAAGCAGGAAAGGATACCATGCTCTGAATCTGAGCCAGGCTTCTGAATGCCTGGCTGAGCTGGGGATCCCTCAGAATCCCCTGGCTCTGCTCCTGCTCTGGCCTGACACAGGCACTGCACAGAATTCCAGGAGGGATGGAGGGCAATGTGGGGCTTGAGGAGGGACCTTTGGCTGGTGTGGGATTCCACCAGCTGGGGCTGGACTGGCAGCACAGACTCATCTGTTGTGTGGTTTTGGACTCATGACGGACTCATTTGTGATCCTGGGCACGATGGGGCCTCTCCTGCCTGGAGCCTCTGGGCACAGATGAAGTTCAAGGCTGGGATTCAGCTGCAGAGGAAAGGTTTCACTTTTTCAAATCCAGCCAGCTGTTCCCCCTCACCTGGATTATTGCACACATCTCAGAGGCTGAGGCTCCTGTTATTCTCAGGCATTTTCCATGTACACTTTATCCTCCGTGGTGCTCCCTGAGAGGCTCTCAGCTGAGAGGAATTGATGCTGAAGCTTGTACTTCTCCTAAAAGTCAGGGAGGCCTTTTGCTCCAGGCCAGAGATCAGAGAAAACCAGCAGTGAATCAAAGCTGACAGGTGAGAAGAAATAATTTCCCATTCTCCACATCTGTAGCAATTCTCTGTAGAAGTGAACTCACTGAATGCCATCAGCCAGACTTTGTTGCTTCAAAAGCCTTGTTCAGAGCCTGCACAATGCTGCTCAAAATCTGCTTCTTCTTCCCACTTGCCCGTCAGCGATGTTAATTTATTATTATTTACCATAATGTAATTCTAACTCCAATTAACTCATAATTAATAAGCACTTGACATTTTCAGACTACTTCGGAATTAATCCTCTCAACGCGCCTCTAAGTAGTTGTTGTTGGTAAAGATGAGAGGACCAATTTTCAGATTATTCCTCTTTATTGCAATGAGATCTATCACAAGGGGGAGAAAGAAGAACATGCAGGGAGTGAAATCCCACCTCAGAAGTTGGAGCAGTGGGAATTGAGGTGGCTTGGGGGTGTGGGTGAGCCTGGAGCAGGGGGAGTTTGGGATGGGAGGTGGCAGTGGCAGTTCCACGGGGCTGCCTGAGGTGTGCAGGACTCGTGGTTCGGGGTGTCCAAACCCCCTGGCTGGGAGAGGGCACCGTGGGCCCTTTCTCTTGGCCTTGGCTGGAGAGATCCCAGTGGCACCATCCTCCCTGCGAGAGCCCAAGCGCAGAGGGCCCTGGCTTTGGTGGGGAGCAGCACAGAAAGCTGCTGTGAGCCTCCCCAGGCACCCCACACAATCCCAGAGCACCCCACAGGCTCATCCTGTGCTGCTGGAATGCCAGGGGTGGTGCCACAAGGGCTCCATGCTGGCATCATCCATGCCCTGGCCTGGGGCTGCTCTGCACACCCTGGGCTAACCCAAATTTTCAGCGTTGGGATCCCAGCTGTGCCACTCTCTGCTGGTTTGAATGAATAACTAGCTTAATAACTACCTGTGGCTCCTAATGTGGATTTTTAAATTATATAACATTACCTAAAGCCATGAAGAAGAAGGTGAAGAATAAGGACTAGCTGCTGCCCTAAAACCTCCATCTTGCTCGCTCTATATATATTACTACATTCTAAAACCATAAACCCTTGAGTTTCCCACCATGTGATGTTACACACTTCTATTCAAACTCCACACCCACAATCCCAGTGCTGTCACTCAGTTTTGGGAGCCTTCTCAGGCCAGTGCAGTGTTCTCTTGGGGCTCAGTGCCTGCCAGCACAGAAAGTCCCAAATTCTCAGTGACCAGGGCTCCACCAGCTCAGAGCCTGAGGTGGCAGAGCCCCTGTCAGGGGAGTCCCTCCCTGTCCCAGCCCAAGGACAGATCCCCTCGGGCTCTGGAGCATTCCCAGCTCCTGCAGCCCAGTTCCTTTCCCGCCTTGCTGGAATCCACCTTGCTGCTCTCCTCCTGCCCTTTGTTATCATTGCCCAAAATTCCTTGATCAGGCACAAACACCCTCCGAGGGAGATGTGAGAGCTGGGGGAAGGTACTGGCAAGAACTGGATTTTATTTTTTATAGTGTGTGTTTGAGGTAGATCCATCGCTTTTGGGCTTTGCTGTCTCCTGTTTCTAATTCCTGGTGTCTTTTGGGTCCTTCCAAGGCAGAGAGGGTGCCCAGCTCTCCTGTCAGGGTGAGTGGCACACCCAAAGCCCTCTGCTGCTCCTTCAATCCCTACATTCCCTTCTTTCCCACCAGGAAACATCCTGCAAATACATATTTTCCTCGTGTCTGTGAAGGAAAGACCAAACCACACAAATCATTGCATATTTTAACTGAAGTGGGTAATTTTCCAATTTTTTTTTGGTCAGCCTGCAATTGACAAATCAGTTTTTCACAGAGCCTTAACTTGAGAGACCAATTCATCACTTGGACATAATAGGAGGAAAAAAAAAATCCCTCTAATAAATCAATTTTAACGGGTCAAAACTGTAATCCTTTCACTTTTCCATTCCCTGGAGATACCCAGTGCAGCTGCTATTTAAAAAACAAACAAGCAGCTCACTATTGACTTCAGTCAGGACTAGATAAGACACAATCTATGCATGAGCAAGAGAAATCTTGCAGGAGATGTAGAATATAAGGGAAGTAGATTATCAGCCATGCAGAGTTATTTCTCCCTTGAAATAAAAACAGATTAGCATGCCAGCTTCTAAATCAATAGCTGGAGTTTAACTTTCTCCCAAAGTTCACTCAGGAAACCATTCAAAGATTTTTTTGCTGTTGTGCCAAGATAAAATGTGAAAGCACCAGCATTTGGTTTCTGGAAAAACAATGCTTTTATCTTTTATTTTGTTGGGCTTAAGGTATTTGTAGCCTTTGGAATAATAGATGTTTAATTTATCAATTTTACTTGAAATCCATAGATTTCATAGGGGGTTTGATGTAATTCTTTCACATGAAGAACCCCAAATACTTGGGGTTAAATCAACTTCAAAACTCACCCTCTTCTCAATTAATACTCAGTTAAATTGTTCTAAGCTTTAATAACAAATCCACTGAATTTGGAATGCTCATGGTTTATAGCAGCACCTAAAGCTGAGTTTAATGCCTGGTCAGTTATTGCTTCAGGCACTTTGGGTGTGGAGAGCTTCAATTAAAAAAATAAGAAAAAAAAATCCCAAACTGTGTTAACAAAAAGAAAGTTAAAAAAACTTCTTACTGGAGCCCTAAAATAGGAGTTCTGTTATTGTAACTGAGTCTCATTGCTGATTTATCTTCTTATTACCTTAAGTGACTTAAAAACAACAGCAAAAACAGCATCAGCAAAAAAAAAACCCAAAATAACAAAACAAAACACCAAACCAGCTCACAAAGAAACCCAAACAAAAAAAAAACAAAAAGAAAGTTAAGGATTTAGGTTTAGAGTTTCACTTCCTAGGCAGGGCTAAATCTGCACTTTTTAAAACTCCAGATGAGTAACAAGCTGAAGGTCTAAGTGGAAGCTGCTAGAAAAGTAAATAAATTACACAAGCCAAGTTCTTTAATTGTTGAATCTTCTCTTTTTTTTTTTTTTTTTTCTTTCCTTGGTTCACTAAATCATTTTTTATGGCTGGTAAAGATGCAGAAATTTACATCCTGTCCCAAAAATGTAAAATCAGGAGTGAAATTTCCTTTGGTCCTTTTCCTTCTCTTCATAGTCACTTGATCTGATGAAGTAATTTGAAATACTGATTTGTAAGAACCCTCAGCCTATCCTAGGAAGAGCAAATTAATAGTGGGATGGCAAGGAATAAAATAATGGGGATGGCATCGATTTCTTGAGTAATGCATCCTTGCATCACTCTATTTTGGTCACAAGAAACTGTTTCAAAAGAGGAGAATGTGCAAAAAACCCACCCTCAGAGCCCTTGGGGTGGGACACAGAAATAATTCCATGGATCCCTGGGGAATGGGGGAGGAATTAGCTCAGATTTCTCAGAATTTCTCCTGAATTTCCTGAGAAGGTCACATTGGGAAACTTCCATAAAAAATCTCAAGCCTCTCTGTAACTTTTCCATGTTTAATTCATCTTTGGTCTCTTGCATTTCTTTTCTTTATGCCGGTCCTAAACCTTTCAACTGATATTATAAAATCTGGGCTGAAATGAGTGTTCTGAGGTGGGAGCCAATGGGAGCCTGTGGCTGAGATTTGGAAAGATCAGCATTTAATAGTTGTGCCTATTACCAGCTTTGATGTGGGCACCAGAAGAATAAAGCTGTCTCTCTCAGTGGACATTAAGTTCAGCTTAATGCAACGCAGCAGGAGTCTTAAAATCACAATGTTTGGCACAAGAGGTCAGGGAAAAACTTTAAAAAAAAAAAAAAATTCTGAGCTCATTCACACGCCCTGTAAAACGCTAGAGAATTCCAGGGTATTTACAGCTGCCAATTTCTGCTCACCTGAAGCCAGAGGGATGTGTCCAGTGCACTGGAATGAACCTGTCTTTTTTAGATATTAGATGTATAAAATAAGCCAGTGACTCAGAGAAATACTGGTATTGCTTACCCAGCTGTGCTTGCTTGATTTCCTACTTCCCACATGATGTGTTCCCTAAAGTTCTGTTGTACCAGGCTGGAGAGGCTTTAAAATATGCAGATATCTGTAGTTTTTCCTGCAGATTTGGACGTGCCTGTAGGTGCTTAGTCACAAGCAAGTCCAAGACTAATTGTCTTTTCTAAAAATAAGGGAATCTACACCAGAAGGGGAGGCTCAAAGGGCTTGTTAAAACACTTGCAAGCTGAAGCAGAAGTTTCCCTAAAAGGAGCCCTATTCAGCACTTATTTGATGGGTGCCTGGGTAAACAGAACATTTGTGCTACCCAGGCGTTCTGAATCTCGGTTATTTTTGCTTTTGCTCATTTCAGACAGATCTGCAGAGCTGCACTTCACCATTTCCAGGCTGCTCATGCTGTGCAGTCCTTGCCAGGGACGTGCTCAGTGACAGCTCTGGTGACAGGGTGGCAGCAAAGCTGAGCAGCACTTTCATTGTCTGCGGGCTCAGGTGCTGCTCTAACACAGACCTCAAGTGGTGGCAGCCCCACATCCAGCTCTTTGCTGATAATAAAGTCATGGTACTTTCCAGAACAGCACAGGAGGGGAACTTCCATTTCATAATGAGCTTGGAGTGTCCATGAAAGCATCAAACAAAATTAGGGACAGCAGGCTCTTAGGAAGGGGAGAAATGTACTCAGCTTAAATTGGGAAAATACAGCAGAAGTGCTTGGCAAAATGCAGTAAAAGGTTTTGTGAGTGGTGAGAGAGATTTAGAAACCTCAGTTTTGTCCCTGCAGAAAGAAGAGAGGAAAAGCCACATCACTTGGTTAACTGGGACTGTTGGGGCCACAAAATATCAGCAAAAGCAGGAGATCCTCATCCCAAAGGTGCTTCTGAGCCAGAGAGAAGAGAGTTCTGTTTGCATTGTTCTGGATAAAGAGTTGCTATTAAGTAAACTGGTTTAAACTGGAATAGCGTGGGGTTAGGTGGGATATTGGGAAAAATTCCTGGCTGTGAGGGTGGAATTCTGGAATAGAATTCCCAGGTCAGCTGTGGCTGTGTCCAAGGCCAGGCTGGACAGGGCTGGGAGCACTCTGGGACAGCAAGGGTTGGAATTACAACTTCCATGTCCCAACCATTCCATGATTGAGGGCAGTGAGCCGTAATCTGCACAGGTGCTGTGCAGGGAGACCATGAACCAGAAAGCCCAAGGTCAGGGGGGTGACAGAGTGAATTTCTCACTGAGTGCTGTGGTGGTGACCCCGGGGTCGCTGCAGTGTCCCTGTGACTCTGCAGCTCCCAGTGGGACCCATGCTGGTGGACACCCCCACCTGCATGGAGGTGAATCCTCTTGGAAATCAAGCTGCAGATGGAATATTCCAGCTCCTGGAGCTGTTTCATGTGCCCTGAGCGAGCAGGTGGAGGTGGCTGTTCCCACAGAGCTCCTTGGGGATGCTCCAAGCTCTTTCTCAGGGCAGCTGTTTGCCTGGAAAAAACTGCCTAAAGCAGGAAGATTTGTCTTCATTTTCCCACTCCAGAGAGTTTGTTGCCTGTTCTTGGGTCAGCACTTCCCCTGCAGTTTGTCATCTTCTGTGGCTGCAGTGGCTGTGGGCTGTGCTCAGTTTAAAAAGAGCTTTTTGGCCTTTTGCTGGCTCTGTGGGCCCTGCTCTGGTGCTCCTCTGCAGGGAGAGGGAATCCTCCACAAGGACTGTGGGCTGTGGATTCTAAGGAAGAGATCTGGGAGGTTGTTCAGGAAATTCTTTGTTCATAAAATTATGGAATGCTTTGGTTTGGTTTGGTTTGGTTTGGTTTGGTTTGGTTTGGTTTGGTTTGGTTTGGAGGGGACATCCATGACCATCTTTTTCCACTCTCCACCTTCCTGTGGACCAGGTTGCTCCAGGTCGCATCCAGCCTGGCCTCCAACACTTCCAGGGAGTTTTCCTCAAACAATTCCTTACCTTTTTAAATTTGGCATTCTGGATTTTACCGTGACTGTGTTGAAATTGCAGTGGGTTAAGGTGTAAAGACCCACACCAGCAGTGGGTTTGTGACTTACAGTTGGTTTTTATCACCAGATGGAAAAAAATGAACTCATTTTTATGTCTCTCCTGCTGCCCCACTTTGTGGGGCGTGGGAATGTTCAGGTTGCTCTGGAGCTGACTGGAATTTGAAGCTGCACAGGAGGTGATGAACTGAGCAATCCTTGGTGCTAAATATTCTGAGCAATTTCAATTGCAAAGATTGAGGGAATCTCAAAGAATTCCCTTCCCTCTGGAAGAACCTATTGGTTCCTTATATAATGGAGAAAGAGTTGGCAATTCAAACTAAAATGCATTCTCAAAGGAAATAATGAAAAATATTATTTGTGTATGCTAATCCATTGAACAGGAGGATGGGTGTAAGTTCTACTCAGCTCATAATTACTATGTGTTGTGCAGAAATGAGCACAATTATCTAATGAGTAGAAATACAAGCTCAGATGACTTGCTAGGGCTTTTTTTGTGGTATTTCAGTGTTTGGGATTTGAGAATTCATGTGATTAATGCACGGGGAGGTGGTACAGACATATGGATTCATGACAACTGACAGTAAATAATGCAAAGTGAAGCTTGAAATGTAAAATAATTCCATTTTTGTTGTAATGCAATTAAGCAGCCTTTAGTGCCAGGCTTAACTCCTCCCCTTTAATCCTCACAGAGGCTGTAAAAGAGTTTTGCTAAAACCAGAGCCTGGCTCTGCACATTTCTTGTCAGAGTTTTGCAGGGAAGGCAGTAAATGTTGCTGTGAGCTAAAGGAGACAAAGAGGCTTTGGTTGGTGCAATTAAAGAATCAGCTTTGTCATAATCATAAACGAGGATTTCAGGGTCCTGGCCATAGGCAGCTCTGTCTGCATTAATAAATTATGGTCCTGACTGCTATATTTAATTATTTGCAAGGGTCTTTTATTTTCCCCCTCTTTAGAGCGATGCTCCCCACTCTGATACTGGTGGGGGCGAAGAAAACAATCCCAATTTCAGCTCGTCCAGAGGTTTAAATATATCAAAGCACATCCTAATGAGTTTTGTGCTTAAAATTTTATATTACCCAAGTATTTCAGGACTGTGCCCTTTGGCTCCTGTTCCTGAGGAAAGTGCTGGGCTGGGAGCACAGGCAGGGGCAGCTTCTGTGCTCCCATTTTGTCTGCTTGGCACGGAAAAGTCATTACAGGAGAGCTTCCAGAACTCTGAGTTAAAAGTTCACCCCCAAAGTTGTTCATCAGGAGCAAGAAGCAGCTCCTGAGCTCTCTCAGTGAGAGTTATGGGGCAGGGAATCATGGAGGTGTCACAGGGGGCAGTTTTAGTGCCCAGTGTGGTTAACAGGAATTTTAAGGGATCCAGCCAAAAAAAAAAAAACTTCCTCAGACCACAGGATATTTTCATCCAATATTTTGGGAATATAAATTGTTAATTGGAGCAAACTGCTCCAGTTAGTTTGGTGCTGTTCTAGTGAAAATAGAAACGCAGATACTTGGGAATGGGATGAACAGATGAGAAGTCAGTCTGAGATTCCTTCCTGAATTATTTAGGGTATTGACAGGAGGAAGGAACTGCTCAGTAGTTTCCCCTACGTTCATAATGCAAGGTGAGCAGTAAATACAATTTCTTAACTCAGCCCCTTGATTTATGGCTTCATTAATGAAATGGATGGAACTTCTTTCATTCATTACTTATTCAAATAGTTTGGAGAAAATATATGTTTTAAATCAAATGCAGTGGAATTTCTAATGAAGCCTCCAGAGACACATGGAGTGAATATTCAAAGAAATGTCTATATATACTGATTCCAGAATAGTTAATATATTGGCAAGGAAAAAAAAATTCATCTTGGCTCAGTCATACCGTGCAAGATTTCTAATTCCCTGATGTGATGGATGGAACTAGTGTTCAATTGCTAAAATAAAAAATAAAATATGATGTATTAAATATATGGAGTTGTTTTCTGTGGGTGGTACAGCCAGCAAGAGAACTCCCAGCATCATGGGAAGTATCTGGATTAACAAATCCTGATGAGGAGATCCATGGAGCACACACAGGATTTGTGGTTTGGTTTAGTTTGGGTGCTTTAATTATCATTTTTATCTATTTATTTAAATTGGGCACAGGAGGAGCAAGCAGCACTTCCGTGATCCATCCACTGATCTTGGGTGCTCTCTCTCTAAAAGGTCTCCTGCAGCTGGAATGGAGCTGGACCAGAAATAAAACGCTCCACACCTACAAAATGAGGAATTTAGAGTTTGAGGTTGTGGTGGTGCCCTCAAGGAAGGAGCTGTGGGGATAAAGGGGCTCCAGATGTGCCTGGAATGGGTTGGGCAGGGCTGGGAGCAGCCTGGGCCATAGGAAGGATGAACCTTTTGAAGGTCCCTTGTCGCCCTGATTTTTTAAGATTTTCCAAGCCTTCTGATGTTTGCATTCTTGTAACAAACTTTCTCACACACTTTATATAAATAACTTACTGTTTTACATCCTTTTATGGAGGAGGAGAAATTGGATGGACTGTTGGTCTGTCCAGTGTCATTGGAGGGGTGGCGCTGTCACCCCCCAATCCGCTGCCACTTTGGGAAAACCATAAATGTTGGGGTCAGAGAATAAACTTCTCTTTTTTCTTCACCTTTAGAGCAGCAGTTTGTGCTTGAGCTCTTTCATGTCCTGTAGTGACAGCCCCTGCCAGCACAAACCACTCTGTGATTCCAGGAGAGCTCATCCATCCAGCATTTTCCCAGTATTATCCCTGGGGTGGGAATTGGGGAGGGAGTGCAGAGCAGGTGCAGAATTCCCCTTCTCCACGGGGGGAAGGTTTCTGTGGCTGGAATCCTGGTCTGTCTTTGTGCAGTGGTCAGTGGCAAGAAGAGGGAGCAGGATGGTGAAGTTGAGCTTTCCTGGGGGTAAATCCCATTCCTGAAGCAGCTCCATGTGTCTCTCCATGTTTCCAGTGTTTCCATGCCAAGAACTTCCAAAGCTGGCCTCTGCTTATGTGGAAGAATATTAAAGGAATATTTGATATTGTTTTGGAATATTTGATATCGTTGGCATTTTCCTCGGGCTTCCTCCTCCCAGCAGAGCTGGGCTCAGTGTGCCTGCAGGAACACAACCCCTGCTTTCTGCACATGGAAGCCTTGCTAGGCTGGGCTTGGGAAGGAATTGTCCTCTGGTGTGAGATGAGCTGGGATTCTGCTCTCAGTCATTGGGCAGTGCTCTCCCAAAATTGTCCTCAGAGCTGTGTTTGTGTGTGTGACCACCTGCTTCCACTAATTAGCAAAAAGTTAGGAATGAAATTCCCAAGGGAAATTAGTGTCAGAACCAGATCATAGAAATAATTTCACCTTCTGCTTGATCCCATTTTTGTGTTATTAAAAATCCCATTTCTGTGCTATTAAAAATCTATACAGTTCAATTTTGAAAATTTCTGGTATTGGTTATTTTCATGCTGGCTGGAGCTCTGTTCTGACACACTGACAATGAAAATATTTTTGAGTGGAGCAGCTAAACTGACTTTTCACCTGGAGATGGAACTTCAAACAGGCCGAAATTCTATTTTTTAATTACATTTTAACTACTGAAGGTGGATTTTCTTTGGTCAGACATTAAAGGAGCAGCTTCATGGCATTGTCAGCTGCTCTTGAATATAAAATGGAGTCCCTGGATTTTCCTGCTGAGGAAGGAATTCACAGTTGTTTTGCACTGGAGCTCTTAATGAAGGGATGGAGCAATACTTTGAACTCTTTATTATCCCCATTTATGACTTTTAAGGAGAATGCTTTGGTGTTTGGAGTTCCAGCTGGAGCTTGAGGCATTTATTGACGTTCTTTCTGTTTGTGCATTATCACCACTTGGGGTGTAAATCCCAGCCAAGGCATGGAAGAATGCAGGGTCTCCGAGGGGATGAAATTCCATGGAGTTTCTTGGGGGTGCAGTTGGGGTGAGAGGCAGTGGGAAAGGCTGGAATTCCATCCCTGAACCCCTCCTGGCAGTGCAATCTGCATTTCTCAAACAGTGTGGATACAATTCTTGAACCCGTGCCCTGCCAGGAGAAGGCTGTGTTGGGCTGGGAGAAGGGAGCCTCATGGATGTTAAATATTACCAATAAATGACTATTCATTAGGCCCTAATTAAAAGGAAAGCTTAAATTAATATCCAGATTATAGCTCCATGAAATTTGGAAAAGCCATGGAGTCCCAGAGGTGCCAGGGCCTGCACTGAACCCTCAGATGCCACTTCCATGGGATTTTTGTTGGGATCCCCACGTTTTCCATGGAGCTGAAGGTCCCACTCGTGATCTGTAGCTTTTGGGGTTCAGGACCTCTGGTGCTGGGAGGAGCAGAGATGGAAGTCCCCATGTCCATGAGGGCAGTATGGGGAGGCAGAAGGGATTTTCCACTGCCTGTATTGAAGCCCGGGTTTTTAATTCATTGCAAATCCCAGTAATTCCTTCATTCCGTAGAAATCTGCAGTCAGATTCCTTTTGAATTCCTGAGACTTTAATATATGAACCAATAAGAAGTTCACTGAGATAACAAGAGCTTCTAGAAAAAAACACTGTGACCCATTTTAAAAACCTTTGTTGATTTTTGAAGCATTTTAATTAGTGAGACACAATACAGTAGGATAGTTTTAATGTTTGTTTTTTTGGTAACTGCTAAATTGTCCTCTTGAAATTATTTCCTTTTAAACAGCAAAGCTCTTTAAGGATGATTACTTTATTCATCTTCAGTCTGGGAGGGCCAGGCACTGAGTGAGAAATTAAAATTGAAGGGGGTGTTGTAGATAGGCTGGTCCCAGTCCTCCTGCACACGCCAGCAGCAGCCAAATCAATTTCCAAACTTTGATTTGTTTGTAAAAATTATTTTGACAGATGGCATGTGCAGGGCCAATTTCAAACCTGACTTTTATGGTGTGTTTATGATTCCTTGTAAATAATTGCATAGTTTCTTCTGAAGAAATAACATCTTAAAAGATGATTACATCTGAGGCTGTTCTGCTTAGCTCAGTCTAGCACAAATCACAGAGGCTCTCCATTAAAGCCCGGCCTGCTCATTGTGTTTTATTGTGCAGCAGCATTGCTTGGAATGATTGTTTCCTTTTGTGCTGTGGCAAAGTGGGGGCTGCAAGCTGTGTTCTCAACACCTGCCACACTTCAGGCACCAGCATTCTGCTTTTCCTTTTCTTTCCTTTTTCCCTTTTCCCTTTTTCTCCTCCTTTTCCCTTTCTGTTTTCCCCTTCCCCTTCTCCTCGCTGCTTTCCTCTCCCCTTCCCCTTTTTCCTTCCCCTTTTTCCTTCCCCTTTTTCCTTCCCCTTCCTTTTCCCCTTCCTTTCCTCCTTCCTTTCCCCTTTCCTTTCCCCTTTCCTTTCCCCTTTCCTTTCCCCTTCCTTTCCCCCTTTCCTTTCCCCCTTTCCTTTCCCCCTTTCCTTTCCCCCTTTCCTTTTCCCCTTTCCTTTTCCCCTTTCCTTTTCCCCTTTCCTTTTCCCCCTTCCTTTTCCCCCTTCCTTTTCCCCCTTCCTTTTCCCCCTTCCTTTCCCCCTTCCTTTCCCCTTCCTTTTCCTGTCCCTTCCACAGTCCCCACACTCTCTCTGAAAGGATTTCCCACTTTGCTTTCCCACTAACTCCAGGGCTTGAATGGGAGGAAAGGAGACTGGAGGAACTCAGGAAAGCATCCAATACCTGCAGGGCTTGATGCAAAGGGGAGAGAAACCTCTAAATGTCCTCCCAAAGGTGACTCAATATCTGAATATCCTCCCAAAGGTGGCTCCTGGCACCAGTGCCAGCTGGACCGCACTGGCAGCAGTTTGTCCTGTGCTTTTTTTTTGGCTCCCCACAGAATTTTATTAAATATTAGTTTCATCTGTTGCTAATTATCCAAGCCAAGGTAAATCTGGTGGGTTGGAGCTCCGTGTCTTTGCTGCCTGCCCCTTCTCTCTTGGCTGGGCAGAGCTGTTCTGAGTGGTGGCAGGAATTTTCTGGAATTGCAGGTTGAGGTGGCTGTGACTCTGCAGGGTCTGTGCCCTCAAAGGTACCTCTGAGCCCAGGCCTGGGAAAGCTTGGAATTGTGAAAATATTTATGCCTTGATTCCAGCCCGTTCCAATTCCTAACCATTCCTTCCATGAATTTTCCCTGAAATCCAGATTTTCCCTGCTCTCCAAACCTCCCCTGGCACAGCTTGGGGCCTCTCCTTCCATCACCTGGGAGATCAGACAATGCAGACACGCCTTGAGTGATGGTATCAACATTTAACAAGTTCCTGAAAACTGAACCACATCAGCTGCCCTGGGGCACAGGGGCAGAATTGCTGCCAGTGCCTTTGTGGGGAGGTGGGGGGAAGCACCAGTTAAGTAAAGGGTTGGGCACAAATTAGGGAATAAAGCAGTTTTTAATCACAGGGCTGTACAGTCCAGCAACTCCTTGGATGCCTGTTTTATGATCTGCATCTTGTTAAATCCTCTCTCATCGAAGAAGCACTCAAAGCATCACTTCAGGTGATGAGCTGACAATTCCCAAAGGAGACTATTATTTATTATGAGGTGATTAATTTGCATCCACTGCTGGATAGCTTTGGAATTTGTCCCTGCACTGATGAAAACAAACTCTTCTTAATTTGTTTCTCCTAGCACAACTTTTCTCCTTAAAATCTGACTCAGGCCTTGATCATTGATCTGTGAAATCCACAATAATCCCTTTATGACAGCGTTGTCTCTTGAGCTGACCATTTAAAGGCCTAAGGAACTGCAGAGTTCTTCTAATTAACTTGTCTGAGGCACTGTTTATTCCATTTGTCTTTTTTCTTTCTTCTTTTGCAGTGTCACCATGGCATCTGTTTGTTCTCAGCCTTTCTTCTCCCCTCTAATTATAGGCAGGGGAAGTAAAATCCTAACCTTGCTGGAAATTCGTTAATATTAAAATATTCCCCAGATGAGCCTGTAAATCTCTGTGCTGCAGTTTGTTGGTGCTCTACTCAGGAATTCACCTTTGGAGTGAATGCAGATCTGCAGCACAAATTAGTAACTGTTCCTTGCATATTTAAATTTCATTTTCGACTCACAAACCTGAGCAAAATCTCTGCTTTCATGCTGAGAATTGGCAGGGATGGACTGCTCCAAACTTAGGGTGAAATGAACAAAGAACTTTCAGGAAATTCTGCTGTGACTGTGTCCTTTGAAGAAAAGCTCAAAGTTACTTTTTACTGTTATTACAGGAATTATTAAATATACATCTAACACTGTACAAATAGAGAGGTCTGGGTTCTAAAAACCAGGAATTAGACAGAAATATCCTCATTTGGGGGGCTCCTCAAGATGATTTCCTTGGGACTTTTTTTGAGTAACGTGAGATGAAATTTTGACCCTTTGCTACAGGTCTGTCAGCTTTTCTTCTGATTAAAAAATACAAATTTAATCAGAAAAGATACAAACAAAATAACCCAAGTGAAATTACATTCTGAATTATTTAGGAGGGCACAGGAGATGAAAGCTGCTTAGGAGTTTCCAGGTTGGAGATAATGCATGATGATCGATAAATGAACACTGTCCTCCCTAACCCCAAATATATTTGGCATCCATTATTAAAGAGGCATAAAATTGTCTGATTCCATTATTAATGCAGGGCTCTGCTGGAGCTGAGGAGGTCACACAGGAAGAACTTGGACTTGGGTTCAGAGTTTTTATTTTTAATTATTTTAAAGGATTGTAGAAGAGTGGGGTTCAATCCTCGCCTCCCCTTCAGCCTTTGTGTCTTGCTTAAATCCTTTTTGGCCTTTGGAGAGAAATGTGAATTGGAGGGGTACAGCTCTTAAATTTGGGGCTGCTTGGGGTCTGTGCCTTCAACAGATTTTCCCTAAAAGCACAAAGCCAAAGGACAAAGCTGAAACAGAAGTGTTGACAGTGCCTTTACATTGTCTGTGCCTTGTACTTTACAATTCCTAAACTCCCAAGCTTTCCCATAGCAGCTCTGCCTTCATTTCTGTAGGATTTTGCTTTCTGAACCACTCTGATCTTTCCCTTCCATATCTGCCCTCATCTCCTCTCCCCACAGAGTGCAAATGTCAGCAAGCCCTGCTGATAATTTGCATTTTGAGGCTTCCTGAGTCTGGAACAAAACCCTAATGCTTGTTATGGCATGGCTGTGTTCTCCCAGTGCCTTTGCTCCTGTCATCACCTAATTCCATTTAATTTTACATAACATGAAAAAGCCAGAGATATTTATAAAGTTTGGGATGTATTTTCAGCTGGTTTGTACTGGGAATCCTTCCATGCCAGGAATTGAACACCTGCCAGAGCTCAGGCACCAGCATTTCTCCTTTTCCTCCTCCTTTTCCTCCTCCTTTTCCTCCTCCTTTTCCTCCTCCTTTTCCTCCTCCTTTTCCTCTTCCTTTTCCCCTTTCCTTCTTGCTCTGTGAGTATAAATAAGTTGTGATGTGCTGGATTTAGGCAGAGAATTTTGGTTTATTTCCCAAAAAAATCAAAGCTCCTGTGAGCTGGAACTCTGACTTGGGCTCTGGGCATTATTTAAGGGTTTCCATCTTCACACTTCGCTGTTATTCTACAGTAAATCTTGAGTTTCCACTTGAATTTGAATTTCTCTGTCAAACTGTTGTGAATCCACCTCGTGGCCCTGAAATATGGGCAGATTCTCTGCTCAAACTGAGGGTCCCTCTGGAGTGAGAATGGAGGAATCCTTTACACTTTATAAATTGAAAATCAATCTTACAGGGAGAAAAAATAGAGTTATTTTTATGCTTCCCACTTAAAAAACTTGATGTCAGAAATTTAGGCAACTTAAATAAAGTTGATTTAAAAAAATGAAGTAACCCACCTCCTAATTTTGAAGCTGCATTTCCATCTCCAGTGATGTGTTGCCTTGTGCCAGCTGGATTGCAGAGCTGTCCCATGGAGTCCAAATCCATCACCTCCTGATGGAGAGAATGGAATTTACCCTCTTCTCATACAGAGAAGTGAATTCCATTGATTCTCGTGGAAATCTTTGTCATTCCAGACTCTCTTTAGATTCCAGTGCTTTATAATCAGGCAAGAAATAGTGACAATTGTTTTTTCTGACGTGATTTTTTATGCACTTTTAACTTTCCTGTCAGCTCTGGTACGTTCTGAAGCTGTGCCTTTTGGCCAATTTGACTCCCACATTCTTTTTAATTTTTGTTTTTTAGCTCTGCAGAGCAAAAATCTTGTGAACTTCTCTCAAAGGTTCAATTTCCAGGTTGCTCTTAGTGACATTTTACAGACTTGTAAATCTTCATCCAGGATCATTCACAGATAAACTTCATTCTTTATAGGAAATAAAAAGGTCCCCACTTTCAGTAGCTTCTCTTTTATAGCTTCTTGGATCTTCCTTGTTTCCCAGCCAGGTGAGGTCAGAATTGCTTCTTTACACTGGTAAAAGTCAAATTTATTGAAAATCAGTCCAAATGCTGCAATTTATTAAGGTATGATAGCAAGATTATATCTTGTTATTTTTTTATTTTATTTCACTACACTGATTTAAACCCCATTATTTATCATAGCACGGTGTTAATTGTTCCAAATGCTTTAGGTGGCATCTGTGTGCTTTAACAGGGATAAAATTATTAATAGAAGTACAAACACTCCCAGAAATAAAGGGAAAAAAAAGCTGCATTTTTCCTTTTCACTTCTCTCCTTTAAAGTTCTTTCAGCTGTTCCATCTTCTCAGGAGTCTCTGCATAAATAACAAACAGAAATACAAAAGGAAAAATCAGCAGCACTCTTTTTTTTTTCCCCTTCTCACCTAATTGATGTTGTGGCTCTCTTCTGGAGTTGTGCATCTTATTTTTGATTTCAGATGTGTTATTGCAAAGGTGAAGACATCTCTAAGCAGGCAGATGAGGGCAGATTTCAGAAGTGATGGATAAAACTGATAAATTGTTTTTACCAGGCAGAATCCAGCTCCAAGGTTTGTGGCTGTTCCAAGGCCACAGCCCTGGCTGGAAATAGAAAGCAGCAATAAATTGACAGAAACCAGTGATTCAGCCTTAAAATTCCAGAAAACGTGAGCAGAAATCCGCTCCCAGCTCCCAGCAGTATTTTGTGCACGTAAATTCCATTTTTTACATTAAAGTTTAAGAAGATCTGGAGCGGCTCTTGTATAAAAATCCCTCCTGGCCAGGATGCAGACAGCGCAATCCTCAGCTCTTCCCACATTCCAGTCCCATCGCACATTAATCTGTGTAAAGCAGGGGATGAGGCTTCATGGGCTGCATTATCCCATCCCTGCCTGCCCTGGGCCAGGCAGGGAGGGTTCATCAGGGAGAGGGACCCTGGCACAGCTCCTGAATTCTTCACACCAGCAGGGATTTGCAGCAGAGGAGTTTCTGTCCATTAGAACCTGAATTTTCTAAATAAAATCAAATCAGCCGGGGGCTCAGTCCCTGAAAGCTGTCTCTGGTAATCCATCTCCTCCTGTGCCAGTCTCTAGAATCACATGGATTTTTGGTGTGGAATGCTCTTGGGAATGTTTTCAAGGAGCTCAGATTAAGGGTGGGGAAGATCTCCATGCAAGTTTAGGCCCAGCCTTTGTGTCAACATCAGGACAGGTTTTAATTCCTGTGAAATTCTCTTTTCTGCTCCTGTCCTTCACCTTCTGAGACAGGTTTCATTGTTTGCTTTTAAACATTCCTGCTGGCATCAAACCCTCACAAATGCTGGCAAAAAATCCCATTTAGGCCCCATTGTCCCAAGATTGAGAGACCAAATCTGGCAAATCTGTGCATGGATCTGAAATCTGGGGGAATTAATAGCTCTGACCTGCACCTGCTCCATTCCTGCAGTGCCTTGATGGGAGAATCATTTTCCAGATGAGCTTCCAGGAGCATCTTTGCCAGTGCCAGGCTGCCTGTGTGATTTATTCCTCGTTCCCTGTGTGCCCAGAGAGTGCCTCATCCTCCAGGACAGATGGCTGGATGATTTGCAATCCCCACAAAATCTCCCCGATGATTTCTGCCTTCAGCAGCCATTGCCATGTTTATTTTTGGGCCCAGATTATTGCCTTGCTTTTTTTTTTTTTTTTTGTTTTTGCCAGCACTGGGCCTCCTGCATCCACCCAGGAACCAAATCTGCTCAATCACTGAGGAGCTGCTGGCTCTGTGGTATTCTATTCTTTTGGTTTAATAGTTAAAAGCATTGTTTTCATTTTAGAAAGTGAGCACTCCATGCCTTGTTTTTATCCTGCATAATTCCAATGTGCTGACCCAGTAGCTTTCCTTTAGATGCTCATTTTCTCTCTGCCATCCTGCTGTTTGCCAGTACCCCTGGCCTTGCCTAAATCCAAGAATATTTTAATGTATCCGTGGGAATTCATATTTTTCTGCTTTCTACAGCTTTCTTTAAAGTACAAGTAGGGCTCAGCTGATGGCCCAACACCTTTTTTTTTTTCCTTTTGAATAATAAACCGATTCCCTGGACTAGAGAAAATACTCCCTTTTTATTCCCTCAATATTTGTGTTCACACAAACATCTTCTCTTTGAATACTGATTTCTCTCTTAATATTTGGGGTTCTTCTGTAGTAGAAAATCCAGTTAGAGCACGGCCCTCACTTGAAGCAGATAATGGGATTTATTTTATTCCTGCTGATTGGGGCCATGTTACAACACTGCCCCTGAGTCAAGTTGCATTTTAGACATAAAAGTAGGCCTGATTAGGCACCGTGGTTAAAATGTGGTTTAGTTACACCTCAGCTGCAGAGCATTTGCACAATCCCAGCCTCGTGGAGCTCAGGTGGGGAGGGTCTGTTGTGCAGCACTGCTGACCCCAGGGCTGAGGCTGCCACAGCTGCTGGGCTCTATCAGATAAACATCCATAAACTGCTTGTTTGCTCCTGCAAATCCTCGGGAAGTTTTCTATTAGCAGCCTTTACAAGTCCTCCTAGGCTCAGAAATAAACCTGCTGAGGGCTGCTGCCTCATTCCATGCGTGTGCTGTGTTCTGCATGGAGCGGGAATGGCTTTGGCTTGGAGCACAGGAATCCAGCACTGCCCTTGTCTGGCAGAAGAGGCCTCTGTGAATCAAATATGAAACCATGGGGTTCGTAGATAGCCTAGAAATTACTGCTAATTGGGAAGGATGTAGGATTAAAATCCAAACTGGAAAAGATCAAAGAAGTGAAGCAGATCTGCTGTTTGATTTCTCTCCTTCCTGTGCTTCATTTTGAGGCTAAGAACCTCCAGTTCCTCCTGCCTCTGAGGTGCCTCTGCAGGAAGTTCCTCTAAACCCAGAAATCTTGTGTGTCTTTAACTCCTCTGCAGCTGCCTCTGATGTGTTTTACCCAGCTGATCTGCACTTCTGGCTCCCACTGTTCCCCTGGAGCTTCCTCAGTCTGCCCAGGTTATCCATCCATCATCCCCACTCCTTTTGATGAAAGTTTCCACCTTTTCCATGAGCATGCTGCATTTCTCTGTGGAAAATCTCAATATCCTCTCACAACTCCTCTTCTGAACCACAACCCCATTTTTGATTTATGAGCCTTTTTCTTCCTTTGCTTCCCTCTCTCTCTTCTTTATAACCAGTGTGACCAGTTTGCCTTTTCAGAGATAAACTGCAGTCCAGGAGAGACCCAATCTTAACAGTGGAAGTGCCTTTTTTTCCAATGGCAGAATGTGCTGTAACACCCAGGCAGAGCTGCTTTGCTTTGAGATTAAGCACTAATCCCAGTTATTTAAACTTCCCTTCACAACTAACAGGCAGGGTGATCAGGATGGAGGGTTTTCAGTTTATATTTTATTTCCTGACTTCATGGTGTTAAATGATGCCACGGTGCTAAGTGGAGACAGGGAACATGGCAACAGGAAGCTAATAAAGAGTTAATAAACCATTAAAAGGGAAGGGCAAAGGAAATAGAGATGGATAAACAGCAGCAAGTCTGTCCTGCAAGGAAAAATTCACATCTGGGAAAGCCTTGAGAAGTTTTTGTTGTTGAAACTTCCCTTTGTGCAGTTCAGGAAGCTCTGCAAGAGAAGGGAATGTGGGGGTGAACATGGTGCTGCTGGATGGACTCCATCACCTTCGAGGGTTTTTTCCAAGCTAAATGATTTTGTGCCACTTTGGGGGTGTTTGGGTTAATTTTTCCAGGATAAAGGATGTGATTTAAGGATGGTAAAGCCCCACACTCCTGTAACCCCTGGGCAAAGGCACCTCTGCAATGAGAGCCGTGAGAGTGTGGGCCCTGCTTATCACCTGCAGCTCTGATAAAGGTGCTGAAGTGACCTGGGAGTGCAAAAATCAGAAAGAATGGTGTGGAATTATGATACAGATTTATTGAAAACTGTTGGAAATTTAAAAAGCAACATCTGCCTTTCCAAATTGAGATACCACAGCCTTCAATTTCTATTAACACAACCAAAAACCCTTTGGTGTGGTGAACTTGCTCTCAACCTGTGAACAGCTCATCCTGCTTATTCTGAGCTATGTAAACGAAACAACAACAGCAAAAAGCAGAATAAAACCTGGATCACATGATTCCCTGGAAGTTCTTGCCAGCTGCTCCCACGTTATTGAGCAATCTATCATCAGGCTGGGGCTGCGTTTGTGGTGATGCATTGCACTGATGCATCGTTAGGGAACTGTAGCCTTTGATAGATTAGTCAATAACAGTCCTGAGGAGGGAAATATTTGGAGAAATCAGACTCCAGAATCTGATTTCTGAAATGGTCCATAAGTGCAGTGTAAGTGGAAGGTATTGACAGCTCAAGTTCTGTGTTCTCTGTGTGTGTGGTGGTTTTTGTTCTCCGGGGATTTGTGGAACCAGCAGCGCCTGATTTTCCTGACCACAGGCTCTGGGGTAAATAGGAATATAAGGGACCAGGAGAGGGAATATAAGGCAATTGTAATGCCTTGTGCAGGCTGCCCTGGAGCAGAGGCTGGGCAGAGCTCCAGAATAAAGCAGGGATTCATTCCAAGCATCTCCTCCATGGATCCACCTTGGGCAGCACCAGAGCCCAGCCAGGGCTGCACCCAAGATGAACCAAAATGGCCCCAAAATGCACCAGCGCTCCCGGGGTCTCTGCCTTGGATCAGTTCTGCTCCATTTGCATCTTGCAGTTCATTGTCCCATCCCAGCTTTAGCCCCTGCAGTCCCACCCTGCTTGTTTTTCTCTCTCCAGCCCACGGGGTTTGTGCTCTGGGGCTGAGATTGGGATCATTTGTCCTTGGTGCCCAGCTGGAGCAGGAATTGTTTTGTCTCCCTGCTCTGTGCACAGAGCTCAGCATCCCCTCATGGGAAGCTCAGACCCACACACTAAAGCAGCACAGAATGTGAAAAAATAGAAGAACCAAAACCTGAGGCATCAATAGCAGAAGGAGAGGAAAGCATCTGCCTTTCCTCAGCTGGGAAAAGAGCAGGGGGGTCCCTCACAAATTTGATTTTGCCAGCCAGATTCACATGTCTGGTGTGCTGGAAAATCCTTGCAGGATTTAGCCTTGAAATCTGTATCACAGTGCCACGACCCTTTAGTTTTCTATAGAAGTGATTCTTGAGGAGAAGGAAACTGCCCTTGCTGCCATCACCAAACTGTCCCTTTGTCTCCAGGCAGTGCTGGGGACAGTTCTGGGCTGTGGCACAGCCTTGTCCCTCACCAAGGCAATCCCTGGAGCTGTGGCTGCAGCTTTTGGGAGAATCAGTGATAAATGGGCTTGAATTTTCAGCAGAGTTCCCTCCCTTCGAGTGGGTGTGGATGGGAACAATTGCAAGTGGCAAAAAGCACAAACCCCCTTTTGTTTATCATTCAGGACGCCCTCCTTCCTTCTTTTTCCAGTCCCCAAGGTTAGACAAAAATACTTTTTGACTGTCTAGAAATAAGGATTTAACCTTCAATATGCAAATTATTTAATAACCAGCATGACCTTATTAAAACAAAGTGCTTTGCTTCCATTCTTGGCTCTTTAAAGAAACACTATTAAAAAAAAAAAAGACAATAAAATTATTGTTCCTCTGTGGTTATGCAGGGAAATAAATAGCTTAGGACATGACTAATCTCATCTTGGACTAAAATCTCTTCTAGTGAGCTATTTTTCAAATTGGTTTCATAATTGGCAAATATGTTTATATGTTTGGGTCTTTTTTTTTTGGTCCCTAAATTGGGTTATAGCTGTAAATGGTGAAAAATGAAATTTGAAATATTTGTGAAGTGCCAAAAGGTTAAATCAACATTTATTTGGGATTTTTTAAGGCAGCGTTTTTACAGTGGTTTGGGAGCTCTGGATGAGGCTTTGTAAAGCAAATTTTGTTCAACTTTTTATGGTGCTGAGCTCCTTCTGTGAGTTGGGTCAAGTCCCACACCAGTGGCAAAGTTCAGGATTTGGAGATTGTGGTGTAAAGTGACATTATTTGGTCTCAATTTGGAAGGCATGAAAATTCTCTGGATTTTGACCCTCATAATTTTAGTAAGAGAAAAAAATGAGCTGTGACTATATCTGCATATTTATTTTTCACTGTTAAGACCTTTGGGTTGTGTAGAACAGGTATTTAGGCTGGAGAAGTGGATTTTATTTTATTTTATTTTATTTTATTTTATTTTATTTTTATTTATTCTTTATTTATTTTATTTTATATTTTTAAAACATTTTTAAAATTTTATTTTATTTTTATTTTTATTTTATTATTTTATTATTTTATTTTTCATCATTTTTATTTTTTATTTTAAAATTTTAAAATTTATTTTATTTTTTAATTTAATTTAATTTAATTTAATTTAATTTAATTTAATTTTACTCATTCTTCACTAGGTGAACCTCAGCCTCATCCTAGGATCCATCCGTGTCACAGGCAGGAAAGGGAAAATCCAGAGCTAAACTGCAGTGATCCCTCTACTGTTAAAACCATTTGGAAGTGGGAAATCCTTCATAATTATTCAGCTTTTCCATTTTAGAGGATTGATATTTGGTATTTCAGCCAGAAAGGGAACATTTACAATAAACTGTGTTCTGCTGCTGACTGAATACACAAATTTCAGTGAAATGATGCAGTCAAGAAAAAACAGAAAGAGAAGAATAAACTTTTGTTGTTAAAGTGAACCATAGAAAGAGAAGAATAAATTTCTGTGGTTAAAGGGAACCTCAGAAGCTGACAGCAATATTTATTTGTAGTTGGCCACAGGGAATTTCATAATCTTAAAGCAGTTTTGGGTGGATTCAGCTGATGTGGTCCTTTCCATTCCATGGGAATAGAGGGGGAACCAGGACTGATCCCCTGAAAACAGGAGCAAGAAAAAGATTAATAATCTGCATAATATGATAATATTAAGATTAATAATCTGCATAATCTGCCAAATTCTGACATAATGAAGAGAGTTTAAGTTTGCAGATTTTTCCCAACAGATCTGTTTAGTCTGGAATGCCAAATTTTCCTTTACCTTTCCATTTGGTCTCCGTGTTTTGAGAACCCAAGACAAACTCCTCAGCAAATCTCCCTTTATGGTTCTGTGATTTTCCCAAAATCCCCTTGAATTACCACCTCCTGAATGCAGAAATCCATAACAAACCTCCAGCAGAAGGAATGACTGAAATGACCAAAAAAAAACCGAGACAGAAAACCAAATAAATCTCTTTAAGTCCTGTGAATATCTTGCTTCATTTGTCCAGGAGCTGCTGCCATTGCCTTTTCCCCCTTGTGCTTGCTGCAATTCCTGCAGTTCCCAACCTGAAGTGTCACTTTAGGGGTGATGCTGAGGAATTTGTCAGAATTGCCATTGCTCAGGAGGCCTGGCCTGGCCACACCAGCGTTTTCTGTGTTTGCAGGAGCTCAGAACCCCAGGCACGAGCTTTTGGATGCTTTTCCCTGAGCAGGAGGGCAGGAGGAGGGAAATCCCGAGTGAGGGAGATGCGCTGGAGATGTGGTGCAGCTGCCCCTGAGGATGGAGATTCCTGCTCCAGCTCAGCCCTTTGCAAAAAGCGCCATCACCACAGTGGTGAACCCGAACCACTCCAGCTTTACCCAAGAATAATGAAAATAATTTCGCTAAAACTTAATTTGCCCTCTATTAATTACCCACCCGAGAGCTTAAATCATTTTGGAGCCGAATTAAATTCTTTGCATCTCCTTTTCCCTGGTTTATTTCCCATTTAGCAGACGAGATGCAAAGCGCAATTTCATCAGGTTAGGAGAGAAGGCTGTGTCCCTGCTCAGTGTTTATCTTGCTGTTTAATTTGGAGATTATCTTTAGTGTCTTGGCTCTCCAAAGCAGATGGGCTGTAGGCTTGCTGTAAATCACCCTCAAAGGAGCTGTCTCTTAATGCCTCAGGCTAAAAAATGTAGGTGCTGCTGGAGCCCACACTGCACCTTGCCCACTTTTGCTGGTGTTTCTTTATTTTTCCACATTGCCACAACGCCAAAGTGCCTTAGTTTGCTTTTCCTGAGAACTAAATAAGTGTTTTTATGTTGTTTGCTAAATATTTTCTATCCTTGCACATCCCTTCGCTGTTGCAGTGTATAAAATGAAATAATTTGGGGGGGAAAGTTACAGCTTTGGGGTGGCTCTAAAGGAGAAAGTTAGCCAGATCTTCAGGAAATTACCAGGAATCAATCCTTAGCACAAAATGTGGGAACTAAGGGGAAGGAAAGGAAAATGTGCTCAGCACATCCCTTCACTGCTGCAGTGTATAAAATGAAATAATTCTGGAGAACAGTTACAGCTTTGGTTGGCTCTAAAGGAGAAAAGTTAACCAGATCTCAAACAAATTAACAGGAGTCGGTCAATCCTTAGCAGAAAATGTGGGAAACAGGGGAAAGGAAGGAAAATGTGCCCAGCCACTATAAAAATGGGGTTTAGCTGCTGTAGTTTAGTTATTTTTTTTTTCATTGTAATTATTCAGCCATATTTAAGAGAAGTCTCTGGATTTTTGGAACTTTTAAAATCTTTCTTGGAGGAAAAAATCATTCTATTTCTTCCTGATAAAAAGCCTGAGAGTGCCATTCCTCTCCTTTTCCAAAGGTTTACCTGTTTTTACTTGCTCATGCATTGAGCCAATCTGAGGGAGAATTAATTAATTAATTTATTTATTAATTAGGATGTACAGAGCCAGCTCATTTTTCCCTCTCACCTCTTACCTCTCATTGTGCCTTTACCCAAAGCTCTTCTGGTTCTCCCTCACTCCCACCAAGCAGCTGCTCCCATTCCAGGTAGGAAACAGCTGCTATCCCAAAGAAATCAGGAAATTCCAGGCAGCTGCTGTCCCAAATAAGTCAGGGAATTCTCTGCTCTTCCAGATGACGGCACAGCACCCACAAATCTCAAGGTGCAGCTACAATTCTACCTTCAGTTATTTATAAAGCTGCTGCTTGCAATGTTTTTATTGCCTTTCTAAGGCCCCTTTTTTTGTCACCCTCTTTTTTAGCACTGTCTCTACAGCAGGAAACCCCTTCCATGACCTTCAGGCTGTAAAAAAATAGGCTGGGGAGGGAAGATGTGAGCTGCAGATGGATGACACGAATAACTGGGGCCAGAACAGGCTGTGAGTTATAGAATTATCCATCTCCTCCTTTTGCCAGGAGCTCATCATTCCATGAGCTGTTCCAGGGAGGGAAAACTTCCCTCCATATAAAAACTTCCCTCAAACTCTTGAGGACTCTGTTCCCAGCAGGCAGAACTCCATCCTGAGCTGGGATTTGAGTTCCCCCACTTTGCTTTTGGTTCTGGTCAGCTTTGGACTGGGTGCTGGAGATTTTAATTGGCTTTTTTTTGGGAATTTCTGGCCACGTTTCTCTGTGGTGCCAGCAAAGTCACCAGCTCTGCAAGCAGGGCTGTGGTGGGTATTTTTAGGAAGGGCTCCATATGTGCCAGGGAGCTGCAAGAACATCTCAGGAATTCAGGAGGAAGCTG
The DNA here is from genome assembly GCF_051311805.1 of Agelaius phoeniceus. Classification (NCBI taxonomy): domain Eukaryota; kingdom Metazoa; phylum Chordata; class Aves; order Passeriformes; family Icteridae; genus Agelaius; species Agelaius phoeniceus. The sequence goes on along the minus strand of NC_135274.1, from coordinate 24,764,464 downwards.
AAGTTCACAGCTGAAATTACCAGCCTGGAATTCCAGCAGGATTCAGGGAAAAAGTTTCCTTCACCTCTCGTTGCCTCTGCTCACCCTGTGTGTGCTTCACCAGGGACTTCCTCAGGAGCTGAAATTTTACCCAAACTGGGAAAGCAACAAATTAGGTTTGGTTTTGTAATTAGATAACTTAGAAGAAGGAATAAAACGAAATAATTTGGGGGCAAAGTCACAGCTTTGGGGTGGCTCTGAAAATGAAAGTCAGCCAGATATCCAGCAAATTTATAGGAATCAATCCTTAGCAGAAACTGCAGGAAGTAGGGGGAAAGAAAGGAAAATGTGCTCTATAAAAATGGACTTTAGCTGCTGTAGTTCAGTTATTTTTTCACTGTAATTATTCAGCCATACTTAAGAAAAGTCTTTGGTTTTTTTGAACTTCTCAAATCTTTCTTTGAGGAAAAAATAATTCTACTTCTTCCTAATAGAAAGCCTGAGAGCGCCATTCCTCTCCTTTTCCAGAGGTTTACCTGTTTTTACTTGCTCATGCATTGAGCCAATCTGAGGGAGAATTAATACATTAGATACACAGAGCCAGCTCATTTTTCTTCTGTCACTTTTGCCATGATTAATGACAGTGAAAGTGTGTTTAACTCTGCTCCAAATGACACTTCTGCCATTGCTCAGTGCTTGGATACTTTTTGAGTCTGTTATCATTAACTAAAAATAAATTCCAGTGAAACTGCAAAGGCAGATAAAACCATTTCTTTTCCTATTTCCTTCCCTTTCTTGTTTATTCTTGTTTTGTCGTGTTGAAACGATTGGTTTTATGCATTTAAATATTGTGAACATTTCCAGCAGCTGTAAAGATTATGCAATTCAGTGGCTTTTAAGCTTCCTGTATTTTATAAACACAGAATGATATATTGATATCTCCTTTAAATGGACAGTTTCAAACTCATAATTGTCCAGCTACTAAAAGCTCTGGGCCCTGAGGTGGCAGGGAGATACAAATCTCTCTCCCATCTGATAAACCAGCTTTAAAGGGAATCAATACCTGAATCTATCACCTGCTTTTATAACAATATCCTGTACAAAAAAATAGCCAGGAAACCATTAAGGGCAGGATATTCTTCCAAACTGGTTTCTCATAAAGCAGAGGAAAGGGTCAGAGGGGATGAAGGATGGAAAGGGATTGTTGCTAGAATTGCAAAGAAATATTTTAAGGCTAGGAGGGATTTTTAGGAGTTTTAAGGCCTTCATTGCAGAATAACCCCTGAGTGTCCCCAGGCCTTTCCCATCCTCAGTGATTCTATGATTATCTTGATTTTTTCTTCATTTTCCCTTTCACGAAAAGCTGAAATGATTTTAAATTTTATTCCTGGCGGCAGGTGGGAGTGGAAATCCCCAGTGCTGGTCACGAGGAGAGGAAGAGTTTCCAGTATTTATTTAAACTCTGCTGCTGCAGAGGCTTGGAGGAAGTGGTTGATGGGTGAATCCTTCCAGTGCTCCTCATAGCAAAAGCAGATGGATTCTGTCTTCAGTGAATATTTGCAACACTTAGTGAGTCTCTCTGGGTTTTGAGTCACTGCAAAGCAAAACTACCTATTATCAAACTGATTATTTCATAAGCAACCTGCCCATCAGCCACTTAGAAAGAGGGGGGAAAAAATTGCATTATTAATGCAGATTGGTGTTACTGTGTGAAAACTGCTCAGCCACTGTGAAAACTGCTCGTCCACCACCAGGCAGAAAGAAAACTTGAATTATTAATGTGTATTATTAATTCTACCCAAAATCCCTTAAAGGGATCTGAGAGGTTTCAGCCTTTCTTTGAGGAGAGTTTTGAGTGGTGAAGCTGGGGTGTGCAGAGCAGCCATCTCCAGCATATTAAAAGAACATAAATAATGAATGAGTGATGGAAAATCATCCCCCAAGAAAGGCAAAATATGCATTGTTAATGCATATTATTTGTATTAAATGAAATCCCCAGGAAGAGAATTCCAGGAACTGCAGAGTGTCTGTGGCAGGCTTGGTGCAGAATCAATGGACAGGAGGAAATCAGGAATGTGCTTTACCTGGCTTGGGGAATTCCAGAATCCTCTTGGGAAGTGGGCTGGACTCAGTGCAAGTTCCTGTTTGTGCCCTTTGAGGAAGGGCCAAGAAGGGTCCAAGGGGAATCCTTGGGATTAGGGATGGATTTGCTGGAAGAGGAAAGAAGGGGGACACAAACTGTGCATTCGCATTTTGCCCTCTCTTTTTGACATGATGCAGGAAAATAGGTATGGAAGGTGATGCAGAAGATGAAGGGTGGGTGATGTCCCAGCTGGACTTCATCCTTCATCAGTTCTTACTTTTGCTTTTCAGGAGAGCCTTTGGCTTTAGCTGGAAAGCAGAAACAAACATTCCCAAATGTCCTTTTTGCTTCATCTTTGGAGGTGCAGAGACCTCAACCCAAGAGCTCCAGGCAAAGCCACTGAAACTCTGATCTCTGTCAAATCTGCTGCTCAAATGAGATGCATTTCATGGGACAGAATCTCCTGGTTTCAGGCCACTGAGCCAATTTCATAAAGTATGATCCACATTTAAGGCCCTTTTAAAGGATTTGAGGACATTATCAGATGTACTCCATAGACCAAGCCTAACTTATTGTCGTGGTCTAACAAGCTGTAGGGTTTTGATTGAATATCCAGTCTGCCAATCTATTTATTTTATTGAATAACAAAAGAGTTGCTACTTATTTTATTGAATCTTTAGTCTGGGAGTTCTTCCAGCCCAGATTTGGTGGGGTGTTTGGAAGCCTAAAAGTGGCAGGAGGTGCATAAAGCAATTTTTTCAAGTGGTTGTTTTGTTTACAATGAAATCCCTGGGTACATGGCTGGAAAGCATCTGAGCAGGTGCTGCATGGAGGGATCCCTGTGGTTATTCCTGCTCAGGTGGAACATTCCCACACCTGGAGCAGCAGCAGGATCTGCTGAGCTGGGCTCTGCCCTGGCCCTGCTCCAGCTGCTGTGACCCCCCCTGAGCCTGCCAGCTGCTTCTGTTGGCCTGCTAAAAGGATTATTTGAGGGTGAATGTGTCGTTAGCTGACCTTGTGACCTTTCTTCTCATTTCTGTGGTCCCAGAGGAGATAATCCATCCTTGTGGATGCTCCCAGCTTCCCATGCTTTTATTCCCTCTGCCTGCTGGTGATGCCCTGTGCAGGCTGCCCTAGAGCAGAGGCTGGGCAGAGTTCCAGAATAAAGCAGGGATTCATTCCAAGCATCTCCTCCATGGATGCACCTTGGGCAGCACCAGAGCCCAGCCAGGGCTGCACCCAAGATGAACCAAAATGGCCCCAAAATGCACCAGCGCTCCCGGGCTCTCTGCCTTGGATCAGTTCTGCTCCATTTGCACCTTGCAGTTCATTGTCCCATCCCAGCTTTAGCCCCTGCAGTCCCACCCTGCTTGTTTTTCTCTCTCCAGTCCACGGGGTTTGTGCTCTTGGGGCTGAGATTTGGATCATTTGTCCTTGGTGCCCAGCTGGAGCAGGAATTGTTTTGTCTCCCTGCTCTGTGCACAGAGCTCAGCATCCCAAAATGTGAACCCAGACCCACACACTAAAGCAGCACAGAATGTGAAACACAGAAAAGCTCAAACCTGAGGCATCAGGGACATCGAGGCACAGCAGGAGTAAATGAGTTTTGGGGGGTTCTTGAGGAAGTTTTTATTGGGGAAAGGCAAAACCAAAGTCTCAAGGTGTAAAATAAATGCTGCAGTCACTGCCCTGGCTTTCTCTCCCATGAGGAATTCCTGTGGATAAGGGTCAGCAGGTGAGTGAGGGCTCATTAATGGGTCAGGATTACCTGCCCAGGAGCTGGAGGATATCAGACTTGTTTTGAAGTCATACTCAGCCATCAAATCTTTTCTTTTCATCTTAAATTTGTTTTGCAGATTTATTTTGGTCGCACTGTTAAAAAGAAATCATTATTGTTATTATTACTTATTTATTATGCAACTTCATTACCCAGCAGATTGTCAAAGCTTTAAACAACACAACATTTGAGCTTTTACACCCTTCTTCCTGCAGACCTGAACAACTGCAGAACAGATGGTTCAGCTGGTAGTGGAGGTAAAAGGCTCTGCAGATTAAAAAATTGTTGGCTATTTTTATGCCATTTCTGCTTTGGCATTTTGCCTCACTTTTGCATCTTTGCCTAGCACATAAAATTGAATGTTTTTAGAAGTTTTTTTCAACTTCTAACGGTGCACAGTTTATTCTGTGTAGGAGCTCAAAAGTGAGAGCTGACCCACAGAAGGGGAGTTAAAAGTAATGGAATATCTGTGGAATTTCTGATGAAATTAATATTTTTGGCTTGGGATTTTTTTTCTCCTTTCATTATTAAGTCACTTTCCCTAAAAAGGCTGTGACAAGAATTTGCTGCTTTAAAATAATTCTGTCTCAACACCTTTTAACCAGTGTTAAATAGACATAGTGGCCCTTCTAAAAGGCAAAATTTGATAAGAATTAACTTCAGAGGGGGCTGGGGCAGTAATGGCTGGAGATTCCCAAAAAGCCCCAGTTTTTCTTCCTGTGCAGTGAAATTCTGGCCTGACCCCAGTGCCCCAACACAAATTTTTCACTCACATCTTCTCCCCCAGCAGCTGCACTCAGCTGTTCCTCTCTCTTTTCCGTGGGTACAATTTTTTAATGATCACTGTGATCTCCACGGGGACAATATTTAAGGAACTGTTATGTTCAACAACCTCCTTACCTTAATGGAGTGTTTATCTCAGCTATTAAATATTCTTCAGAGTTCTTTTAGAGAAAAACCTTGAGGTGCTCATTAAAATTAATGTGTGTGGTTTGTTTGTTTAGCTGCCAGAAAAAGAAAACACACACACACACACACAAGTGTTTCAAGGCTGGTAATGTGCAGAGGTGAGAACCAGGACATGAGGGGTGTGAAGGAATTGGGAACAGCACAGACTTTTTCCTAATTTCTGGGGGGTTTTTTTAATGTTTCAAACCTACACATGGTGCAGCACAGGGTGATTTAGTGGCTAAAGTATTTTTATTAGAGGTACACCGCAAAATTAAAGGAAAAAAAAAGGATAATGAAGGTAAATCCTCAATATTGGTGCTGTAAATTTAGCAAAACTTTGGAATCACACAAAGCAACTGCTCAGCTGGTGCTGGAGCCCCAGGTCACAGAAGATTTGAAGCAGCATTAAATTACCCTGCTGCCATGGTAGGCACTGGAAAGGCCAGGAAAAAAAATAGATTCTGTGGGTAGGGATGAAATATTTTAGACAAGCTGATTACCTCATGCGAGAAAATGAGTTAATACTTGCAGCAGCCCTATAAATTGTTTCTTCTTTTGGGAGTTGTTTTCAGCTACTCTGATATTTGGGATTGAGGGGCTTTTCTTTGTGGGCTCTGGGTAGTGCCAGTGTCAGAAATCCCATTTGTGGAGCTGAGGGCAGATTCCTCAGATTCTGTCTTGATGGTGGGCGAGGTGAACGTGCAGGACTTTCACCTTAAATACAAGATTTTGCTCAAGAGCCACAAAAATGTGAACGTGAGCACTCTGATAATGGCAATGCTGTGCTTCTCTCCCTGTGTGTGTGTGTGAAATGGGCTCAGTTGCAGCAGGAAAAGCAGATATTAGGGAAAGTTTCCTTGTGGAGAGGTTGCCAAGCATTGGAAGAGGCTGCTCAGGGGAGTGGTGGAGTTGCCGCCCTTGAAATGTTCAGAAGGACGCGTGGGTGCGGCACTCGAGGACGTGGCTTGGAGGTGGGCTTGAAGACTCCAAGGTCTTCCCCAGCATCAATGATTCCATGATTCTTTCTGAAATTGCAATACTTAGTGAGGAAAGACTTAGAACCGCTCAAATTCTGAAGTGAAAAAAGATTTCCATAGCACAAGGGCTGGACCATGAAAATCACTAATAAAGAACATAAAGTCCATCTGTCATTACTGTGGGTCAGTTTTAGGCAAAATTGAATCATTTGTTTGTGCTAAGCTTTTTGTCGTTGTATTTTTATATCCAGGTGATTTCAATTTGTTCAAGCCCAAAACAGAGGTGATCCATGGAGAAACTGGACAGAAAAAAAAATGGGTATTAGAACTGTCTTACAGGGGTTTCTGATGTACTGTTTTTTCTGGGTTCAGGGCTGTTTTTGGGAGGAGTAATGGAATTATTCCTGGTGCTGACAGCAAGGCTGATTCTAGAATGATAATGGAAGATAAAGGGAACTTGGCCTTCATTTGAATAATTGGTTGACAAATGCAAAAGAAGGCAAGCAATAATTTTTAAAAATGCAGATTATAAGTAGTAGAGTTTGGGGATTTACAGTAGACAATACAAAAGAAAGAGAAAAAGCTTAAATGGCTTAAAACATTATTAAAAGGAAAACAAAAAGGTAAATGGCCTAAATGAAAAATGGAATGAAAGAAAAAAATTACTGAAGTATTCACATAGCAAAATGATCTCACAGGGAGTAGTTGGAGCTCTCTTTTAAAAAGGGAATATTATGCATTTCTTTGGGATTCCAGTCAGAAAATCAGCATTGCTGTTTCAGGGTGACTCTGTTGAATTGTCTGCAAGAATATGAGAATTGAGGTAGCACAGTAAAGGTTTATCAAAAATAAATTAAATGGAGAAATTGCACAGGTTGCAATGTCTAGACCTCAATAATTTGTCCAGAGCAGCAGTGAGCTTTCAGGGCTCAAAATCACCTGTGGGTCATAAATTTGTGGGATTTATTTAATTTTCCATCAGAACCCAAACAAAAGATGCTAGGAGGGAAATGGCAGGTGTTCAGAAGACTTTGCAGCCACAATTTCCAGAAATTTCAGTGTAACATGTTTAAACCACCAACTTCCAAGGAAGACCAGAGGAGTTCCCTCCTCCGAGTTGAGCTCTTGACTTCTGGAGCCCAGGAGCCATTGCTGACCCTCTCACTGCGTTTGTTTTGGTCTCCTTGAGGGGTAGCTGGGATCCAGCTGTAGAGGAGTGTGGAACAATTGTAAAAACAATGCCAACAACCCTTCCTCTGCTGGGTGCCTCTCACTGCATTTGTTTTGGTCTCCTTGAGGTGTAGCTGGGATCCAGCTGTAGAGGAGTGTGGAACAATTGTAAAAACAATGCTAACAACCCTTCCTCTGCTGGGTGCCTCTCACTGTGTTTGTTTTGGTCTCCTTGAGGTGTAGCTGGGATCCAGCTGTAGAGGAGTGTGGAACAATTGTAAAAACAATGCCAACAACTCTTCCTCTGCTACGTGCCTGAAGTGGTGTTGGAGGTGGCTGCAGATCCAAAGTGGAGGAAAGCAGAGGGGCCGTGGTGAAGGTGAGCTGGGTAACAAATGAGAGTGTTCAGTTTGCTGCAGTTCTCCTGGCAGCACAGCTGAACCATCAGGAGTCGTTCACTCGCTCTTAATAAACAGCACCTGGAAGAACAGGGGTGAGGAGGGAAAATTGTTATTAGAAATTGAGGGGTTTTTGTCTTTTCTCCTCTGTCTCCTCCTTCTGTGCTGCAGTGACTATTGATTTGTGGGCAGGAGCAGCGAGGGCTTTGCCTGTGCCCATTCTGATCTCATCAGAGGTGAGTAGGAAAGGGCAATACTTAATGATATTTTCCCCAGACCAGAAATCACTCTGGTATTTAAAAAAACCCCAGCATTATGCTGAAAAACTAAAATAGCTGTCATTGGGGATCAATGTTAGAGTCATGCTGCATAACGTTCTGGAAAGGAAATTCTCAGGGGAGCTCTGTAAGTATCACATCAGCTGTTTGGTGCTGCTGAGAACACTTTTATTTTGTTTTTAAACATAATAGAGGTGCATATTAGAGTGGAAGGGAGAAGAAAGAGGCAGGAATTTACCTGGCAGTGTAACATGGATGGATTTGTAGCAGGATTCTGCTGTCCTGCCCATGGAGAGCTCCAAGGCAGCATATTGAAAAATCATGTCAGTGGCCTGACCCTGATTCCAGTGAGGGCAGAAATGACAGGAATTTAATGTTTGTTGTAGGGTTCTTGTGTTGTTTTACATACCCCAGGCCTCCTGGGTTGCCATCCTGTTAAAGTTCATGGCAAACAGAGCATTCCAAGCCCTTGTGCTGGGCAGGGAATTGCTCATCTGCCAGTGGTGGAGAATGCTCCAGGTCAGGCCCTGACACTTGGCAGTTGGATAAATGGAAAAGTCTTGCTTAGAGCAGGGATGTTTCATCTGTGGAAATGTCACAGCTGGAATTCTGGGCTTTGGGAAGGTCAGGTTCTCACCTGCTTCCTGTGTGACCTCACACAATGCCAGGGGGAAGTTCAGCCTCACACCTCGGGTGCTCAACACAGCTCAAAGAGCCAAGCCCACAAACAGCACTCTCAAAACCTTCCTGATGAAGGATGTCATCTGCTCTGGAATTTCCTTCCAAACCCACTTAAATCTGTCCCTGTGAGGGTGGGCAGGCCCTGGCACAGGGTGCCCAGAGCAGCTGTGGCTGCCCCTGGATCCCTGGAAGTGCCCAAGGCCAGGCTGGATGGGGCTTGGAGCAGTGGAAGGTGTCCCTGCCCATGGCAGGGGTGGCACTGGATGAGCTCTAAGGTCCCTCCATGCCAGCAATTTTCTATGATCCTGTGCTCCTTACAAATCTCAGTGTTATATCTTAACCAGGTTCCTTACCTTGGTCAGGAATGACAAACTGGGGGAGCTCTCAGTTGGCTGCACACCTCACTGTGGTGTCAACACAAAATGTACAAAATGCATCCATTTGCTTTAAGAAGGGCTTCAGAGCCACATTCAGTTGGGCCAGAACTTTATACTGGTATTCTGTTTTTAAGAAAAAAAAAAAAGAGATTTGATGTAAAAAGATACTTAAGTGTATTTGTAACCTCAGGCAGGCTGATGTTAAATCTGGGCAGGTGTCCAGCTCCTGTGCTCATCAGTCCCCAGGTGCCACCAGAGTTGCTGCACTTCATTGGGTTTAATTTTCCAGGGAAGCACATCCCTGTCTACCAGCAGATCTTTGCTTCATCTGGGCTGAAACTTGGCCTGGTGCCCATCTTTGTGTGTGAACCATCTCAAACTTTTAATAATCATTCAAAAAAACAAATCAGGGAACAACCTGGAGAGTTTTACTGCTGATCAGGAGATGCAGCCCTCAAAACCAGCAGTCAGGGTTTTGGTGCCTTCTCATGCAGGGGTAGGATCTGCCTTCCAGCAACCTTGAGAAATTAGTGAAGAAGGAAAGATAAAGCCACAGTTAAGGAAAAAAAAATCATTAGGTAACACTTTTGTTTCTGATGCATCGTTGGATGCAATTAAATTTTTGGCAGGAGCAATGGTATGAAATGTTTTGTCCAGAAGGTTATTGTAGCTGGAACTGAGGCTGGACAGCCAAACAACCATTGTCATCAAAACAGGGGGGAGGAAAGTTGGCTGCTTATAGAAATGCAAGGCAAAGTGCTGATCCCAGAGGGAATCCAGGCTGGATTCCTGCTGGAGATGGAGATCCTGATCCTGCTGTGTGTGAGGGTGGAAGAACCTGGAGGTGCAAAGTGCAGATGTGGTTTTATTCCATGAGGAACAGACATTATTCATCTATCATGTGGAACATTTAATTCAACCATCCTGCATTCTACAAAAAAATAAACAACAAAACAAATCCCAGAACAACAAAAACCACCCAGACCACCCCAAAAACAAACCAGCCAGAAAAAATAAGGGAAAGCAACACGTTATTTCTGCAGGCAGTTAAATCACAGCATTTTTATAAAACATAAATTCTGCATTTCTTACCTGACTGCACAACAGTCACGTTAGATAACAAATTATGCAGATTTGCTTTTGGAGACTGTTTTCTCCCCTTTTTTCTACCTCAGTTGTGTCCTTTAGGGAAAGCTGGTGGAAATGACGATACTTTGAAGAGAGGATGTGGTTGTGAGTGTTCCCCCCCTCTCTGGGGAGTTGCTTGTGGGCACCCAAAGCTCTGCAGGGCTGGTTCAGAGCTGCTGCTCCTCGTGCAGCCGGGTGGGAAGGGAGTGAATGATGGAGCTCAGCTCCTTGTTCTGTGTGAAACATTTCAAAAGGAGGCTTGGCTGAGTAGGGTGGGCTCTGCTTGCCCTTGGAAGGAGAGAGTGTCTCTTGTCCTGGATGCATGTCGAGTAATTAGTTTTCTTCAGACCAAAGAATAACTAATTCACTGGAGTTTATCTCAGTAAAGGGTCCAACAAAGGCTTTGCTGTTTTGTGAGAAGCTGTTACAAAGCAAGACAAATAAATACATCCTCCAGCTGAAACACGGCTTTGTTCAGAAGCTTCAGGACCTCTTGTGGATTTGATTTAAGGGTGCATCCAAGCCCTCTGCAGGGCTTTGGTGAAGAGCTGAGTTTAATAAAGGGAATCATCAGGGCCCTGGACAGTGGTGGGAGGCTCTGAGGCTGATAAACAAGCTTTGCTTGTCCTTTAGATGTGGTTTGTGAATAACATCTTGCTTTCCTTTCAGTGCAATAAAGGGGAGGTATCAAAGCCTTCTGGGCATTTCCCCTGGCTGCCAGGCTAATTAACCAGAGTGCAGCTCTTTGTGGCATGGCCTGAGACTTCACTGATCATATTTATCAAGGCAGATCAGCAGAGGACCTTTGGTTGTTGTATTTTTTGGCTTTTTGCTGAATTAGGGTAGGTGGAAATGAGGCGTGTCCTGGTTTGGGTGGTCTGTCCCTTCCATGTGCAGGATATTCCCTCACCTCTCTGCTGCTGCCCCTGCCAATCCACTGTTCATTTTCACTAACTTTCCTAAATGTGATTCCAAGCAGCTCCAAACCAAATAGTTACACAAATGTCACTTCAGAAACTCGGGTCTGTTGTAAGAACACAGGAGGATTAAGGGACACAGAATTGCAGCAGGAAAGGGGCTGAAGATTGAGCAGCCAGGAGTGTTTCACTCAGAATTGTGTCACAAACTGGCTTTTCCAAAATTCTTGGAGAGAAGAAGAGAAAGAACTGGCTGTCATTGAACTGATGTCCAACCTCAGTTGTTTACAACCTAGTAAGGAACTAACCAGAAGTTTTTTAAACCTTACAAGATTTAAAAAATGTTCCTTGCAGTTCAGTCCCTCCTAAAGGACATGTCATCCATACCATCATATCAGCCAAAAAAAATTATATATATTTATGTAGACATACCTGTTTCTTGGAAAGGTCATCTCTGCTGAAATGTTAATTAGATGTTGGTGCTGTTAAATATTAATAGACTAAAGTTCAGCTACAAAAAGCCTTTATCTCGGTTTCATTGTAAATACATTTTTAGTGCTGTGTCCTAGAGATTCTCGTGGATAAAAAAAAAAATTCCTTTTAGTTTTCTTCCTCTCAAGTTGCTGCTCCTGGGAAAAGCAGGCCCATAAGTTAGCGCTGTAGCAATAAATTTAAATTCTTGTAAGCAGGAATTCAAACCCAGCAGTGCTGCTGCAGAAACTCTTAATAAATTAAACACATTCATTGCACTTTACCAGATTATTAAAACACTTAAATATTATTAGCTGGGTTGCCTGAGAGCAGTGGGCTTCTCTGCATGGAAATGTGTGCAGGGAAAAGCTTCCAAAAAGTCCCAGTAGGTGGAGGATGCTCAGTGATTCTCTCAACTTATTCCTCTCTCCTTTCTGAATTCTCTGTGTAGCAGCCTGGATCCTTCCTGAAATTAATTGTTTTAATTATGGCAAATGGCTTGAATGGCTTCTGTGTGAGGGAAGAATTAAAACTCTGGGAGGGTTTAGTGCAGAGAGGGGACATAAAGAGGGCACACGATGGACATATCCCAGTAATGAATTGCCACACACAAAAAGTAAATCTGGCACTTGCACTTAGCTTCTCTTATAACACAAGAACCAGGGGACCTGTAATGAAAGAGGAAGGCAGCAGAATGGAAGCCCTTAAAGAAAATAAATATTTATGCAAATGCATAATGAACCTGTGGAGTGAAGCCAAGAGCTCTGTGGGGCCCAGGAGAGGATTAGGGGTTTCTGTGGGTTATGGGAACATTTGGAGTCGTGTTGGATGGGGTGGGAAGAGTGAAGGGACTGCAGGGACAGGGACAGGGAGGAAAATGGCACTGGCAGCACAAACCTGGCTCAGGAGGGAGGAGCTCCTGTAACTGATCATTTCACTCCGGTAAATGGCACTGTGCCTCTTATTTTGGGAAGAGGTTGTGCTGGGACAGTGACACTCCTGTGCTTGTTTTACCCCAACCAAGCCAAGAAAAGAGGTTTGAGCATCAGGGGGAAACACACCCAGAGCAAACCAAGTGTTTTCTGTCCTGTGCACTTGTTATCCCAGCATTCCTAAAGAAAGGCAGAATAAGTAAATAAATAGAATTCAGCTTTGGGGGAATCAGGTGAGTTTTGCAAGTCTGCTGAGGTGGGGTTATATATATGTTGGATATCAGGAAAAAGTTTTTCATTGAAAGGGTGATAAAGTTCTGGAATGTTCTGCCCGGGGAGGTGGTGGAGTCCCCATCCCTGGGGGTGTTTAACAAAGCCTGGATGTGGCACTGGGGGCCAGGGTTCAGTTGAGGTGTCAGGGAACAGGTTGGACTCAAGGGTCTTGAAGGTCTCTTCCAACCCAGTGACTCTGTGGGTGTGATGGGAGCTGCGAGGTGGCAGCAGTGCTCAGTCCCTGTCCCTGCTGGTTTGCCCGTCCGGTGTTTCAGTGTTCCCACTCCTTCTGAGGGATTAATGTTTGAAATCCTGCCATAACACAATTTCTGCAGACATACATTGTCCACAGTTCATTGGTTTAATAAAATAAAGCACTTTTACTTTGCTTGTCAGGGTCTCTGCCAAGTGTTCTGGGGAGACCAAGGATATGGCTGACCCACATGACATTTTTATTTATTATATTATTTAGCCTATTTACTTAATTGTTATTATATTATTAATTTATTTAATTAATTTATTTAGTATATATATTTATACAATGTTATATTATATTATTAAATATAACATTAAATATCATATTATATATTGTTAAATATAATATTACTTATATATTTACATTATATATTACATATATAATACTATATGTTATATAATATAATATAATATAATATAATATTATATTGTATTGTATTATATTATATTATTAACCTATTTACTTATTTAGTATTTATTATTTAATACTATTTATTATTATTTACTATATTACTTATTTAGTATTTATTATTTAGCCTATTTTCCCCATTGCTAATACCAGCTTTATCCAATCCAGCTTCCCAAAAGCTCTCCACGCAGCCCATGCAGGGAATTGTTCCCTCCAAACCCAGATGTTGAGGGAATGCAGCAGACACGAGGCAGGCTGGAGGTGGATTTCCATTTCATCCATTAACCTTTCCAGAATCTCTGCCAGAAGGTGCCCGCGGTGTTTTGGCCTCTTTATTGATGGTCTTCATTACCCCACTTGTCTGAGAAGGATTTTTTAAGATCAAAGCAGGAATTCCACCTCAGCACAGAGAGACGTCCCAAAAGGCTTCTCATTCACACTCAATTGATTCTGTGGCAACCTTAAACGTTTCCCAGCCCATTTCTCACTGACCTGCTTCATTCCAGGTGATGTTTGAAAGCTCTGAGACATGACAGAAATGATCTGAAGTAGATCAGGAGCTGCCCCACTGCTGCAAGTCTGCACTGCAATTTGTGTTACTCCTCAGGTAACACAGTGCCTGAATAACAGCAGGTTCTGTAAAGCAAATGTCTTAACTTGAAGTAACAAATTACTTCTGTGGTGGAAATGAAGACAAAATCTGAGTCATAAGTTTAAAATAGTCTTGATTTTATTCTGCAGGGTTTGTCGTTATGGTTCAGAGTGTTAGGGTAGTTAGAAACAAGATTTTTTTGGAGCTAAAAGCTTTCCCTGAGCTTGAAATGTCTTGATTTTAGGCATGATAAGGAAAACTTAGTGAAAACTCCTTCCATACTTCTTGTTTCTGACCTGTGCATGTGAGACATTGGAACAGAGCCTGTGAGGGCCTTCCCAGCACAGAAGGCTCTTGCTGTGCTGGGTCTCCATCCTCTCTCCAGGGAGGTGCCCACTCTCATCCTGCCTGGACTGGGCCCCCTTTGCATTCCCCATTGCAGGGGAATATAAACACCACTGTTGTTAGATATTTACTGTTGTTGGAGTATACTGTTGTTAGATACAGACTGTTAGTAGATCTTTAGTGTAGAGACTCAACAAGGTAGAGGCCTTGTCAAGCCTCCAAAGGAGAGTGATGTTTTAGGATTTTATCTTTTTTATTTCCATCTCTCTGTAGCCCTGCAGTTCTTTAGTGTGTAACTCTGAGCTCCACACCCAGTGCCAGCTGCTGCTTTCCCATTTTGGGTAGACACAACAATTCCTCTCCAGGCCTGGCAATCAAGGACACCTCAGTGCCTCAGGGCCCAGAGATGGAAACCAAAGTGAGTTGGGGCAGCAAACTGGGGCTCAATGACTTCATGACCTGAAGCTGGAATTGGAGGATGAACCCCAAAGTGCAAATGGCCCAAAGTTATAAAAGTGTGAAACCCGAGAGCCGTGGGGCATTTTGGGTTGGTCTGCCCTGGATGTACCTGAAGGGCCTTCAATCAATAGAACTGCTTCTTATTCCTTTAACTCTGTCTGCCCTCTGGTTTTACTGGTTTTAGGTAGCCCCAGAAGGCATCACCATGTCTGGAATAGGTGCCTTTAAACTCCAGGGGGTTCTGGTTCAGAGCTGCCAGAGCACCTCCCCGTGATGGGTTCTATTTATTGTGGCCTGACGCTGTCTGAGGGAGCGTGCAGGGCTCAGAGCTCCTTTGGAGCATTGTCTTCTTCAAACCCATCTTTAATGTGCTCTTTGTTTGAGAGCTCCCTTTGTAATTTAGTTGAAGCTGAATTATGAAAGGATCCTGATCTAAATGAGTCACCGTCCCTCTAGAAAGAATGTGACAAATATTAAATATTCTTGTGTCGCTCGCAGATCTGAAAGCAAATCCGTTCTTTCCCTTTAATGCTGTTCCTGCCTTTATATTCTGATGATTCATCCCACATTATGGTGCCAATTTTTTTCCCCTTCTTCCCAAAGCTAACAGGTGTTCCTTGGATTTGCCTCATCTGGTGGGAATCACTGTTGAGTCCAGCTGGAAATTTCCCATTCAGGAGCCCCTGTACTGGGCATTGTGCACCTGGGCCCAGCTTTCCCAGTCCAGCCCAGCATGGGGCTGGGCCTGGCTGGTCAGGGCTGCACAGCTGCTGCTGCAGATCCACATCATTGTCTGGGCTGGATTTACTGCCCAGGGCTCTTGTACCACATTATGGAAATGCAGCTGCTCCTGCCCTGAGACGGTGCTGCTGTGGGAGAGTGGTTAAAAGCAGGTATTCCTCCAGAATTGTTCCTTTTTCTAAAAAAAATCAGCACTCCACAACAGTAACATCAACAACTGTCCTTAGGCAGGAGTTGGGGTTTTTTTGCAGCTCAGTGAAAGCTTGTTTTAATAAGGTTACATTGTCCAAACTCTCATCTTTTAAAATGAAAATGTTCTGCCAGATTGAGATGGATGAGTAAATGATGAAAATCCAGCACACGTACAAGTTCTGCTCAGTCCTGCCTTTGGCAGGCAGTGGTTCCACACATCTGAAACCATCACAGGCAGCAGGACTGTCCCCTTTTGCTGGGAAGTGCCAAATGGCATTTGACAAATATTAATTCCGTTTGATCGGATTGTAGTGCAATATTTTATTTGCAAGATGTTCAGACCTAATTAAAAAATATTTTTGACTTACTAAAATACCTTGGAAAACATCAGCCTTCTTTAATTGGAATCTGATAAACCAAGGAACCAGAGCAGTCAGCCCTTTTTTAATCTGATTCTGCAGAAGTAGAAATTGTTGCAATGCTGCGTAAAGAAAGAAAAAATACGTGAGTGCATTTTCTATCCTAATCTCTCTGGTTTGGTGCTAATCTGAATATATTTAATTTGCTTCTGAAAAATGTAGGGGAAAATTTAAGAGGGAATAGTAATACCAAGTTACCCTCATTTTGAGACACTGATCTTGTGACAAAAATGCCATTTTTGTTATTGCCTGTCATTGTAACATTTCGCCTCATTTATTGAAGCTGTTAGCACCTTGATTTATAGAACATTGTAAAGAATGCACAGGCAAAGTCTTGCCCAAATTCCTCTTTTCTGTTGGAAAAAGAGATGTATGGAAGAGCTGGGAGCAGTGTTAAGAGTCAAGGCTCAATGCACAGCAGTGCTGGGGTGGCACCACTGCTTTGCAAGCTCCTTTCCAAAATAAAACCCCTGACAAGGTTAATTAGAACCAGGAATGTTTCACTGTGGGTTCAGCACTGCTGGAATGTGCTGATTCAGATGAGAACATTGTCAGCCTTCCTACTATGGCTGATTATCTAGACCTTAATTATTATATAAATCAATTCAGGATAAATAAGACCTTCTTGGTGTAATGGCTCGCTGCCATTTGTGATTAATATTTCATTAGGCACCAAGCCATCAAAGCACTTAAGCAGGTGCTCAATTTTAGCCACTTTAGTCAATTATACTTGGAATTAGGCATATGTTCCCAGGCTTTGCTTGACTGGACTGTTCCCCAAAGCTGAGCTGACCTTTACCTTTGTCATTAACATCAGTGAACAGTTTCTGTCTGTGCACCACCAAGGATTAAACATAAGAAATTCACTTGTTCCGCTCACAAACGAAATGTTGTCACCATTTCCAGGACTCTTTTGTCATCTTTCCACGTGGTTGAGAGGAGGCTTTTCCCCAAAGCCTTGTTTTCCTTTGTATCCTTTGACTCTCCAGGTGGCAATCACGTTAATACACTGAATTATCAGCCTTTAGAGACACAAGCCAACAAAATGTGCGTGCTGCATCTTTTCTTTTTCCTTGTAGTAAACAGATTAAAACACTGTTGCAGCTTTTCCATAGTCCTGCAGAAACATCTCACCATTATCTACTTCATGTGCTGGTTTTTGCCTCACCAACAGGTTTTTACAGCTCTTCTAATGACTTACGTCTATTTGCCAGTATTTTGAAAGATCAATAATCAAAAATCGTGGGCTAATTATGCCAGCCTGAATTCTGGGACCAGTTTTCCATGGTTTTTCCAACCCTTTGGTGGTGGGATCTGTGCAGGAGAGCAGGGAATGAGGAAGGCTTGTCTCACATCTGTGAGACAAGTTTGTGAGCTCAGAAAAGTCTTATTTACATTGCCATTCACTTAAGTTTCTTTGTTACCTTTCTCACTGCAGATGAATAATTTCCAAAGCCTCTGTTCTCATTACAGATCTAATTTTGACTTCTTTGTGCTTTGGAAAATTCCAGTGTTGCCACATCTCAGTTTCCTTGATTTTCTCTCTCCTTTCCAGGACGTTGTAGGAGAGGCTTGTCCTCCCTTTGTGCTTCCACCCCCTGTGCTCCTGCTCTGGATTTGCTGTTCCCAAAGATGCCAAAGTGCCTTTCAGGGGACACCCAGTCAGATTTGGGACCCTGATGTCCGTTTTAAAATGGTCCAATGTTCAGAAAAGCAACAAAATTGATTTTTAATTGTGTTGCAGGGCTGGAAAGGGAAACACAAGATGCAGCTCAAGGTGCAGGTGGAGGATTTGCCCATGAAATGATTTCACTGGGGTTACGGGCTGATGGCACTTGATGGGCCAGGATGTCTTTGCTGCAGCCTGAGTGGGTCGGAATCCTTCTGGGAGGAGGATGATTGCTTTGGGAAACTTGGTCCAGTTTCATTTGTGAGCAGCAAAATCCCCTGAGTTGTCCAGGCAAATCTGAAGGAGTTGCTGGATTTTGTCTGCTGGAGAAAGAAAAAGGGGGAGATCTGGAATTTCCATAATTTGTAGGATATCCGGACCTCGATTTCATTATTGTGTGCCGAAGACTTTGCAGTCTGAAGCGAAAAATCAAAATAGTCTGTGGTCAGCAAGGAAAACCTTCAGCTTTCATGGCAACTGTAAATATTGGAGAAATATCAAGCACAGTTTTCAGAAGTGTCAATCTATTGGAAATTATATCCATGGTCGACAGGACTGTGGGACTTTATTGTTGAAATCTGTTTAATAACCAGCATGAATTAAAAGGTGGATGCTCAAGAGGAGAAAGAGAAAGTAGGAAATAGTTCAATATGAGTAAAGAGTAGCCAAAGAGGCAGGTGGTGTGACCTGGATTAGGTGGTTTATTTGGATTTTTTTTTTCTTCTGTCATTGAACTATATAAGAAGGGTTTGATAACTTACGAAAAGTTCCTGAGTTTTATTTGGATTTCATGAGAAATTATATATTCCCACAGCTTGAATTTCCACTTGTGAGACATTACAAAACTGCAATGTCTCAGTGGGGTAGGTGACAGAAACAGTAAAAAAATAACCTCAGGTTGATTTGTGTGAGACTGCAGAATTTGCTTTAAATACACCAATTATTTTTTTCTCAAAAGACATTAAATGTTTGATTTCTGTAGTCCTTCTGCCAAATGTCTGGCATTGTGTTATTCCATTTTTTGATAATTTTTGTTCCAAAATTTTGATAATTTTTATGATGAGGAGGACTTGAGAAGTAATTTCAGAGCTGCAGTTGAAGATGTGAGCTGGTGTTTCCTCCTGTAAGCACACAGCAAAGGCAGCCTGACTGCATCCATCCACCTGGAGAGCAGGAAAACTCTCCTGGGTTCCAGCTCACCTTCAGAAATCCTTTCCTGATAAAATCAACCCAGAATTCATGAAAATCAATGGGAAAATGGAAAGCGATTAGCAAAAATAAGCCCGAATTTTGTAGTCAATCCAAGGCAGAGTTTTGAGCTGGCTCCAGTGCCCACAGGGTCTGTTCCTGCTGGGGACATTGATCCTTTGATATTCCCATCTCTTTGTCTCCCTTTTTCATCTCAGAACAAAGTATTGTGTTCTTCAACTTTGACCAAAGAGATTGGCAATGGGACAGGAGGAATAATCTTACCTGTCCAAGGCCCATTAATACTCACAAAAATATGCTCTAAATGAGACATTTATACAAATCAATATACATTAAAATGTATGGGGAGCCAAGGCAAGCCAAGCAGAACTTGTTCTTTAATCTTCATTAAAAATAAAAGATTAAAAATTTATCTCTTCTTTCCTAATGCAGAGAGGTGTGGTGAAGGGAATGTGACCTGAAGTTTTAATGGAGCAGCACTTAAATTTTATTATCTGTACAAAAAAAAAAAAAGATTTTCATAGTGGAAAAAAATGGGATAATATACTTTTAAAAAG
Organism: Agelaius phoeniceus; assembly: GCF_051311805.1. Taxonomy (NCBI): domain Eukaryota; kingdom Metazoa; phylum Chordata; class Aves; order Passeriformes; family Icteridae; genus Agelaius; species Agelaius phoeniceus. The sequence continues at coordinate 24,745,225 of NC_135274.1, read as the reverse complement.
CAGCAAACAAGCAAACAAAAGAGCTTGTGGTTTGGTTTATGTTATAATGGAGCAGTATTTTTAGGCTGTGCTTGGGAAGAATTGGGATTTTTAACTGTGGGCAGGCTGAGCTGTGTCCCCACAGCAGCGTTTCCCTTTTTATCTCTGCATCTGCAATGTGCTGCCTTCCACACCCTGGACTCGTTTGGTGACAAATGTCAGGGAGAATTCTGTGCATAAACAGGGGAATGATATGGATGGGGAGAGGAAAATGCAGGGGCCTGAGGGGAGCACTGGGGATGGAGTGAGCCCCAAGGCCGGGTTGGACAGGGCTTGGAGCAGCCTGGAACAGTGGAAGGGTCCCCATGGCAGGGGTTTGGAACTAGACAATCTCTCAGACCCCTTCCAACCCAGGCCATTCTGTAATTCTCTGAAAAAAGCAGGATTTTGGTTTCCATCCATCCTCTGCACCACTTGGGTTATGTTTTTTGCCCTTCTGTTTTTTGCTGTCCCCTTGACAGGTCTGTGAATAATTTCTGTATTTACTGTATCACTGCAGTCACCCTCATTGCACCAAACGCAGAAATCAGTCCTTCTGTGGGCCCTACAAGGAGCAGAAGAGGACTGCAACTTTTATTTCCTCTATTCACACCGAGTTTTTAAGTGTATTTGGTGTTTTAGGTGTGATCAGCTGAAGCGCTTTACAGTTGCTGCTGATCTCACTTTTTTATCCCAGCACTCGCCATGGGCATAAACAGAGTGGAGCTGGGCTTTCAGCTCAAGGTTCAAGGACCTTTTGTGTCTAAAAGCTGCTCCTCTTACCCATTAGTCCAGCGTGCTATTTATTCTTGCAGATAAGCTTCTTTCTTCTTTCCCTTTTCTTAGGATTGCAACAGTTTGCAGGAGTTGCGGGGTGAGCGTGAAGAGCTCGGTGTCAGGAGGGCAGGAAAAGCTTTGTAGTGCTGAGCCAGAGCTGCTTTCCAAGGAGTTCATTTTCTGCAGAGATTCACACCAAAGAGAGGGCAGAGGAGCCAGGCTGGCAATGGGGATAAATCCTGGGGAACTGTGAGGATTAGAGCTGATTGCAATCCTCAGGAGCTCGGGTTGTAACTTCCTCAGAAGCTGCAACCCCACTGACAGGACACGGAGGGCACGAGGAGGAGGAGGAGCAGCAAAGTTTCCCTGGATTTTTCAGGCTGGAAAAGAACCTCACTTTCACCAGGGAGTTGAGTGGATTTACAGCTCATTTGAGTCCTTAGGTTTTGTCTGCTTGGAGCTTGATCCTTGGGGTTTGGGAGTAGAAACAGAGATATCCAAGTGTGGCCACTCCTTTCTAGTCCTTCCTGCTTTGGGTTTCCTCTGCAAATCCATTTTAATTCCATATACAAATAAAATTCATATGTGTAAAAAACTCTCTCTCTCTATATATGTGTATATACATATGTATATACATGTATGTATATACATAAATATATTTACACACATATATATAGAGTTTTATATATATTTTATATACGTGTATATACATTTATATATGTATATACATGTATGTATATACATATATAAATATATATATACATATATAGAGAGAGAGTTTTATATATATTTTATATACATGTATATACATTTATATATGTATATACATGTATGTATATAAATATATATATACACATATATATAGAGAGTTTTTCCTTAGAAAATCTATCCCCAAAGCGACAAAAAATATAATTACAGAGCTACCATTCCTTTCAAACTGTTATGCTAAGTAGAACCAATATCTATGAATATTAAGGGATTTTATTTACCCCATTATGTAACATTTGGCCACTATTGGATGTTAATACCCTCACTTCATTGACTGCAAATACTGGGGGCAGGAGCAATTTTCACACAAGATGAATTTTCATGGTGGTGAGCAATGGTTTGATGCCCAGAATTTCTACTTGAGGATGATCCTTGCTTCTTGTTTTCCATAAAGGAAGCTCTGCATGAAGCACTGCTTTAAAAAATAGTAGCATGGGAATGGAAAAAATTAATCCTTTTTTATATATATTATCAAATTGTGATCATATGCATATGGGGGCAAAATAAATGTCAACATTAAACTGTTCAGCTAAGTAAGCACAATTGTAAGCATCAACACAAAACAATTCCTTTAAAATCAGATAGAAGTTTTTGGAAGAGGACAGCAGGAAAACCCTGAGATTGAGATGTTTTACCTCAATTCCTTCAGAGAGGCTGGAGGGCAGGAAGAACAGGGAACTTTTTACATAATTCCACACGGGGATAATGCAGGAGGAAGGAGGGATTGGAAAGCATGGCACTTACAGACAGATATTGTATTTCCTTGAGGGAAAATGCTCCTCAGCATCCCAAGCCCTGTGGTGGAAAAGCCCAACATATTTTGCTGAAAGCATAAGTAGAAATGAAATTAAACTGATGAAGAGACTGTTAAATATCACTGAGGAAACTCAGAGCACTCATTGTATATGTTAAAAAAAAAATAATAGTGCTCTCTATTTCCCACTAAAATATAGGGAAAGTAACTGTTGGTGAGAAAGCCTGGATTGTTATGGGATAATAAAAATAAATCAGGAGTGTTAAGGCCCAGGTTGCATTGCAGCTTTGTCAGTGTTTGCTGTAACTGCTGAGTTATAACTCCATTTCCAGTGAGGGCAGGGTCCACTCGGGGTGTTGCACACCAGTTCTTGCATTTAGTGTCCATTTTAGTACCCAGCCTGGCTGATTTAAAACACACCTTAAGTTAATTAACTAGGTCAGCATTAAGATTATCTCAGAGAGCCAAAAAGTTCCATTTCAGTGTTAATCACGGTGTAGCTACAGCTTTTTAATTTTATTTTTTTGTTAGTGGGGATTCAAGAGCAATGGCGTGCCCAGTAGTGCAGAGCATTCCCAAATTCTTCATTTAATCCAAACTCATAATTACCTACAATTCATACTGAAGGCTAAATACATAACAAACAACGTGGCTGGATGGGGACTTAAATTGAAAACCAATCCCAAGACAAACATTATTATTTACACTTTAAAATAAAAGCCTGTGTTCAATACCATTATTCTGCTGTTTTCCTGCACTGTAATTTCTCCTGAAAGATTTTCTGTGCTCTACAATTTTGCAGTGCTCATCCTCCTGGTTAGATTTTCCTCTAGATTAACGACACTGAGCTTGGTCTGATTTTTTTTTTTTTGAGTAAATGGAAAGCTCTCTCTGAATCCTGTGGTTGGAGGAATAAATTTGAGAGCTGGATTTCTTTCCCAGTTTTTAAATCTGTCAGGTTGATAATAGTGGGTAATAATATTTTAACATGACATAAAATCAGCCATGATTTTGATATTGATGATGATATTTTGATACTGATTGATGATCTTGGGGGTGCTGCACTGATCCCACTGCCCTGGGCTGAGCAGGGCATCAGATCTGCTGGGGTTCCACAGGGATCAGTCTCCCAGTTAAAAACAGCAGTGCTAGGACCAGTTTTTGGAGGCAGAATGTTGCTTTTGGAGCAGATGCTTGGCAATCGATGGTTTTGTAGCCACGGGGCAGCTCCTGCTTTTCTTCTCTGTGCACTCATCATTCCAGCAGGGATCTCTGTGGAATTTCTCTTTGTGGAGAGGAATTTCTTCCTGTGGGTTCTTTGTGGAATCAATGCTTTGATTACCTCCTATGATTCCACACAGTTTGAAGCCCAGCTTATTGTAATCTTGGTTTAACAGCCTCTTCCACACTGGTCAGGTTTCCAGCTAGGCAGCTCTTTGAAACTTCACTTAATGCTTTTCTTGTCTCAGGGCAAAGCAAAAGATTTTGCCAGCCTTGACTGTGAGATAAATGGCTCAGATATTACTTTTTATGAGAGATTTCCCAGGTTTTTCACTTGAATCTTATCACCATACTCCCCTCATTTCAAAGGTGCTGCATTATTTTGTGTGCTTTATTTTGCTCTGTGTTGTCTGCTCCACACAATCTCCCCATTTCTTCCTGCTTTTGTTTAATTGTGATTTTCTCTTGTGCCTCCCAGTTCTCTGCTGGGGTTTTTTTATCTAATCAGGAGGATCTGATGGCTTGCAGGAGCACTGCTGCTCTGAGGGAACAGCCAGGAAGGGAACCTGCTTCTGTTTGATTGTGTATTTACCACTTCTGGGGGTATTCTTTTACTGAATAATGATCCAGTCTCACCAAGACTTCAGAGCATGGTGAATTACAAACTGCCTGCAGTTTGTGGGCTCTTGTTTAATTGTTTGCAATTTGTTGAGGTATAAAGTGCCTAAATGCATGAAATCTTTAGGACAGAACTTGTTTTTCTCCTGCATTTACTCTCTGGGGTGAAACTCGGCCTTTAATTCTTAGCCTAAAAATGAGACTGGAGAACTTGGTTTTTCCAAAGAATACAGGCATTCCCCACTGTGTGATATCAGGGATTTACACATTCCCAGCCTCATGGAAGCTTCACTTTCTGCTCAGACTTATAAGCAGCCTTCAAGAAAATCCCTTTTTTTATTAGCTTATCCTCCAACTTCCAGCACAGGCCTGGATGAGGTTGTGTAGATACCCCAGGAATCAACTCTGTCAATATTTTCAGCCTTCAGAAGTTCAGTTTCTGCTGCTGGGCTCCTTTTCCTCACTGGTTTGCCCATCCCTGTGGCTGAGTGGAATGTCAGAATCCAGGAGCATGGTGTGAGGCTCTGCTAGGAGTCCTGCCTTGGCATTTGTGATAAAGCTGAGCAAGATCAAAAGTTCCCTTCCCTGGATATCGAATCCTGCAAGCCCAGAATGTGAATCCTGGATTCTGTGAACAGGAAAACTCTTGTTAAAGTTCTGTAATTATTTATCAACAGCTTTCCAGGTGACAGCTCAGTTCAGGCAGAGGGATTCTGCATGAGCTGCTCTTTGTTCTTCAGCAGCTCCTTCAGGAAAGCCTCAGCATCCTTCACCCCTCTGATGCCCCCTCTGTGCAGGCTGCCCTGGAGCAGAGGCTGGGCAGAGCTCCAGAATAAAGCAGGGATTCATTCCAAGCATCTCCTCCATGGATCCACCTTGGGCAGCACCAGAGCCCAGCCAGGGCTGCCCCCAAGATGAACCAAAATGGCCCCAAAATGCACCAGCGCTCCCGGGCTCTCTGCCTTGGATCAGTTCTGCTCCATTTGCATCTTGCAGTTCATTGTCCCATCCCAGCTTTAGCCCCTGCAGTCCCACCCTGCTTGTTTTTCTCTCTCCAGCCCACGGGGTTTGTGCTCTTGGGCTGAGATTTGGATCATTTGTCCTTGGTGCCCAGCTGGAGCAGGAATTGTTTTGTCTCCCTGCTCTGTGCACAGAGCTCAGCATCCCCTCATGTGAAGCTCAGCACTGCACACTAAAGCAGCACAGAATGGGAAACACAGAAAAGCTCAAACCTGAGGCATCACCACAGCTCTGGATGTGGAAAGTCCTTTTCTTCCACTTCTAACTATCAAGAACATTTTCAAACTAATGCCCTTCATGCTATCCTAGCTAAATTCACCTTAGGAAGGAGATATGTGTGGCTTTTTGTTTAAATAAGATAAAAAATAGCAGCAGTGTGAATCATTGTGAGCATAAAGAGGAACACATTGAAAGCAGCACAAGCTCACATTCAGAGAGTGACTCCATTTCAGCAGCTACATTTTAGTTTGATTTCCTTTTCCATTTTTCCTGGTGTTGCTGGCACTTTGTGACCACACTGATTTAAATTCTCCGTCTCTGCAATAGCTTGGGCAGTGTGAAGAAGGCAGGGATTGTGTTCTGGCCGTTTATTTTGCTTCATCCCATTCCTCTGGACTGATAAAAGCAGCATAGTTACACCTGGTGGGTGATGGGAGGCTGGATCCTGATTCTTTAAAATGACAGAACTTAGGCAAAGCTTGGTTGGTGTGATTTAAGGAAGCTGAACTGGATTTGTCACAGATTCCACTGAAATTAATTGGGCTAATTTGATACCAATATCTAAATGCTCTTTGAGAGTGAAGGATTCAGCTGCTCCAGCAGCACTGACAGTGTGGGTGCATCTCCAGCTGCAGCCTGGCTGTATTAATATCACTTCTCAGGACATTTGGGGCAATGACAGCCACAATTCTGGGTGTAAAAGGAGATTTCTTTGAATTTCTTCCCATTTCAGCCGTGCAGGGAGAGCGTGGATTGAGGAAAGCAGCACCCCCTGCTCTCTACCAATAAATCTGTGTGGCTTGTGCAAACAACCTGGGCTTTAGTGAGGAATGTTTTTAGAATGAAATTTTAGTGAACGAATTGTGGAATGAATTTTAGTGAAATTTAGTGAATTTTAGAACGAATTATGGTGAAATAGTCTCTTAATGAAGAGAAACAATTTCTCTGTTCATGTGCCCACGTAAGCATTCACATTCAGCACAATCTCCATGTTCAGGAAATAATCCTCCTCCCTTTGGACAAACAGAATGGCAATCAAAGGCAGAGGGATGTTGTCTAGGACAAATCCAGCATTTATTCAAGAACTCTCTCTCAATTATCATTTCAGTTTTGTTTGCATGAATTCTGTCTGCCTGCAAAATAGGATTTGCAGTCCTGAGCCAGATTTTGATTCAATAGAAATCACAGTGGAGGTAGCCATGGTAGAATCACAGCTTTTTATTTCAGTAGAAAGTGTTGCAAGAGTTTCACAGCCAAGTCAAACCATTTGTTTGCTGTTTTGTAGTCAACATTTTACAGCCTCTTTTTAGTACGGGCTATTCATTTAAAAGAAGGCAAAAACTGGTCATGGAGTGAATGCCAGAGGTTATCTGCTTCCCATGAATAGGAAAGTAGCTTTATTTCCATGAAAAAAAGAGGTGGTGTAGAAACCTTCAGGTAGGGTGACAAAATCAGCAAATAATTGAAATTTGAGGCGAAGGAGTGGAGCAATCTGTGCTGTCAGACTGGGAGGTTGGTGTGGACGTTGCTCTTCCTCCAGTTGTATCTTCCCAAAATAATAAGGGAATGAAATGTTTCCTGAAATGAGAATCCACTGAGCTGCACTGGCTCTGAATGCTGTGGGGATTCACCAGAAAGGGGCTCATTGATTTATGAATTCATTCCCCAGCCCTGTTGACCCTGAGGGGAAAAAATCTGTAGTTCAGCTGCTGGAATGTGGGATCACAGCTGGATTTGGTCAGTTCCTCACCTCTGAGGTGGAGCCAACTCGGTGCTAAATGGAATAGAAGCAATTGTTGGAATGGAATTGTTGGAATGCATGAAATAAAAACCTCTCTGAGTCCCTCAGAGAGAGAAAAGAACGCTGGGTTTGAATTGGAACCTCTGGAGAGGCTGACATATATTAAGCCACGCAGATGTGAAATAAAAGCGTAACTTTTAGTTTTAAGTAAGTAGAAATACAACCTAAAACAAAGTTATGGTTGAATGGGATTGGGTTAAGGCATGGTTTCCTCAGTCCTGGCTGCAAAATGAAGCATAATTATTTTTTTTAAATCTTCTGCATTTCATGTTCCTGTGATGGTGCCATTTCGGTGCTTGAAAATTTCTTTCACACTGTAAGATGACATATTTCTGATGGACCTCTGTTTACTGTTAATTCAGCTCTGATTTATCCTGAAAGTCCTTTTCAGGAATGCTGAAAAGCATTTTCTTTTACAACATTGGAGGGAGAAAGTCACCAAAAGTCTTGGAAATTCTGCTTTAAAGCCCTGAGCTGCAGTGTGGGCAGAGACTCTCAGATAATCAGAACAAACATTTTGATGCTTTGTTACTCCATCTGAATATGTCTCTAATCTTAATATAATCAACTTTCCTGCTCGCACACATAGTTGGTATTGTTTTTTGTTACTAATTAAGAGTTTGGCATAGCAGAAGTGTTTCAGATTCATGGAAGTGCCCAAAGAAAATTTAATTTTAGCACTTTTTACTTACCACTGAGTAAAGGTGGAGTACTAAAGCATCATGATTTTGGGTGCTGACTTTGAATTTTCATTTAGCAGCTTGCTTTCCTGCTAAAATTCTCCTTTTGGGGCTAATTCCAGCATTGTTTATCTGTTTTTTAAAAAACAAAATGACATCTGGAATGGCTTCCACCTGCTTCTTCAGCTCTGTCTTGGGGGCAGTGTGGGTGGAACAGCAGCAGGGGGAGGGAGGGATTGATGACCATGGGATAAGGAAAAGGAAAGTAAATCCCTCTTTGATTTCTCCTGGGTCTGGTCTGGTCTGGTGTTGCTCCCTCACATTTTAATCCCACTCAAAATTTGGGGCATCATTTATTTGTAGCACCTTTGGTCTTCACTGACTAAATAGTTTGGATTGATAAAAAGAAAAGTGGTTTTGGGGGAGCAAATCACAGCTGGAGAAGAACAGAAGTTGAGTTTTACCTGTTGTTATTCACTGCCTTTCAGCCAAGCCCCAAAGTTTCAGGAAATTCTGTCTGCAACCATAACAAGCCTCAAGAAGGATAATAAAAAAGTCTCAGGTGTTGGCAGTCTGTTGAGAAAGCAGGTGGCTGCTCCTAAATCTAATTCCTGGGGTTTTATGGCGTGGCAGTAAAAGAGGGAAGCAACCAGCGTTGTTCCCCACAGAGGTGGAATTAAATTCAGATTTGTTTCAGCAGGGCATTAATGGGGTTCCTCAGAGAGAGACTCTCTGGCTTTGAGTTTGGTACTGGCTGGAAAATCCTCTGTGCAGGGGTTTCTGAGCTGTGACAGTGTGTTACAACTGGAATTTTTGCTAATTCAATTTATTATGTCCAATAGCTTGTTTCCATATTAGATGTCCCATTATCTTTTTTTAAGCCTTTTGTGAGAACTAAGGGGGATTTCCCTTGCCTCCACTTACGCCCTTATGGTTCACATCTAATTATTAAATTAATAATTACAGGCAGCTCTGCTGATTTTCCCTTCTGGAAAATCCATTCTGTAAAGATCAGTTCCACTTTCTCCCTTCCCTGTAAAGATCTTAAACGTGTTCACACCAGAATTTGGGATCAAAAACACCAATTCACCATTCAAAGAAAGCCCAGCACGAAGATGTGCCACAACATTCTGAGCTTGTTGCTTCTTTAGAAAGTATTTTCAACCCTTTAGTTATGAGTTTGCATGGAGAAAACCCACTTAGGGGTGTCCATAATGTTTTCTACCGGTGTGAAATATTTCAGTGGAATAATCCAAGCAGGATTATTCCCTGCTGGTCTTGCCCAGCCCCAAAAGCTCAGGTACAAATTGTGGTTTTGGGTTCCCTGACTGACCTAGGGACATTTTCTCACTTTCTGCATATTTTTATTTTGTCAAATTTCCTCATTTCAATATATTTTGTAGTTTTTCAGACAGATCCTTTAGCACTTCAGTCAACAAGCAAATAATAAAGGTTTGGTCATGGAGCTCCATTAAATTCATTGTGGATTTCTGATCCTATTGGCTATTTTCTAATTTTTTGGGGGAGAATTGAAGCCAGCAGTGCCCTTCAGAGCTGGGCATTTGTATTTTTAGCTTTGGCCTTCTTTAAGGTAGAATTATCTGAATTGCTCTGCCAATGTCCAGTTAATGATATGAGCATCTCTGATAATTCCTGTATTTTTGTCCTTGCACTTCCCAGTTTTAAACCTCTGAAAATAGCTCAGGAAAAAGCTCAGGAGTCAGGAGGGAGCAGGAAAATGGGGAATGTGCTGTAAAATTGATCAATCCTACAGTAACAGGGGTGAGGTGAGTGTAACCCTGCTATAAATATTAACACAGGCATAAATTGGGCATTTCTAGCTGGCATCCCATTTCAGTCAAGCATTTTAATTTGGTATCTAGAACCCAAAGACTTTGGGTGGAAAAAGAAAATGAAAGCTTAATCCTAATATTATTTTAGGAAACAAAATCAGCCTGGATGTGGAGATGTGTGTCCCCACAAGGGCAACTTCCATGGTAAAATCATTTCTCAATTTAAAATACTGACCAAATGTACACAAACCTGTTACTTTCTACAGACAGTTTAAAAAAATCTGAGTTTTCCATCTTCATTTTACTGCTCAGTGCCTAATTGGGGCCTGAATATGTTTAAAATGAACAATCATTTTTCTGTTTAATTGTTCCAAACTCGTGCAATGGAACTAAATCTATTTCCTAATCCTAAACCAGGCAAAAAAAGGGAGTGGATTTATCCTCAAAGGCGATGCTTGACTTTCTGCAAAGATTAATGAATCTTCTGTCTCAATATCTGGTACCAGAGCAGATCCAGAAGATAAAATAGGCTCTTGCTTTGCTCTTTTTGGTTTTTTTTTTCCTTTTTCTCTCCTTTAGAAATACTTAAAGTGTGTAAAGAAGTTCATGTTAGCAGTAATGCCTTATTTATAATTTTTAAGAAATTATTTAAGAATAATTTTTTTTTCCATCAGTTTTTACCTGATGAATAGAATTGTGATCTCCTGCCATTTCAGTTCTGATAGGAACTTCCCCATTCTCAGAAATCAGGCATTTCTAAATGCACATATTTTGGATGATTTGGCAGAAATGTTTGCCTGGTGTGGTTTCTTCTGCCACTGAACATCTGGCCAGATGTTCACTCCCATCTCTTCTTTCATCCCAGTGTGAGTTTCCATCACTTGGAGAGGAGGCAGATTCATCTGGATTTTAATGCCAGTCGTGTCAATCCCTGGCCCGATGATTTGTGGGAGGTGAAAAAAGCAGGATTTTAATAGGAATTTTACAAGGGTTGATTAGGAAAAATGGGATTAACGGGAATTTGGCTTTGCCTTTAGAGGGTCTGATACAACATCGCTGCCACTGCTGTTTGTCCCCATCCTTTGTGAAGCCGCTCTGGGCATGTCCCCCTTGCAGGGCTGGGATTTTGGGATGAAGGTCCCGTCCTGGAGGGCTCAGGTGGGAATTCCTTGTGTGCAGCAGCAGCAGCAGGAGGAGGCTCTGGGTGGGAATTTGAGAAATGCCTGAGCAGATGGCAGCTCCCAACGTGTGAGGAGCTGATCTGCAGTGATTAAGACAAGTGTAAAATTGGATTTTGAGCGTCTTAAAAAGCGCACGGCTCGCTTGCTTGGAATTTCATGCAAAATAAGTGGAAGTTCTGTGACAATTTGTAAATTTGGCTGAGGGGAAAGCCATTAATAATCCTGGTGGCTGTCTCACTTCTTGAGGGATGCAAATGGTGCAGCCTCCTGTGGTGGCAAAGGCGAGGATTTACCGAAGGCTTTGGAAAGGGAACTTTTACCCAGCTGGCAGCAGGAGCTAAAAATGAACTTGCATGCTTTGATTGTGTAAAACTTTTTACTTGTAGGGTTGTGTGAGAAAAGAAATTGTTTAAAATGTTGGTGTTACGTGAAAAAATAATTCCCAGAGGGAGGGTTGGTCCACATCTATAATTTAGAGTTTAAAAGTTAATTCGTGTATTAGTGTATGTAATTAGTTAATTAATTTCTGTAAATCTGACAGTTTCTTACCTGGATGATTACACAGCAGTGGTTGGGTGGATTTGCAGCAATTAATCAAGTTTGCCTTTTGGTTTCAACGTTACTTTTCTGAAGGACTGGGTGGATTTGCAGCATTTAATCAAGTTTGCCTTTTGGGTTCAACATTTTTTTCTCTTGCCTTTTGGGTTCAACATTTTTTTCTATCTGTTAACTTCTGAGTTCATTTTCACTGCTTTATCGAGAGCTTCAGCTGTTTGCACCCTCCAGAACTCTCCATAAGAGCTGCTGCCTAATTAGGGTTGAATTACATGACACAAACCCCCAAATATAAACATTCTTGGTCCTTCCAGCCATTGCCATCAGGCACTTCTGGAACATTCCTGGATGGAGCTGCAGCTCCTGCAAGGAGAACACACCTGGGGCAACACTTAAAATTCTGCCTCAGGAGCGGCAGCGATTGAAAAATCACCTCAGAGCTCCTGCTGGATATTTGAGGTGGAATAACACTGGATATTCATGGTGGATATTGATACTGGATATTTGTTCTGGATATTAATGCTGGATATTCACAGTAAATATTCCTACTGGATATTCCTTCTGGATATTCACGCTCAGTATTCCTTCTGAATATTTACCCTGGATATTCCTACTGGATATTCCTTCTGGATATCCATGCTCAATATTCCTTCTGAATATTTACCCTGGATATTCCTTCTGAATATTTACCCTGGATATTCCTTCTGGATATTCTTTCTGGATATTCATTCTGGATATTCTTTCTGGATATTCACAGTGAATATTCCTACTTGGATATTCCTTCTGGATATTTATGCTGGTTATTCATCCTGCACGTTCATGCTGGCTCCTCTCTGAACAAACAATTCCAGCAGATATTATCAAGGGAAATGCTGAAATAATATTGCAGTCAACACAGATCTTGAATTGACCTTTTTTTCTTCTTTTTTTCTTTTTTTTCCCCCAAGACCTGAAATATAAATGTAGCCACGCTGCAGTTTGGAAAGTAAATTAGGCAAAGCATTAGAAACCTGGGTTGGTGTGCAGATTTTTTAATAATAATTTTTTATTGTAAATAATTCCCTGTAATCCAGGCCTCCCATTGCCATCTGCAAGGAGCAGTTTCCCAGTTTGGGGATGAGGCTGGGAATGGGACAGCCTGTGCCTGAGGCACTGAGAAAATCAGCAGTGACCCCAGAGCTGCTGGGGAACGTGGGCTTGGAAATAAAAGTGCTGGTGATGAAATTTAACTTGAAAATCTCTCTCAGAATTCAGTCAGGAAGGACTGAATTTCCATTTGAATTGTTCAGCTAAACTCCTGTTCTTGCCTTTGCTGTACAAAGTCTGGAAATTCAGATTTTTTAGGTAGCAATGTAATCTGTTTTAATTTTGACAACTGCAACATGTAGTAATCATGTTGCAGTTGTCTAAATTAAAAGAGATTATGGGAATGCTGAGTCCATGACCCCATCCTGCTCCCTGAACACTTCTTGGACCATCCCAAGCTCAGGTCCTTGGCTGGTTGAATCTTGGAAGCCTCCAGGAATGGGGATGAGTTGCCAAGCAGCATTTCCACACTAACCAGCAAAAAACAAACCCAAAAATCCCCCAAATCCCAACAAAAAAAGTTCCACACAAACGTCTCAGTTAAATCATATTTTCACTTTCTGATTTAGTTCATAGCTAAACTGTTAGCTCATGGTTCATATTTATTTCATGGTGGCCTTTGGAGAAATGGAGTGAAAAGGAAGCTGGCAGGGCTTGGCAGAAATAAATTCATTAATCTGGTTCTAAAATTCTGAAGAAACAAAAGAGATGAGGAAATCGGTGTAGTCTGACCTGAGAGTCAATAAAACAATGGCAAAATAGACATATTTGAGAAAAATACGTGATTTTGTTGTGCTGCCATCCTAGAAAAGGCAGAATGGAATGAAGCAGTGATCATTTGGAACCTGTCATTCTGCATTTTGCTGATACAAAAGCTGTTGACTGCCTGCTACACAACATTTCCCTCATTCACAAATGAGAATTTGAATAGAATGGGTTTATTTGGAAATTATATTTGCATATGCACTCCTAATTTTTTTTTTCCTTGTGGAAAATAAATTATTCTCTTTAATACACGGGAGAAATGAGCTGACTTCCCACCAGCATCCTTGGAAAATGGAGTTCAAAAAGTCCCTGTGATGTAGGAGGAGATTTGCATCTCCACAGAAAACAGGAGCCTGTGGTTTTTTCCCTTTGTTTAAAGGAGTTCTGGTTTTGCTTTGATTTTCTCACCTGCAAATTTATTGAATTTTCAACTAATTTGGTTTCAAAGCAAGTGTGGCAAACAGATGGAAAAAATATTGATAGCTTTTGCCACCATGAAGCATCTCTTGCATCCTGGAAATATTTATGTTCTTAAAGAAAATAACATAAAAAAATTTCTCTTTGGAGAGCCAGGAAATGATTCTTAAAAATGAAAAAAAAACCCAAAAACCCTTTGTAATGAGATGAATCTGTACATGTTGCATGGGATATTAGACAATAATTTATCCAGCCAGAAGTGTGTTCACCTATTTTCAGTTTATGAGATAGACTGGGAACAAAGCTGTGCCTTCTGAGAAGATAAGTGCTTTTTAGAGATCTCTGGACTCTCTGGGGTTTTAATTAGGGATTTTTATAGCTTTTGTATACGAGCTTCTAAGACCTTTTTACTTCAAAATAAAATTCAGATTTTTTGTGTCCTCCCTTGATTAATTTTAAGGCCAGCAGTGAAGGTAGAAAGGATTTGTTTCTAAATACTAATGAGTGCCTCTCTAAAAGGAGAAGGAACCTTCGGCAGTGTGCGTGGGCTGGTGTTGAGGTATCCATAAAAGGCTATTTTGTGGATACAAAACCAATGGTAGGGCATTTGTAATTAACAGAATTATTAAATTAGGCTCCCAGATCTAAGCTTTGGCTGGTGAAGGCTGCAGGGTGGGATTGGTGCTCCATGCAGCCCTCAGGAAGGGAGCGATGTGTGCGCCTAAAATTCAGAAAGAAGCTGTGGTCACGATTTCTTAGCTGAAATCAACCCACAGCCCCATGGAGGTGACCCAGGAATTGGGTCTCTGAGATCCAATCCATCCATGCAGGAATTGGAGCTCTGAGATTTTTTTTTTGGGAGGGTTTTTTGGGATGCTCAAGGCAGGCAGAGGCGGCTCTGGACCGCCCTGCTGGGACGTGGTGGCGGCTCTGCCATGCCCCAGCCCTGCTGAGGCATCTCTGGAGCAGGGCTCACACTCAGCTGCTCCATCAGAAGCTCCTCCAGAGATTCAAAAGGCATAGAAAGTTCATTTTTTCCCCAAATTATTCCCGCTCTCCAGTTGCCATGGCTGTGGTGAAACGTTGTCTTCAGCTGGGCTTGAGCTGGTGGCTCTGCCAGAAGCTCTCTGAGTCAGCAAAATGGGACTAAAAACTGATGGCACCTTGCATAACACATGTTTTATAAATAGGATTTATCCCTGGGAGAGAGCACAAGTCAAAGGCATTGTTGGCAGCCTCCATTCAGAGGGTTTTTTTTTATTTTTATCTGATTTTTGTGCATCATCTGCCAAAAGAAAGCCCCGGAAGTTTGACTCAGGGTGTGATGCAAGAGGAAACAGATGGCAAATTCCACCCAAATTCAGGGTTAAGCCACCATGGGTAAAAACCTGTGGGAAAGCTCCTATTTTTAAATATTAGTGACCTCATATTTTAAGCTGAGGGAAAAGGTTGTTTTCCTTCCTCATTTAGTAGGTTATTTATTGTAAGTAAAACAAAACAGGAAATGTGTTCTTCTCTTTAGATTCTGTAATTTGAGTAAAAGGAAAAAAAATAGCTCAATAATTTTAATTTCAAAAAATAATCCCAGATCCAGCATTTCTGAAGTTCATACGATGATTTGTGTAGGATTTTGTAGCAGTTTTCTATAGTTTATGGTAAATATTTGTGTCTTCCCTGTTAAAGCCTTGTGTTTATATGCAAATGTAAATGAATATATACAAATATGTCCTAAAGGTTGGGCTTAATGATGCTATAATTTTATGATCCCATAATTTTATGATTCCATAATTTTATGATTCCATAATTTTTATTATTCCAAACAAGGGTTCTGATGTGGGAAAAAAAATGTGATTTACAGGATAAAGTTACTGTGATGAAAAAAGAAAATAAGGCTTCAATGCATGTTTTTCCTGCAAAAAGAGTTTTACAAAAAAAATATTTCCATCTGAATGATCTGAACAGTTGTGAAATCAAGACAAGAGCTACGGGTGGCACTTTCAGCCACAAATATCTGCCAGAAGGATGTGAAAAACCCCCTGTTGTTACCATGTAATCCAGCAGCCACGGCTTTGGTTTTATGTTTAAAATTCTTTTAATCATTTAGGAAAAAACGGCCTGGATTAGAATATTTTCTGCTTTAAATAATCACTGAGACATTGTGATCAATTCTAGTCACTGTTTTAAAAAAATACCTTCAGTTTGAAGTATATTTTTTCATCCCATTGTCCAAAAACTGGATGTTATTTCTTTCAGCTGGCCTGAATAATGCATTTTCAGTCCTGTTCACCCTGTGGTTTCTGGGAGGCTTTTAAGTTTGTTTTGATTTGCACTGCAAGGAACTCTGCAACTCAAATCTGGAATTTCTGAAGAATCAATCTCAGAACTGCTCTTATTTGATGTTTTCTCTGGCCCTCGGGAGAAAAATGAGAGGATGCTGATGGAAGTGGTTGGAAAAATGGGATCTGTGGGGAAAAGAGAAGGGTGGCAATGGCACAGAGAAGCTCTGGAGTGACATGTGAGGAATGAAAAGCACACAAGTGTTTAACACCTGCGAGGATGGAGTGCAGCGAACGCACTGAAGGATGAAGGATTTAAAAATAAGCACATGGAAAGATTTTATCAGGTAATCACGCTGGGTAAACATGTGGATACATCCCACAAACTGGGACAGGGTTGGAGATAAACTGGGAGGGATCTTAAAGAAGGGGAGATGGGAATAGATCAGTTTATTGGGTTTAAGGAATTGCCTTTCAGCAGGTTAGGAATGTGCCCATGGATTTCCTTCTTGCTCTGCTTGGTTGCACACAGGGCTGGTTCAAAGTGCCTTGTGTGAGGTGATGGCCTACAAAAACCCTCTTAGGAACAAACCCTGGACAATCCCATCCCCAAAAACCCTCAGGGTGTTATCGATTATCCTGTCTAAAAGAGTGTAGAGAAGGTCCTGTCTACTCTGTCTCTCTCCACTTCTAATATGAAAGCTTGGTGCTTTCTTATTCCATAATTTGCAAAGAAATAAAAGTCTAAAATCTGGTAATTTTAAGTTGATAATTGCACCAAGGTCTTGTTTCATCTGTTTTTAGTTTTGATTTGGTTTAGTTTGGTTTTTAGTTTGGGGCATAGCCCAGCTCACCCCATCCTTTACCACGTTCATCCCCAACTTTTTAAAATGAACCATCCAGGACCCAAAACTAAATGTTTCTTATTTTTTCACCTTTCATTAATCAATCCTTAATCTTACAAAGAGAAACCTCATTAGCTGGGCAATGATCTAATCTTTATAAACCTGAGTTTGATTGGCATTAATTACACTTTTTTAAAGTTCTGTGCTTAATGAGCTCTGCCTCGGTCGTTCCGTTCCTTGGCCTGGGATCATTGTCAGCCTGATAATTACAGAATTACTTTGTCTGCTGTTTATCTCTTTTCTGTGTTGACAAAACATTCCATTTCTTTACTATTCCAGAAAATTCCTGGCTCTTGAAGAGGCATGAAAAGTCAAGGGCCATAAAAAACTTGCTGGAAGCCTACAGAAGGAGCCTGCTTTGACCTCCCTCATTTATGATTTAATAGCTGTGCTTGGCATCTTCAATTGCTTTTTGAAAAGAAACTTGACTCATCATCTCATGAACAGACTGAACCACTTGTTCCTTGACAAAACATCAGGTAAGTGCATTGTGAATTTATTTGGGTTAATTTTTCCCATTGTTAGGATCCATCCTGGGACGTAACATACAAAGCAGAGACAAGAGAGAAACGGTTCAGAGTTTGGATGAGGAAGGGTTTTTTGGCAGCTCTATTCCAGTTTTGATTTGAAGATTCCAGGGTTAACTGCTGGGCATTACTGAGCTTTCTGAACTTCAGGAAAGATGCTGTAGCTCTACCTCAAAGGTTTTTTTAAAGCAGGTGGTGAAAAGCTTCATTCTCTGACCATTCCTTACCAGTCTTCCACCATTTCCAGCTTCTGCTCCAGCTTCATGACATTGGTTACCAGTTTCTTCTCACAGCCACAGATGCTGTCCAGCTGGTTTTGCTTCCCAAATTTTTTTCCATGTCATTTTTGTAGGTTTAGGTGTATTATTCTGTTGTGGTCGATTTTCTTTATTGTTGGGGACACAGAACTTCAGAAAGTGAATCACAGGTACAGCTTAGGTTAAGGTTTCATCCCTGAAGCAGAGGCAGAACCCTGAGTGTAAGAGCCTAAATGAGAGATGTGGGACTCCAGGGGCTCTCCAAAATGCAGTTCATTGTATCCAAAATGTAGTTTATTGTATCCAAAATGCAGTTTATTGTATCCAAAATGCAGTTTATTGTATCCAAGGTGCCACAGCAGCCCAGGGTGGTGGGTGACAGAGCTGTGCCCACAGCTGTCAGCTCCAGCTGCAGGCAGCCCTGCAGACCCTTTGGTTTGGTCACAATGCATTATAGACTTTGCTTTGCTGAGCATCTCCATACAGCAGAACCAATCTATACCTGAACTATTATCTATAGCCTGTCATAACTACTGTAATTACCATATTCATGTTACTGTTCTCCAGTCACTAACAGTCAGTACATTACAGTTTAAGCTGGAAGTTGTTTTTCAGTTTTCTTGCAGTGGAAAATTCTGAGACCTTTTTTCTCCTTGCCACATTTGCTGCCTTGTTTGCCTGTGCTCTCTTTCTGCTTGGTAAAAACATCTTCTTGTTTGGGGTGGGTTTATCCTTTGCTCTAAGCCATAAAACCCCCTTCTAACTCACACACCCTTTGCCTCCTTGGTTATCCAGTGAGACTGGCTCAGCAATTCTTTTCTTCCGTATCAAAACCTGCTTCCATCTCTATTCTTTCATCAGACTCCACATTTAAAAATCTTTCTGCCAAGCACACATATCTGTGAGACTTTCTTGTCAAACTTTCATCCTTCCCAACACCTGAGTATGTCCCTGGGCTGCCTTGCTCCATCCAGGTCTGCCCCTGGACCTTTTTTGCACAGGTAGGGAAGGAAATGAAGGGACCAGGACACCTCCAGAGTCACCCAGCTGCAGCAGAGCTGCCAAGGAAAAAGATCCTCACTCATCCAGGCACTTCTCAGAGTCCTTTGTTCCCCAGTCACAGTTTTGACAAGCTGCTAACTCACTCTCCGAGATCCCTGCATCTCCAGGCAGGAAAGGAATGACAAATCAATGACAAATCACTCCAAGATCAGGCAACGAGTTGATCAAAGGCTCAGCAGTGGGAGCGCTGCCATTCCTGGGGGTGGTGGGAACAATCCCAGCCTCCTCCCAAAATGTCCTGTCAGCTTGGCTTCAGTCAGGCTTTCAGCCTCCCTGAGAGCCAGGCATCCAAGGGGCTGGCAGGGAGAGAGGAGCCTCAGGATGAGTTTGTTTGGTCTCAAAGGCTGAGCTCCCACGTGTGCCAGGGCACTTTGTGCTTGCCTCCCCCTTGTGCTGCTCCTGCCACTCTCTGTGTCCCTGTCCCCCTCTGCAGCTCTGACTCACTGCTGCTCAAGTTTGGAAACTTCAAAAAAACCCCAAACTTTACAGCTTTTCCAAGTGGCTGTAACTTGGTTTTTAATGCTTGTGTAGAGCCAGATTTGGTCTACCTAAATTCTGGAGTGCCGGAGTCACTTGAGTGATGATCCACATTTAGGAGAAAATGGCTTTTTTGGCGTCCCTTGGCAATCTTATTTATTGGGATACTTTGTTCTTTTTTTCCCCCTCCTGCTGGTGCCCCACAGTGGAGGAGACAGCAGCAATTCTCAGTAAAATGGAGGGGGCTGTTTGGCAGTGAACAGGAAAGATTTCCTTGGAAAATGCACGTACTGAGGGACACTCAGTGTTGTGTTGCTGTAGAGCAATAAAAAACCCCCACAAAATAAAAATCCACACCGTGTGCCCCAGTGATCACCCATTACATTGTGTCAACACAGGATCCCGTGGGTGCTGTTAGCAGATATTTGTGGAGGTTTTTTTATAGCAGTGTAAGAAGACATTAAAACCAGAGAGTCTCTGTTAGCTGATAAAGCATTTATTTCCCTGTTTTTTTATGGATTCCAGTGGCAAGAGATGAGATGTGCATGTACTGATGTCACTGTCACCACCAGTTTGGGTTCTTACACCCAGCGGTTCAATTTTTGTGCAGAATAGCCCTCAAACCATCAGAGTGGCATTTGAGGAGCTCTGATATTTCAGTAAGTTGGTTTTAGCCTGGAAAAGTCAAAATGCCTATTTGTGATTCCAAGGCAAAGAGGAAATTCCTGGGAAAAAACACCCTTGGTGTTGTGTTGAGAGCAGTTTTGAGGTGATCCAGTGTCACATTTTAATGTCCCTTTAGCTGCTGTGCAGGACATGGACTCACACTGGAGACTTTCCCTCTCCCTTCAGTGTTTGCCATTGCATTGACCTGGAATCCTCCTTTCCTTGGCTGACCAAGCAAACCAGAACAATTTCCTTATTTTAGTGAATATTCCCTTTCCTGGGTAATCCTGATGATGAAATCCTACCTGTGTTCTCCACATGAAATGAAAGAATAGCCAGTGTCATAAAAATCTGAAAAAAATCAACATCCAAACTGCAACAAGCTACAAAACTCAAATTGTGGGCTCCTGGCTGGGTTTCTCTCCTTGACCTTTCAGCAGCACTAAAAGTGCTGTGTCATGAACTTACCTATTAAAGCAATTTTAAACCACATTAGGACTTAATGAAATCTGCTCAGGCCACTTATTTTTTCATGTATTTGCTGTGTATCTAATGCCATCTTAATTAATTTTACCCTTAGACTAAATGGCTAATGCAGTGAAGGGACCGTGACTTTGTGCCACAGCACAATTCATTTTTGTCTCACTGCTGTTAAAGTTTGATGTGTGGAGGCTTAAATATAGTCCTGGAACTCTCATGCATTGAGGATGAATAGTAAATTCTATTTTTTATGTTAAAACAGATGATCATAACACATAATGGGCATAGTGATGAAATTTGTTATTTTTATAACTTTACCAAATGCTCAAAATCCAGTTCATAGTTTTAGTGGCAGATGCAGGAATTTAGTTTGCAGTGCTCAGTTTTTTGCAAAGTATCCAGGGAAGTACAACCACAACATCATTTATTAGACTTTGGCCAGCAGTAGCTTGGAATTTAACTCTTTTTAAAGACATCCTGTGTGCCCATGTACTTAAAGATGAAATTTCATTAAGTCTCTTGTAAACCAAGCTTTGATATTTTGAAAATCCAGTCCGGGGATATTTTTTTCTATGCCACAGATTCATTATTTCAGTATCTTTCTCAGAACAAAGCAATGCAATAGTAAATCAGCATTTCCACAGACAGTTCTTGATGCTGCTGGCTGCATTTGCTGTTTTATCACAGGAATCAAAGGTGTGGCAGCCAAACTCCAAGTGACAGCTCAGACTCGTTCAGCTAAAAACCAATCTACTGAAGGAAGAGGAGAAATCAAAGAGAAAATGGGGATGAACTGCACTGAAAGAGCAGAACTCCATAATGATCAGCCTGCTTTCATATTTATTGAGCAAACAGACTTAGCAGCTCTAAGTGCAGGAGCAGCAAAGACAGAGCATTCCAAACACTCTTCATGGAGAGGGTAATGAAATATTTCTGGGGTTTGTCCACAGAGGGCCCCACTCCTCAGTGGTGATGGATTGAACATTCTGTGAAGCACAGTTCAGTGTATTTCCAGTCAACAGAAAAACCTGACACCTAAAGCTAAGGTGGAATTGGAGTGTTCAAGTCTAAAATTGCTGGCCCCAGAAGGGATCTGTCCCCATTTATACTCCAAATACCTCGTGGTTTGGGACCTGTGGATGGGATTCAGTGGTTTGTGGAGACTTTGAGGTTTTGTGGCACAATCCTTCACACTTCCTGTGGTTGAGGAAGTCTTGGAGCTGAGCCCTGTATTTCCTCAGTCCTGCTCCAACCACTGGTTTGCGCTGTTAAATAAAAGATGAGAAGCGGGAGAAGTTGCAGCTCTGGGAGTCACAGAATGGTTTGGGTTGGAGGGGGTCTGAAAGATCATTCCTTTCCATGGGCAGGGACACCTTCCACCATCCCAGGCTGCTCCCAGCCCCGTCCAGCCTGGCCTTGTGCCGCTGTCGAGGCGCTCACGACATAAAGCAGAGCCTACAAGCACTCTTAGTTGGCAACACTTTATTATTGAACAGAGTTGACTTTTATACATTTTCTAATTGTTTATGCTTCTTCCATCTTTACTATCAACTATAATAAATCAACATAATACTATTAGTAAAAAGTTAATAGTGACTTAACTAACTTTCTAAAAATGCTTCGTCCAGCTGCAAAGTTCTTTTATCTTTCTTCTCTCAGCCTCCTTAGTTACAGCTTTAGAAGAAAGAGCTCCTTATCAATTTCCTCTTACTTTTCATCTTCTTCTTGCTCCTTTAACTAACGAGCCCACTGTTAACTTCTTCCACAACCTTGGACACTTCAGGGACCCAGGAGCAGCCACAGCTGCTCTGGGCAATCTCCCAGCTCTGCTTCTCTGCTTTCCATTGTCAGTGTTGGGCCTGCTGAGCTTGTAGGACCTGTGCCAGTGTCCATCCTCAGGAGAGCTTTGCAGGTCCCACGTTTCCCTTCTGAATTCCAGGTTCCTGAGAAGGGAGCAGCAGCTCAGACTCTGTCGCCTTTCCTGGCTGAACCCCCCAGGCAGCCGCTCTGTGTCTCCACCTCTCATTCCTGTTGGTAAAAATCTCACAGATTTCAAAGTTCCATCTCAGTTTAATGCAGAGAAGGGTTGGAATTGACTGAAGAGCACTTGAGAGCATCAATTTGTGGCTGCTGACCCTCTTTGCAAAGGTTGGAACTGCAACCAGCCAGGCATTGCTGAGCATTCTCTACATCGTTTTTATTTAAAATATTCTTTTCAGTCTTATTATTCTCTCTCTACCATCTGCAAGGCCCAAATCTGTCTTTAATTTCCTTGGTTTTTTTTAGGGATTTCTCTTTTCCCTTCTCCCTGTATCCATGATGTGTTTTCTTCTTTTGGAAAGGCTCTGCCTCATCCTTTCCTGCTGGGATTTTGGAATGTTTTCCCCATTTACATTTCTCTCTTTCAGGTCACTCTCCCCTTATTTGAGCAGAAACTTCCCTCTCTGCAGGCAGGTAGAACAATTTGTCATTCTAATGGACTTGCTAAATACTTTTATTTCCTTATGGCATGTTTAAATATCATCAGTTCTAGAAAATATCTCAAGCACTGTGTGAATTTACAGGTTGCTAATGGATAATGTTTATGAATTATCCTCAGTTTCCTGTATACTAAGCCAAGTCCAATTTACTTAATTATTGGTTAAATCTTACTCTGACTGTGCTACATTTAAAGAAACTGAGTCTTTGATTAAACTTTTGTAATAACTAATTGCCAGCCAAAGAGAAGGAAAATTCAGTGTTGGAAAAGTTACAAATTGGATTTTGCTGGGATGGTTTTCTTGTGTGGTGCGTGGTTAATCCTGTGAAATCACGATGAAATTGCCATTATTATTCTTCAATACAGTGCCCAGAAATTCTTTACTACAATCTTTGCAGGTAATTTACTCCAGAGAAAAAGGTGGTGTTAGGACATGATAAAGTGAAATTTCTGTAAAATCCAGTTTCCGCTTTCAGGCCACTCCTGTATTCCCAGGGCTTGGGGTTTCTTATTTTAAATAGAACTGCACTTGACCACAGTATCAAGGGAAAATACACAGGAACAACAATGCAGACGAAATTATCTTGATTTTGCTGGAGCTACAGCAGATTTTTAACTCACCCTGAAGCTGCTTTTTGAGGCAGGTGATTTCCATTTAAATAAAGAAAAACTATTTCTTAGAAAATAGTAAACTTGCAATGACAGTGGGAAAGAAAAGTAGCAAAAAACCAGACAATTACAGTTCTGATCCTGTGAGGAAAGAAGGAAAATGCTGGAAAACAGGAGTTTGTTTGATTGGGAATGGACCAGCTGTGGCTGCCTCACCCAACCAAGGCCAGGCTGGAGCAGCCTGGGATGGTGGAAGGTGTCCCATGGTGGTGGTGGTGGTGATATCCAAGGTTCCTTCATCCCAAACCACTCCAGAATTCCATGATTCTGTGAAAATCAGCTTTTTAGTGTGTCTCAGCACGTGAGAGCTCCCAGCTCTCTGGAACTGCTCAAATTGCACCTCCATTGCATTCACTTGAAATGCTTGGTTGGTGCAGTCTGCAGGCCTGCACTAGAAGCATAAATATATTATTTTTTTTTATTTTTACAATCAAAAAAATTAATAAATAATACAGTAATTGTTATTATTATAATTTATTTTTAAATGTATGGTCCAATGAACTCACGAGGGAGGGGCTTGGGCTCAGCTGGGCTTTGGGGCAGGATTTGTCACTGCCACCCCCTCCCATCCCCTGAATTACTGACCTGCCTCTGGTCCCTGGAGCTCCTCTGGCTCTGGTGGTTGTGCTCAGGCTGTCCCAGGTGTGTGCAGAGACACAGATCAGTTCTTCTGGCAGTTCAGACCCCTCTGATTTCTCTTCCCCTTGTTCTCTCACTCCCTCCTCCCCACCCACAGTGAGATTCCACTGAAATGTTCAAGCTTTAAGGGTGGGGTTGAAGGCAGAAAGGTTCCTCAGAGGTCAAGGTAGTGCCAGGAAAAGAGGGAAGAATTGCTGTTTCTGCCTTCTTCTGCTCTGCCTTCAAAAAATCACCACCAAAACAACCTCTGGTTTTGTTGAGACACCTTTCTGTCTGGAGTGACCTAAAAGGGAGGAGAAGAGAACAGTAATCTAGATGTGACAATGAAATGATGGAATTTCTGCAGCTTCAGCAAAATTGGTAATTCCCTCTCTGGCCCAAGGAGAGAATGGAGCTTAGAAAGCTGTTGAATTTGAATTTACCAAGGGCTGCTTTCTGGGCAGAAATAGTGTTCCTGTTTCTCTTTTGGTTTGTGGTAACTGAGCAGTGCTTCTGCAGTGTGAGGATCACATTTCAGCACTCATGAATGTCTGTCCAGGTACCTGTTCACTTTAATGCACTCCAGTTTTATCTCTGAGGTGACTTTATCTGTTAATTACAGCACTTCCAGACGCAACAACAAAACCACACGATTTAGATGTGAAGCTGTTTTAAATAAACCCCAAAGTTACCAAGTGTCTGCTACCTTGGAGCAGCCCTCCAAAGTGATCTGTGTTTTCCAAATTTGCTCAGAAAAGCTGCAAGGAACGTGGTAGAAGATTTTATTTCAGTCTTCCTAATGATTCATGATTAACTTTGAGGGAAAACGATATTTTTAACTTCAGATTTGCATCTCACGTCAAAACTGATCACTTACTCCTGTTAGAGCTCTGTTACCAAAATTCCACAAACACAGTGGCTGCTTCCAGTCTCTGGTTTTCCATACCTGACTCCAGGGATGGGAATGGGGGATGGAAGCAGTGCCTGTCCTGCAGCAGGGACACTGAGGAGAAGGACAGAGGAGAGCAGTTCAGCACTGAATTGTGCTTTTCTTGGCAATTACATGAACATAAGATATTTAATTTTCTATTTATAATTGATCCACAAAATTGGCAGAATTTAACAGTCAAGCCTCTAAAGGGGGGAAATGATGCCTCAGGTTTGAGCTTTTCTATTTTTCCCATTCTGTGCTGCTTTAGTGTGTGGGTCTGAGCTTCACATGAGGGGATGCTGAGCTCTGTGCACAGAGCAGGGAGACAAAACAATTCCTGCTCCAGCTGGGCACCAAGGACAAATGATCCAAATCTCAGCCCAAGAGCACAAACCCCGTGGGCTGGAGAGAGAAAAACAAGCAGGGTGGGACTGCAGGGGCTAAAGCTGGGATGGGACAATGAACTGCAAGGTGCAAATGGAGCAGAACTGATCCAAGGCAGAGAGCCCGGGAGCGCTGGTGCATTTTGGGGCCATTTTGGTTCATCTTGGGTGCAGCCCTGGCTGGGCTCTGGTGCTGCCCAAGGTGGATCCATGGAGGAGATGCTTGGAATGAATCCCTGCTCTATTCTGGAGCTCTGTTCTCAAGGCATCAGAAGATCATTAAAAAAACAACCCCAACCGTGGGCTTAACCCCATTACAGCCATCCAGTATGGAAGGTTTGGGTGGAGATCAGGAAAAAGTTCTTGCCCAGAGGGTGCTGGCACTGCCCAGGCTCCCCAGGGAATGGGCACAGCCCTGAGGCTGCCACAGCTACAGGAATGCTGGGACAGGGTGGGATTGTTGGGGTGTCTGTGCAGGGCCAGGATTTGGGCTGGATGATCCTTGGGGGTCCCTTGCAACTCAGGATATTCCAGGATTCTTGGATTCTGTCAGATTTTTGCTGCAGATCTGAGGCTCAGAACCTCAGAGCCTGTGAGTTCAAGGGCTGAAGTTGGATCTCTGGTGCTTGATTTCCTTGTCCCTTGCACCCAAACCAAAGGTGCCACTGCTATAAAATAACCACAAAAGCAGCAGAATGGGTCAGGTTTTGGTGCAGACACAATCAGTTCCTTCTTTTAACTCAGGAGGAGTTCAAACGCTGTTCTTAGAGCATGGGAGAGACACGAAGTTAATTTGTCAGTTATTTTGATTTATTCTATCCCAGTGAAATGAGCAGATTGAGTCCAGAGGAAGAGTGGAACAACCCAGGGTTTAATCAAACCATCTCTCATTTCTGCTTGGGCTCACTTCTGATGCTCTTTTTTAATGCTGACTGCAGATAGTCTGCTGAAGTAATAAAGGGTTGTGTTGTTTAGTACAGAATTGTTCAAAAAAATTAAATCCTGTCTGGATCATTGTGCACATCATTATTATTTTGAATATTACACGAGTGTCTCTCTCGATGCAAACAAATTAAATTGCTTTCATGTATAGAAAACATAATTATACTCCACAAGGGATAGTGCAGTAAACACCATGTTTCAACACTCCATATGCATTTAAACTATTGATTAAAGATGCAGATAATCTATTTTCCATCATTGTGTCAGAATCACATTCCTTCCCAGGAATCTGAGCTCTGAGCTGGGGGCACACCAAGGGATTCTGTAGATTAAAATCACAGAAGACAATTGGGGGGATTATTGAAGTGGATTCTCTGAAATGGAGGCAATTCAAAGGATCTCCAAAACTAAAGAAGGAATTTTCTGAAGTTAAAATATTTTGTTAAAAATATTTTTTTAAATAACATTTTTTATTTTAAAAATAACTCCAAAATATTTTGTTAAAATCTTAATGTTAAAAGCTGGACAACTAGAGGGGAAAATTATGTTTTCTGTATTTTTAGAGCATTCTGGTGGAGCTCAGGAGTTAAGGAGCCAATGGCTCTTACCTCAGTATTTAGTAAATTAACTGAAAATTAACTATAGAGATAATGATAATAATGAGCATGATATTCTAAGGATGGATTGCAGCAGTCCCAAAAGGAAATTTTTCTTTCCTCTGGGATGTCAGCAAAATAACAGATAACTGAGAAGTGATACAAATAATTTATTTGGGGTTTTAAAAAGCTCAAGTGCCTGTTAAGAAAACTTGGAGTAATTACAGGGCAGGTCATAATGAACTTTCATGGCCTGGAAGCTGCTGAAGGAAGGAAACAAAGAATGGAATAAATGGGATTAGCAGGTTAGAAATTGGGCTGAAGACTTAATTCTAGTTTAATGTCTGATGGAAGTTTATGGCTTGGGTGATGTATTGTTATTTTGCACTCAGGATTCAGATAACTGGGCAGTGAAAGGTCCTTGCTATCAATCAAAAGCAACTCCTCATTTTGTTTTTTAGCATCTTTACTCAATTACCAATAACTGTCATTCCCAGAAAATCTAAATTGCTGTAGAAGAGGAAAGTTTTTATTACCTGATTGATGGAGAATATTTTCAAGTCTGCAGCTTACGGTGCTCCAGAGTAAAAAAATCCACCTTTATTTATTTGATTTTGGTATTAGAATGACAGCTGGTGTAACAACGAATTTACATTTGGATACAGACATATAATTAAAAAAATCACAGATTTTACGAGGGAAAAAATAATATTTATGGCAGATCGTGGAGTTGATGTTCTTGTGCAAACAGAAAATTCTGTGTTGTGGAGCTTGAAAGTGACAGCATTGAGCATTTAATGAGCTTGGTTCTGTCAGATATGGGAGAATTTGGGAGCTTGGTCATTTTGGAGCTCTTCAAACGATCTGGAAGGGCAACAATGAAATCTTTTCTTGGTCTGAGCACAAGGAGATGCTCCCCATCCAGGGTTTGCTCCCCTTTCCCTCTGCAGGCTGTGCATCCAAGCGTGTGTGCACATGCACAGGGGAGTGCATGGAAAGTGATAGTAAAAGATCTTAAAGTCATAGAAAATTCAGGGAGTTAGAAAGAAATTCAGGCTTGGTAAACTCTGGGAAATATTAAGGGTAGGCCCTGGGAAATGTTAGGCCTTGTGTTTGCTAGATCATGTGAAACTGCACCTGTGTAGTCAGTACATGATAAATGATGTGATTGTTAGATGTGATGATTATTTAGTTATTAGATGTAATTATTGTTTAGTCATGAGAAGAATCATGAGAAACTAAGTGAGGGGTTTGAGGGGGATCACGAGGAACCCATGCTTGGATGAAATCAATGTCTACAATAGAACAATGTAAGCTTAATAATTAATATGTAAGTGATACAATGATAGAATATAAAAACTGTCAGGTCAGATTTGGGTCTGTGTCACCCCTGACACCCAGAGCTCTTAATAAAAGCATCTGCATGTAACCACACCATGATTTTGTGTTCCTGAACACTGACAGGGCCACGGGCAGAAGGAGTTTCCTGCCTTGGATGCACATTCCAAGGGCTGCCATGTCCCGGGGAGGTTGCAGAGCAGCTGTCAGATGGATAAAACCAGGCAACAATGCAGTGAGAGCAGGGAGTTCTCCAGGAAAAAAAAAGAGTTTTTGGTGAATATGAAGGATGCGAGGCGTCGAAAGCAGAGCGTGAGCGATGGGGAATGGTTTTACTGACAGGGGTGAAGATGCTGCTGCACTGGAGATGTCAGAGCCAGGCAAGCATCCCCCAGGCAGCAGCAGCAGCAGAGCTGGCTTCTTCCAGAGCGGTGTCCTGGGATTTAATCTCAGTTATGTTAATTGGGGAGACAGTTCAGGACAGGCAGTGCTTGGAACGTGGGCTTTGAGGGTTATCAGAGCAGTCAGTTTTGCTCTGTGGGGCAGTGGGACCTGTCTGAATTTCTGCTCCAGGGCACTCCAGATTTGTGGGTTTCAGTTCCTTAATGAGCTGCTCTGACTCCTTTTTAAGCCTCAGAATCTCCTAAACCCCTCCTTTGTTCGTAGCCCTGTCACAGCTCTGCTCCTCCAGGCTCATCTGGGTCTTGGATCACTGTAAAGGAATGGTTTAGGCTCGACCTAAGAGCTGCAAGTGTTGGTTGTGTCATTAGCATGGAAAGGATTCCTTCACTGTGTTAAACCCCACAAATTATTGATTTTTGTCACA
Source organism: Agelaius phoeniceus (assembly GCF_051311805.1). Taxonomy (NCBI): domain Eukaryota; kingdom Metazoa; phylum Chordata; class Aves; order Passeriformes; family Icteridae; genus Agelaius; species Agelaius phoeniceus. The sequence goes on along the minus strand of NC_135274.1, from coordinate 24,716,120 downwards.
GCTTTGAAGGTGCTTCTCAGGCTCTTTTCAAGCTGAGTGTTGGACAGGCTGAAGTGTTGTTTGATATTGTGTGAAGCCGTGTTTGTATCTGCCAGGGTTGAACGGGGGGTGAAGATGTTCTATCAGTGCCTCTCAGGATGCTGCTGTTTAATGATGCAAGCTCCCTTTTATTTGATTAGGGACTCGGTGCTATCAAAACAGCCATGCAGCTTTTATTACAGGTGTGCAGAGAGGCTGTTCTGTTCTGTTCTTGGATGGATGAGTAGTTTTTGACACAAATCTCTCTGAACACCTTTATTCCTCATTACTTTGTGGGGAGGCCACCCAGTGAGCTGTCTCAGTGGAACAAACAAAAAGGTGTTTACATGTACCTGGGGAGGGTGGGTTGATGTCACCACAATAATTAAATATGCTGATGTGATCTCAGGATTATTTTTATGGGTGGAAACCGAGACTTCTGCTCCTGATGAGATCCTGCTGATGAATAATCAGCTCCATATCTCAGCGAGGTAAACACAATCTGGGGCTGAATGGATACCAGGGGAAATCCTGCATGTATTTTCATGAGTCTTTGTGCATGGATGTTATTCTTACATCCTCTTCCAGCCGGGTTCCTGCCTTTGCAGCCCATTCCTTTCCAGCAGCCCTTTCCTGAGCATGGCTCTGGGCTTTCCATGGGCAGGGAAGGGCCCTGAGAGAGGGGCTGGGCATGCAGCATCCTCATGGATGGGCACTGGGCACAATCTTGGGATAATTTGGGTTAGGAGGGACCTCTGGAGACCACCCAGTCCAACCCCACTGTAAAGGCAGGGTCACCTGTGATGCTTGAGGGTTTTATCTTTTCTATTTCCATCTCTCTGTGACCCTGCAGTTCTTTAGTGTGTGACTCTGAGCTCCACACCCAGTGCCAGCTGCTGCTTTCCCATTTTGGGCAGACACAACAATTCCTCTCCAGGCCTGGCAATCAAGGACACCTCAGTGCCTCAGGGCCCAGAGATGGAAACCAAAGTGAGTTGGGGCAGCAAACTGGGGCTCAATGACTTCATGACCTGCAGCTGGAATTGGAGGATGAACCCCAAAATGCAAATGGCCCAAAGTTATAAAAGTGTGAAACCCGTGAGCCGTGGGGCATTTTGGGTTGGTCTGCCCTGGATGTACCTGAAGGGCTTTCAATAAACAGAACTGCTTTTATTCCTTTAACTCTGTCTGCCCTCTGGTTTTACTGGTTTTAGGGAGCCCCAGAAGGCATCACCTGAGCAGGTGACACTGAAATGAGTCCCGATGGGCTGGGGATATCTGCAGAGAGGGAGACCCCAGGCCCTCCCTGGGCAGCTGTTCCGTGCTCTGCCACATTCCCTGGAAGGTTCTTCCCCATCATGAGGTGGGACTTGTGCTTTAATTTAGTGCTGTTGCTCCTTGTCCTGTTTCTGGACACCACTGAAGAGAGCTTGGCCCCATGCTCTTGCCATTCCTCAGAGATGTTTCCATGGATTGCTGGGATTCCCTCCAGCCCTCCCTTCTCCAGGATCACCAGGCTCAGCTCCTGCAGCCTGTCCTCATCAGAGATGCTCCAGACCCCACATCATCTCTGTGGCCTCCCCTGGAGCCTCTCCAGCAGCTCCTTGTCTTTCCTGAAGTCTGGAATTAAAAGGGATATTCCAGGTGTGCCTCAGCAGGGCAGAGCAGAGAGGGAGCAGAGCCAGAAGCAGCTCAAAACGAGAAGGGAAGGAGCGGAATCCGATACAAAGTGAGCAAATAACCACCAAATTTCACAGCAGGGAGAGATCCAGCAAACAATTATCCAGCAGGGATGGTGGGGAAGGATCTCAGCCCAGGCTGGCAAGGAGCTGATACAAAAATAATGTTAGCAGTGATATTTTTAATGTAAGGAAAGCAACATTTTCGAGCTGGGCACTCAGCTGCTGCTTTCCAGGGAGAAGATGAATGTCTGCAGTGGTGCAGGTGCAGGTTAAACTCCAAATCACCCCAAATTCAGGCCTGGTTCTGGAGAGGTGATAGAGGCTTGCTGACACAGCTTTCCATGGGATCTTTTCCATATTAATTATTGCCCTAAACCTCCAATAAGTAAAGCAATTTATCTCTTGATCTCACCCCCTGATGTGGGCCTGAATTCCGTCCCTGATGTGTGATCAATGCAATTCTGTCATTGTAGCATAATGCAGTTATGTCTAAATTGGTACTTTCAGGACATGATAAAATCAGCTGCAATGGTAGAAACCATTCATAAAGATCAGCTAATTAGGGAAACTTCATCAAAATTTATTTTTCCTCTTTAATTTTCTTGTCCTACCTTGTTTTTTTCCCAGTAAAGCACTCCCTTCAGTACCTTAAAGGAGATTTGATGGCTTTAATTTTGAGGTATCTACTAAAAGAGAGTGTAAAAGATGCCATGAAATGAGAAAAAAACGGACTTAAAGTATCTTCTTAGTAATGAGTGTCCCTCACTGTGATTATAGAACTGGATTAAGTTCCAGTGATGTCTCAGTTGGGTAAAACATAAAGTGTCACAAAGGCTTCCTTGGTATTTGAGAATCCTCTAAAAAGAATTGTTCATTTAAGCCGTGAGTTTTTGGAAATTCTGGTCTAGGGATTACTGGATGGAGTTACACCAGCTTTGCAAAAATGTTGGAAAGTAGGGCAGTATTTTAGTCACAAAATGTTGTAAAACTGCCAAAAAAATTATGTTACTTCAAGTTTCTGTTTCATCCCACACCTGATAGTCCTAAGGTGTTGGGGATTTTTTTAAAGCTACTATCACACAAATAATTTTGCTCTCTTTTGGCTCAAATGAATCCAATTTTCCACTCTGGAAGGACTATGGAATAATAAAAAATAGACAAATTTAAATTTTGAGTTTTCAGTGATGTGAGCTTCCTCTTGGGTTCCAGAGTGCTGATTCAAACCAGGATGTTCAGTTTCGAATCAGCTCAGGTTTTCCTGGGTGGAAAGGATGTTTTCTTTTTTAATTACATATTCAAGCCATAAAAACTTTGCCTGTTGACTTACTGGGGCAATTTTTGCAGCTCATAATGCCAAGGCTGTAGAAATCTCTGCTGTGCTTTTTATCTGGTTGTTATCATAGCGTTTAGGATGTAAGTAATGAAAATGTTAATGTTTATGGATTTATTTGTTTACTTTCAGTTATCTGCTCGCAATAATATTAGAATTTGGCCTTATTGTTCTGCTGCTGTTGCATAACTTTGCCTAGAAATGAAAAAAAAAAAAAAATTGCTTTTATGGGTGTTGTAGGATTATTTCTTGAATTATGTATTAATAAGTTTACCTGAAGGTGAGGTTCTGCCACTTAAATTGCAAAAGGACAATAGTGGAAGCAAGGACTAGAATTAAGAAGTGTCAGATGAGTGCTCACATTGTTCCTGGTGGATAATTCGTGGTGTTTGAGGGCAGCTGGAAGATACCAGACAGTAAAACAACTTTTTTTTTTTTTTTCCCATATTCAAATTCACCATGGTCAGGATGAGTTTTTTTTGTGTAGAAGCCAAATTTTTCAGACCTGAGATAAACCTGAGCTGTTGGGACCGGCCTCAGAAGGAAAGGAGATATCAAACAATTCTTCCCTTTTGGCTTTGAGTTTCCAATTTATTTTTTTTTTCAGGCAAAACAGAATCAAACAACAAAAACCCATGAATGAGGGCTTCTGGAAAATGCAGAATAAGCAGAGTTTCCCATTGGGAGTGCCAGAACCTTCCCCAGTTCCTGTGGCTCAGCTTTCCCCTCTGTGCAGCCTCCTCCAGAAGGAAAATGCACTCAGGGAAGGGAGTTTTGTGCTGGCTGCTCACTCCCAGCCTGGGAACAGATGGCACTGGGCTACCTGTGACTAATTCTGTCCTCCTGGGACTGGGAGTGCAACAGATGGAGGAATTCCTGGGGAAAGAGCCGAAGGATTCCTGGGGAAAGGAGGTGAAGGATTCCTGGGGAAGGAGCTGAAGAATTCCTGGGAAAGGAGGTGAAGGATTCCTGGGGGAAAGGAAGTGAAGGATTCCTGGGGAAAGGAGGGGAAGGATTCCTGGAGAAGGAGATGAAGGATTCCTGGGGGAAAGGAGGTGAAGAATTCCAGGGGAAAGGAAGTGAAGAATTCCAGGGGAAAGGAGGTGAAGGATTCCTGGGGAAAGAAGGTGAAGGATTCCTAGGGAAAAGAGGTGAAGAATTCCTGGAAAGGAGAAGAATTCCAGGGGAAAGGAGGTGAAGGATTCCTGGGGAAAGGAGGTGAAGGATTCCTGGAAAGGAGAAGAATTCCTGGGGAAAGAAGGTGAAGAAAACTCCTGGGGAAAAGAGGTGAAGAATCCTGGGAAGAGGAGCTGAAGAATTCTGGGGAAAGGAGCTGAAGAATTCCTGGAGAAGGAGGTGAAGAATTCCTGGAAAGGAGAAGAATTCCTGAGGAAAGAAGCTGAAGAATTCCAGGGGAAAGAAGGTGAAGAAAATTCCTGGGGAAAAGAGGTGAAGAATTCCTGGGCAAAGGAGCTGAAGAATTCCTGGGGAAGGAGCTGAAGAATTCCTGGGGAAGGAGCTGAAGAATTCCTGGGAAGGAGCTGAAGAATTCCAGGGGAAGGAGGTGAAGAATTCCTGGGGGAAAGGAAGTGAAGAATTCCTGGGGAAGGAGCTGAAGGATTCCTGGGGAAAGGAGCTGAAGAATTCCTGGGGGAAAGGAAGTGAAGAATTCCTGGGGAAGGAGGTGAAGGATTCCTGGAAAGGAGAATTATTCCTCGGGAAAGAAGGTGAAGAAAATTCCTGGGGAAAAGAGGTGAAGAATTCCTGGGAAGAGGAGCTGAAGAATTCTGGGGAAAGGAGCTGAAGAATTCCTGGGGGAAAGGAGCTGAAGAATTCCTCTGCTGCATTGAGCAGAGCAGATCTGCAGGCCTTAGATTAAGGGGTGTGTCTCTTATTTGTCTCTTTTTTGACTTCAATCCATGAGTCTGGCTTGACTTACCCCTTATTTTCCCTAAAATCCCTTATTTTCCCTAAAATCCCACCATGATCCCAGGGAATTTCTGGAGGAGACCGAGGTTTTCCCAGTCTGCAGCACTCAGGGCTGTCTGGGTTATATTTTCAGGCAGTGTAGCAGGAGACCATGGAGATACTGCTCATAATAATTAGAGCTGGGAAACCTCGGGAAACCATGCCTAGGGAGAAGGGAAAGGGCTTTATTTACAGAGGGTTTGGAGGATATTTTTAAAAGGGAGGAACATTCCAAAGCCAAGCTCAGGTGGCCACTGACAGGGACTCCTGGAAGGTGCATTTGGGGATCTTTCCCAGTGCTCTCACACCAGGGAATGTG